>NC_034604.1:50085469-50104727 GCF_900095145.1 Mus pahari | reverse complement strand
CCCTTCTAAGAAGGATCAAAGTATCCACAATTTGGTATTCCTTCTTTTTGAATTTCATGTATTTGGCAAATTGTATCTTGGGTAGTCCAAGCTTCTGGGGTAAAATATTTTAATATAATGCGTGCAACATAGAGAGTATTTAATAAAATTATGGTTACTTTTAGGACAAAATAATCGCCTTATGGATTTTTGTAGGGTTTTCTTTTCTTTTCTTTTTTGAAGAGAAGGAGAACTGGACCTGGGGGCTGGAGAGATGGCTCAGTGTTTGAGAGCACTGGAAGCTCTTTTAGAGGATCAGGTTTCAATTCCCAGTTACCTACATATCAGTTCACAACTGTCTGTAACTCCATCGCTAGGGGATCTGTGCCCTCACACAGACATATGTGCAGACGAAACACCAATGTGCTTACAATAAAAATAAATAATGAGAGAGAGAGAGAGAGAGAGAGAGAGAGAGAGAGAGAGAGAGAGAGAGAGAGAGAGACCAGTACTTTTGAAATGGGATGATTTTTGAACATTCCTCTACACCCTACTTTACTTTAGAGGTAGATAATAAAATTACTGAGTCTTTTTATAAACTCAACGGGAAGACTGTTTCCTTCAGGATATTGTAGCATGTTTTTCTTTCTATAAACCATTAAAGTTCCGGACAGTTGTTCACCCTAGAATCCTACGGGTTTTATTATGCTTGAGAACTAGAATCCATTATTTTGTTTATGGCCATATAGATGCAAACAACCGGAAACAGGATCACTTAAGGTGCTATGTGTGTGTAAATTCAGTTCATTTAATAATGATGTCTTAGGGTGCCTTAAAGATATAGTGTACTGCTATTTGGTTTTCGTTGACAATATCTTGGTAAAGAGAAAATCCAACGGTAATTACATGAATCCTTTCCCTAAGACTTGTTACTTTGTTTTATGCTCTTAGCTACTTAATCCAACATGTATTTATACAATGGTCAAAACATTAGAAATAATTAGTCTAAATGTGTTTTATACTCCACAGAAACCACTTGAACTCTAAAAGATCTAAATATTTAACGAGCTTTCTGAAAAACCACAATTACAGCCTTTAATAGAAAAGAAACTTTACCTCTGAAACCTGAAAAAAAAAAAAACCTATTTACTTGATCAAGAAAGACTTTTAACATTTTTAACATTCAATTTAATAAGAATTATACCATTCCACTCTTACAACTTATAGCACGAGAAGAAAAACAGAAAAAGTCATGCCAGGAAAATATTTTTGAAGGGTAACACCCATTTACTTTTTGGGAACAGGTCCAAAGTATACCGAAGGCAAAAATTTTACTCAGACCATTTTAGTTTATTGACTTTGCTGTGCCTTGGAAATCACAGCCTGGTTCTCCAGAGACACCCACTGGGATGTATTACATCATAAAGTACACCACGGATGGCAACCTGTGTTATTAAACTGTCAACATACATTATAATACAATTTGTCCTCAGTCCAAGGCAACTAAAAGGCACATTGTTGGCAGGAAGTTTAAAACCTAAGACTCTTCGTAATCATCTAAAACCTGAGGTACTTGGGGGGGAAAGCTGTAATTGTCGCTCTGCTGCTCCCAAGCAGAGCTTATGAATTTCATTGGTTTCATACAGCAAATACTCTGCTATTACAAGAAGGGTTTCAGAAGGATTACCCCTTAAAGGCCTTTTGCTAAGTATCCTGGAGACGTCTCGTTCCATAGCATATTAATAATGGTTTTGTGTAATATCAGGGAGAAACAAATCTGAAGAGCTGGAATTGAAATCATGTTTAATTTCCCCACAGATATTTAACATGATTTCTGACATTGTAGTATCTATGACAATATTACCTTCACAATGACGGGAAGTCAGTGCCAATTTTTAAATCTAGCTTGATGGTAGGCAGTTCCACGGGAGCTGGGACAAGGGTAGGTGGTAACAGATTTTTTTTTTTTTCTGAAATACTTTGCTTTCGAAATAACAAAGTGCTAGGCAGTGATGGTGGCATGAACCTTTAATCCCAGGAGTTGAGAAGCAGAGGCAGGTGGATCTCTGAGTTCAAGACCAGCCTGCCCTATAGAACTAGTTTTAGGACAGCCAGGAATACACAGAGAAACCCTGTCTCAAAAACAAACAAACAAAACAAGCAAAAGCAAACAAAAAGCTTCATTAGAGAAAGAAGAAGAGAAAAAGCAGAGACGTGAAGAATTAGCCAACGGACGGAAAACTTCCTGGCTAGAGTGGGTCATCTTCATACATGACCTATGTCAGCTCATAGTAATTCTCAGATGCTTGCTCCCTTGGTAGTTTTCAAAGCTGGAGTTAAAAAAGACATACATCAGTAGAACACACTATTTGTTGTTGTTGTTTAAAATACTATTTTGGAGGTGAAGAGGTGAACACTGGAACAGGGACAGACGTTCTGTGACCCGTGCCATGTCTATCCAAGAGGGTGTAGGAGGACTGCCCAGCGCATGCGCGCTCTCTCAGGCCACTTGGAAGCGTTGAGTTACTTACAAAAGAGATGCCCCATCTCTGTTGTGAGGCTGCCTAATAACAAGAACCTCTGTGTCGTGTGAAACTTGATTTGCATAATTAAGCCGAAAGGAAAAAACCTATCTGGGAGAGGGCGAATGGTCCTTGTGTGCTTGGCTGCAAATTCTCCACTTTTGTGCACCCTCAACCTGAGTGCTGCATGAGATCAAGTGATCTTACTCAGATACAAATCTGGTGAAGTCTGTGTCCTCGCGTGGCTTTTCCCATGCAGATGGAAATGCGTAAAGTACCTTATAAGTGTTGTGTAATGCGCCGTCTGCCAATGGATCTAATATCATTCCATTTTAAACCAACTATGCCTTACTTTCTATAATCTCACTGTAGTCTTTGTTTCTAGTTTCAGTGACTAGTTCATTCTGACATCAGCTTTAAGACATGAACGAAAACCGTCAACCTAGGAAGTTCTTTCTCTACCAGAACAGTAAAATCCCACAGCTGTGTGTGTTCATCACGAGGACTTCCACTGCTCCACTTAATGTGTTTGTGCTAACATTTGTTGATCTGTCTCTTGGACCAAAACTATCAAAAAAGTGAAGGCCTTGGTTTTGGTGAGAAGGTTTTCTTTGCTTTCAAATATTATTTCCCTAGCGTGAAGCCTTGTCTGGCTTACAGTCGTGCCAGTTAAACGTTCTTTAAATAATTGAGTTGTAAGCAGTTCATAAGCTAAATTTAAGAATCTAGATGAGTCACCATTTTGAATTTTTCCTAATAGTATAGAGGAAAGAACTGCGGATCTAATGCATGCTAACTTCCCATATGTAAAATGTGTAATGTCTTGGAATCTGGGTAAGGCAGAGTAACATGGAGGTTGATCTGCCGGGGGGATTCTGAAGGTTTCTGGTTTTGCTATCTTGGGAGCTGGATATGGAATAGACCTCTTTGCTCAGGGGACACTTTTGAATGTTATTTCATAGAGCAAAGCCTCCTTGCTCAGAGAGTGCCTTCTGGATGATGTCAGAGTTATTTCCCAACATTAGCATCATCTGTCCGCAGGACACTATTGGGAAAAGGGTCAATGACCACTTTGATCCTTGTCTCTAATTAGTGATGTTCATCTTCAGGTATCTCTAGTCTCCTGGCTTGAAAGCATATTATATGAAGTTAGAAAAGAAGAGTGTGTCAGAGTGCCAGCTGCATGAGTGTCACAGTCCCATGGTCCATCACACGTAAATTACAGTGGTCGAGCTGATGCTTGTCACCTGGATGAATGACCCATGTCCTAGGGTTCCCTAGATTGTATCAACATGTATCTGGTCTATAAAAACAATGTCATGATTGGGTCTTTTCTGTGTGTAATGCATTTTCTTTTGCCACGGTTTTCTGGAGCATGCCAGACACAGGACCATGACTCTCTGAATGTGTCTTTAATTTGTATGTGGATGTTCCTATGGTCACCTATGCATCTCACTTGGTTATGGCCTGAGAAGTCAGGTGGGCAAGTGTTCATGGCATGAGGTTTCCCGAAGAGTAAGACTTCCTAAAAATGCCACTTCTCTGAGATGGCATTTCCCCTTCCCAGGTGTGTTTAGGTCCTGTCACACCAACCATCGATATAAACCCTCATAGGCCCTTAGATTGCAATGCTTATGTGTTATAAAAATAAACTCCCATTTGAGTTCAGCTATCTTATATCAGTCTACAATGATATCAGTCAAAAAATCATACACAGTTTTATTACTTACATACCAATATTGCCTTATTCAAGTAATATATGAAAGTTTTTCATTTTACCTTTTCTTCAAATAAATACAATTTTAATGTATTTGTTAATTTTCTTATTTCATATATGTATATATATTAAATATATATGATATAAAATATGAGGATATATATATACATATATATATATATATATATATATATATATATATATATATATATATAATATAAGTTAATAAGTAACAACATGAAATTCTATGCCACTATGGCTTAGAGCCCCAGTTGCTCCTTTGGGGATTATGGTGTGTGCCTTCCTGCTTTTCTTCAATGCTCACAGCTGACTTAGCCTCGTCTATTGTTTGAACTTTGTTTCTTTTTGCTATGAAACTTTACTCATTACTTATGAATGTGAGGATGTCTAAGCTATTCATTTTTATATTCAAAATAAATCATCCAGTCATATTATTCAATGCATGTCCTTAGAAGGGACTAGACCCAGCCTCCTGTGTTAATGGCATCTCTCGTTGTCGTACAGTTTTTGCACATGTGGTAGATAGCTGTCTCTCCACAGGCTTTCTCTCTGTGGAGGCGGAAGCTGATTTTTATTTCCAGGTTATGTCACTCATTTGACAATGACTTTTATTTTTGTCTTTCAAGTATTAGGGTTATATTGGGTATGCAAGTTGTGATGAGTGAATATCAGTAAGTTTATTTACAATCATATTGCTCTTGTTAGGACTTGATTTTTAAAAATTATTGATCAATTATTTTATTTATTTTCATCTCAAATGTTGCTCTCCCTCTTGGTCTCCTCTCACAAGTCTTTCCCCCATCCCCTTCTCCTTTGCTCTGAGAGAGTATCCACCCTCCCTGGGGCATCAAGTCTCTTCAGGATTAGGCACATCCTCTTCCACTAAGGCCAGACATGGCAGTCATGCCGGGGACCTCAGACCAGCCCCTGTATGCTCTTTGGTTGATGGCTCAGTCTCTGGGAGCTTCCAGAGGTCCAGGTTAGTTGACACTGTTGGTCTTCCTATGGGGTTGACAGTCCCTTCAGTTCCTTCAATCCTCCCCCTAACTCTGACTGAGGTCCCCAACCTCAATCCAATAACTTATCCAATATTTTGAAGATAGGTTGAGTTTCAACATGAGTCCATTTTCATATCTGCCTTCAGACCATTTAAGAATTAGTGAAGTATATGAATTAATTTTTATTTCTCTTTAGGTATTAGGGATTTAATGAAATAGTTCCACTTAGAAACTAAGAAAAGTTTTAACAATAACACCAAGGTTGAAACCAGACTTACTGGAAATTAGGCATCCCATCTGTGAATCAGAGAACACACTGGAAAGTACAGTCTGGAGGATGCTGTGAAGGCCAGGCCTAGATGACCACATTTGAGAAATACCTGTACATTAGAATTCAATGCCATGCTTCATATTAATAATTATATTGTATTTATATGGTTGAAGAATCTATATTTGCCTGCAATCCCTAATAAATTAGTCTAGATATAGTATTACAGAGGGCATTTTAAGAAAGGAAATCATAGTGCTTGGTTGAAGATATTTATTCCTTTGGACCTTGCTTGGGCAGAGTAAATGCAATAACTTTAAATTGGGGACTTATGGGACTCTAGAGAGCTACGCAGTTTATTCTTTTAGCTCAGGATAATGATGTAAAATGATTTGGGCTTGTTTATAGTGTTGCAATAGGTTCAACTATTCTGGATATTTATAAGTACTCAGGTAGATTCAGAATTCTAGACAACAGAAAGTCTTTGTTCCTTCTGATCATCATTGGCTTATTACTTGGAAACAATCTGAGTTTCCTTATTAGATGCTCACTATACCATTTGAAGTAAAACATATATCATTAATAACTGTTAAAATAAATAATGAGAAATATGAAATGCAATTGCCAACATGATCTAATGAGAATCTAGGATGAGTCGAGACTTGAACTCAGAACCCTGAATTCAGGATTTAAACTTATTCCACTGAGAGTTCCTTTCTCACACTAGATTGAGAAAGACTGATAATTCGAATAGCTGTTGACCCTGCTATATGTATTCATCTTAAAAATGTATTTTAAGATATCCTCAGTCTGTTTTATTGCTTAGAAATTGAAAATAGAATGAAGTATTTGACAAGGTCATGGGCAGTGTATTCACTCAAAATATTTGTTAGCATGTAAAATTTGAGGTTCAGAATACAGATTACATGTTAATTTGCACTATAATTGATTGTAAAAAGATATTAGCCCAAGTTCAAATGAAAATGAATGGGTGCCTCATTAGCTCTAATTTGTAATGCTTATAAATTGTTTACAGCTAAAATGCTAGTAATATACTTCATTGTATCTTTAAATCTTCAAATATGTAAAGAGATAAAATATCACTTGAGTTAGGTAGTTGAATATAATCCTTTTCTTTTTTACTTTTAGATTGATTATTTATTTATTTATTTATTTATTTATTTATTTTCGAGGTATAGCTTAGCAGTTAGGAGCACTGGTTGTCCTTCCAGAGAACTTGGATCTGATTCCCACCATCCACAGGGCAGCCCACAGCTGTCTGCAACTCAAGTTCCAGGGAATCTGAAGCCCTCATACAGACACACATGCAGGGAAAATACCAATGAATATAATCCTTTCCAAAGATGTACTATAACCCAGAGTTCCAAGGGCCTCTGAGTTTGGGTTTGCTGTAAAGTGTGCTACCAAGAACTTAAGCAGAGAAATCAATTGTCATCATCAATGCAGAACTTCATGAGTGGGGCGTGCTCTTAGTGAACCATTGCGGCAACACTGATAGAGTCAGAGAAGTCAGTTCCATTGCCTGCACTGTGTAGTTTCCCTTCGTGTAGTCAAGAAATCCAGTACCCAGGCATGAAAAACTGTATTGATTCAGTCTTCGCATGGTAAGCTTTAAAAGGGCAGCATCTTCCAGAGGTCAAAAGTGACATGGATGTAAAAAGTAATTTTCATTTTCCATTTTCAAAAATGCATCTTGACTCGGGAGAGCTTGAAAAAAGGATGTCATAACCTCCTTGTCTGCCTCAGGGAAGCAGCCAATGAAAACTATGAACAGGTAACGATGTTTGCATTGTCAGTGTCTGCTGTGTGGAATACCTTTCTAAAACTTCATTTGCGTGTTCAAAGTCCAATTCCTTGTTTTTAATTTTGTTGAATGGCACATGTTTGTCATTAAAACTGAGTTTTCAGTATTAAATTGCAAATGAAAAGTATTCATGTTTGAAAAGAACACATTTTTTTTTTTAAACCTATGACACAAATTGAAAAGAAGGAGGCTATATAATAAGACATTTTTAATTTGTGTATGGATATAGATTAAGGCTTTATTCTGTAGACCCTATACAGGATATGTAAGCACCATTGACTTCTGCCTTCATGTAATAGGAAGTATCGTTACATATTTACTGAATATGACCAGTCTCTTTAAAATGGTGTATACTCTGTCTTGTTTTGTTGCAATATTGGTAGTCCTTCAAAATATTTTCACGTATCTCTTACATGGAAGAAAAAGCAACACTACAAGATGTACTTTAACCTTTAAAATGTTAAAAACAGAACATGTCGCAAATTAGAATGGAACTCTCCGTATACCTACTTGGTAGTCTGAAGAATCACAAAGCAACAGTCAGGTAACACTCAGCCTGGGCTCTGGGAACTGCCATGGTAAGAACTCCAGAGCAGCTGGGGGCTGAGTCTCACACTGCCACAGACTAGCTGAGGTACTTGGCTGAGTCACCAACCCCTCTCTGTGGGACAGGAGGCTGCTCTCTCCATCCAGCCCACGATGAGGATGCAGAGGCCTGCTGGTGAGAAAGGCCTTCCTTCAGTCTCTGTTTACTCTGCGATCTGCTTACTTCTTTTCTATCTGGTGTGCCACAGTGGGCTACAGACTCTGTACACTTGAAAGAAATGAACAATTAGATGTCGAAAGTTCCAACTTATACTGTGAAATAGGCTATTTATAGGCTTGTGAACTGTCTCTTCAATAAGACATGTCGATTTATGGCATATCGATATATGTGAATGCACATAGGTATGCACATATATGCATGTAAGTGACACATGATATTGTATAGGTGACTAGCTCTTAGAATGCACCATCAATGTTCCTTTGAGTTCCTAATACCTTCCAAGGTGTCTGCAAGGTCAGACTTTTCTCCTAATAGTGCCTGTTGACTTCTTCTCTGGTTCTTCAATAGCATTTCCCAGGGGACATGTGATGTGACATGCGGCTTTGCAGAGCACTGGATACAGAGCCGACATGATGATCCAGCTGTCTCCTTTCAAGTTTCTGGCGTTGCTGATAAGTAGGAAGCTTATCATCATGCTCACGGAATTTTTGTGAAGATCTAAAAGACATTCTCTTTTCAGTTTCTAATGCAGTGTGCACCGGTATAAGGGCTCCATGCACACAAAAAAATGTTCGGAGGATTTTAAAGTCTTTTTGTTGGTGTTGTTGCTGTTCTGAGATAGGGTCTCAATATGTAGCTCTGGATGTTCTGGAACTCACTATGTAGACCAGGCTGGACTTGGAACCACTCATAGAGAGCTGTGTCATCTACTCTAGCTTCTCAGTTCTAGGGTTAAAGTCGTGTACCACACAGGCACACCCTGATAGTAGGTATTATATGATAATGTTGCATTCAAAATATTTTGATGCTACTCTTCCTCTTCCAAATCCTCCCAGGTCCTCCCCATCCACCTACCTATACACAACGTCACATTCTTTTTCTCTCTCAAAGATAAACAAAACTCCAAGGAAACAATACAGAAACCAGGAAATTGCAAAGCACGCCAAACTCTAACAAAAGAAAGCACATACAATTTGGGAGTCAGATTTGTGTTGACCAACTACTGAGCATGAAGCCTGCCCAGGGCTGTGGTTGTAGTATCCAGTGACAGATCATTGGAGAAAACTGATTTTGCCTCTCCCAGTAGCTATCAATTGAAGATAGCCTCTTGGCTAGGGGAGCAACTTTGTATCCTCTTTCCCTTCTCTAGGTTGGGCCTGTTTGGTTTGAATCTGTGGTGGTCTGGCGCTTGCTGCCACAGTTTCTGTGAGTTTATCTGTGTCTCAATGCCTCTGGAAGTCACTGTCTACTTAAAGTCATCTATTACCCTGGGATCACACAATTTTTCTGCTTCCTCTTCTGCACTTGTCGCAAGGCCCTGTAGGGAGGTCTGTGGTGAAAACATCCCATTAAAGGCAGAGTGCTCCAAGGTCTCACACTGTCTGCACTTTGTGGGTCTCAGTGTTAATTAGCATGCATGACAAGAAGCTTCTCTAGTGAGGCTAGTGCACCGATCTGTGGGTGCAGCGATGTCATTAGGAGTGGAGGATCTTGATTATTTTTAAAAGGTAAAGAGCTTTTGAGAATGAAGTTTGAAACCACTGAGCCCGTTTATAGTTTGACATTGACAAGGAGCTGGAAGAACTGGATTTCTGGTTATGAGTGTTTGTTTTCTACTCTTGTGTGGAACACTATTGTAGTCCTGTGTGGAACACCACTATAGTCTTGTGTGGAGTATCACTATTATCCTATGTGGAGTATCACTTTAGTCCTGTGTAGAGCACCATTATTGTCCTGTGTAGAGCACCATTATTGTCCTGTGTGGAACACCACTATAGTCCTGTGTAGAGCTTCACTTTTGTCCTATGTGGAGCACCACTATAGTCCTATGTGGAGCACCACTATTGTCCTATGTGTAGCATTACTATTGTCTTATGTGGAGCACCACTATTGTCCTATGTAGAGCACCACTGTAGTGATTCTACATTACCTTTTCATGTTTTCATCATTTTGATCTGTGTTTGCAGTGTTTACCTCTTCCTACTAGGATGTCCTAGATAATATAAAATGTTTTAGTTAGAAAATTGAGAATTGATTTTACGAAGTAAGTGTGTGTGTGTGTGTGTGTGTGTGTATACATGCATGCATGTGTTCATGCTGGTCTCTCTGCCTGCTTGCCTGTCTGTCTATGTTATATGTGTGTGGTATCTGTGCATGTATAAGGTGATTGTGCACGTACTTGTGTACAAGTGTGTCGAGGCCAGAGGAGGATGTCTGGTGTTCTGCTGTGTCGCTCTCTGACTTTTCCCTTGAGGACAGGTGCTCTCAGTGAATCTAAAGCTGTGCCCTGTGTGACCCAGCTGTTCTCTCCCTTCCCACAGTGTTGGATTTGCAGGAGAATGTGGAGCCATGTTCAGCTTTTAAAATCCATACATTTATTTCTTCCAATTGTATGTATGCATGTGTGCACCTGAGTGTAGGACCCAACAGAAGCCAAAGTTCTTGATTCTTTGGAACTGGAAGTTGTGAGCAGCCTAACATGGCCTGCTGGGAATCGAGCTTTGGTCTCCTACAAAAACAATGGGAACTCTTAACCACTGAGCCATCTCTCCTAATGCTTCACTTTTTAAAAATGTGGTCTTAGGTCCTCTTGCTTGCACAGCAAAAGATTTTACCCTCTGAACCTTCTCTCCAGCTCTTATTTTTTTTTTTTTTTTAATCCTCAGGTTTAAAGATTCAGTGTAACTTTGAAATATGTTGAACACACAGGAAATTTTTTAGCAAATGAAAGAGACAGCTTATGATGAAAAGCCCAAGAAAAAAAGTGGTTCAACTTAATGTCTCTGAATTTGCATCTCAAATGGAAAGCTTCCTTGACCGGCTCCTGCAGAGCAGTAATCATCAATGGCAAGTTCTTCTTGAAAAATATCTGGCTGTGAATCATTTTAGGAGACAGGCTGTATGGTGGAGCAGATTCATGTGAGCACACATGGCCTCCAGGACCCAGGAAAACAAATATCTCACTTTTTTTTTCCTATTCATTTCACTCGCTGTTGTCTCTTCCAAATTTCCTGCGGCTAAAACAGGAGCTTTAGAGCCATGAAATGCAAAGGGAATAGAGGCGTGAACACATTGACACAATATAGAGCTGACATTACATCTTAAACATGTTTGAGCAGCCTTGTCTCCCCAGGTACAGACAAGGCAAATGTGCTATGTGAAGAAATGGTACTCGGAGATAGTCTCAAAGGGCAGATGAAAAGGAAATGACTTTGGAGTCTTTTCTCTCTAAGTCGCTCCAGGGAATGAACTTATTCCAAAGAGCTCACCCAGCATCATGGTGGCCTCTCTTGAGCACCCCCATCAGTTAGTTAAAGTTATGACTGTGTGGTTTTCATACAGGGCCAACTTCTGGATGCTTCACAAGTTGGCTATTCTTAGGAGAAAGTTCTGAGTTTTTCAGATCCCTGAGTAGAAAATTGAGTTCAAAATACACATTTTATAGCAAATTAGAACTATGAATCAACCAATTCTCATTGGATACCACAAAATTTGACAGGCTCAGGTAGCTGAATTTGGTTACTTCTGGTACTTTTTTCAGGGACTGTGCCCAAACCAATTTCATCTTTGTCCTATCTTAAATGAGATGTTCAAATATTACTTTTTTTTTTAAAGTCAGTCATTTAAAACATACTTCAAATGTAGTTTTAAAAATGTTTTATGTGTGTGGTGTATATACCTGGATGTATATTTGTGTGTGTGTGTGTGTGTAGGTCACAGATCTACCTGGGGTATGGTTCCTTAGTCACTGTACATATAAATTTTTGAGCTAGAACCCCTTACTGGTTTGGAGCTCAAGCTGGAAGTGTACTAGTTTGACTTCTGTTGCTGTGATTAAAAACATCATTGAGAAGGAAGGGGGCTCTGTCTTACACTTCTAGGTCACGGAAGAATATCAGGTCAGGAGCTCCAGAAAGAAGTTATGGAGGGACAACACTGGGTTGCTTTCTGGCTTTCATATACTTTTCGGGATCTCCTGCCCAGGAAATAACACCGCCTATAGTGGGCGGGGCTTTCCCACATCCATTAGACAATCAAGACAGTTCTTCCCAAACATGCCCATAGTCCAACGTGATGAAGAGGGTTACTTGACTAGGATTCTTTTTCAGTGATTCTTCCTGTGCCAAGTTGACAGTTGTGGGTAGCTAGGACAGATAGGCCAGCTGGCCAGCAGGCTCCAGGGACCTGCTGGAATTTGACATTATTTCTGGGGACTGGACTCAGATCTAAGCATTTGCTGATTGAACTATCTCCCCACGCCCCAAATGCAGTATTTTACACCAACACTCCCTTCTGTCTTTCCCCTCTCTCTCCCTTCTTTTTTTCCTTCCCTCCCTCCTCTCCCTCTGTTCTTCCATGTCTTTCTCCCCCATTCCCTTCTTTCCTCTTCCATTTACATGTCTTCATTCCATCTAAGTTTAAAGTTGTACACTTAGGAGTTCTAATGGCTTATATTTTTAAAACATGTAACCAGTTGATTTATAGTAAGCATTTGCTAATATTAATGGTAACATTTTAAAGGACTTTGTCTAGAGGCGACACTGTAGGAAGCTATTTACTTTGCATATTTTTACTTCCATGGCTCTTACTGGTTAAAGTCCCTTAGAATTCAATACATAGATATATGAAGATATAAAATTTGGTTACATAACCCAAATTGTTACAAGTGAGTGGTATCCAGGAAGCTTCATAGACGTGTGACACAAAGATTCACATCTCTTCCGGGCTAACATTTATACATGGTCTCTATTCTAATTCTTGTTACAGGGTAGATTTGGGCTGACCATGTTTTAATCTCCATTTCATACATGTGCCCTTTTTTTTGTTTTTACAAGACTAGAATTAATTTATAGTCACGTAATCAGTTTCTTTTCAGGAAAAATTCTCTTTTTGGATACCTTTGATGAGTTCAAAATGAAGAACCTATACGTTCACCAATATTCTTTACCAGAAGATCATTAGTCATGCATTTGAAAAAAAAAACATCACTGTAATGAAACAAATAGCTTTGTTCTACAAACATCTTGAACTCTTTATTATGCTTTTAGGTCATGAAAACTCGAACATTCTTTCTCCAACTTTGAAACCCATGTGGATAGCCAGGGAGAAACAATGCATGTGTTTCTAATTAATTTATACTTAACTCATCATAATGTTGTTTCCTGAGAGCTATTTGATGTGCAAGACCCCTCATGAGCCTTTCAAATATGGCTTCTAAGCATTTTTCCTTTGAACCAGAAAGCCACTTTTTTTTTTTCCTGCAGCAAATGGAATTTAAGTCTCAAAGGCTTAGCTTGGTTCAAAAAATTGTCCGACTCACACAATCTGACAAAACGTGTGCTCTTACTTAAATGGATTATCTCATGCAGCAAGCAGTAGGAATTATGGGGCATTTCATATCATTAAGTAAAGATTTACTTAAAGTGACCACAGTGTTAATGAAATTTTTGTTTACCGAGGTTCTTAGAGAAAATATTGTCAGTCGCTCACACATGAGTGGGCATAGGTACCGCTGCCTGATATTGCAAAGGAATTCATCCCCTTTATCTGAAATGTGCACAGTCGTCCTTACAGTGGCCACGTGGAAGCTTCATTCTGGTGTTATCTCCATGGTTTCTGTACTGAAGTCAATGCTGTACACGGGAGACTCATAGATTGGCATCATGCATAATTGCTTCTCTCACCCTTTATACAGGGATCCTGAAGGCAGCGATTACTGCTGAAAAGCCCAGCGACAGCCCAGAGCTTAACCTAACCCCTGGAAACTATCTGTGGCTTGTCATGCTTCATTATGCTTGCATGGTCCTAGCATGTATGCAATTATCATTTCCTATAAATTCTGCCCTGAGATTGTTACTACGCTGTCACTTTTGCTTCTTATATGTAATAGCCATATAGTTTGAAAAATTCATGATGATTTTCAGATCCACTGTCTCATGGTTGTCTGACTTTTTTTTTAACCTATTTATTGAACATAATTTTTGTTTAGATTCTCAGCATCACCTCAGATACCACAGAAAAAAATGATTTACCTTTCCCTTAACAACATTTCTATCTCTAATGTGCATGAATTATTAGAAATGTCTTTGTGTGTCCTTCTATCATTTATATACCGAATTTTTCCTCATCCCAGGTGTGAACTCATTTAACATCCCCTATACCTTCTGGATACTGATCACTTATATGGAGATTTAAAAAGATTATCTTCATTTAAAATTTTCTCAGTGTGTTTATTTTTTTCCTAGTACTTTGTCCACATGTCTGTTGTGTACCACATAGACATGCTTGGTGTCTGTGGAGGGTGTCCGAAGGTCCTGGATCTCTTGAAGCCGGTGAGTTAAGGATGCTTGTGAGTCACCACGCGTGTGCTGGGAACTTAACCTAGATCCTCGGTGGGAGTAGCAGGCAAGATTGTTTTCCGGGAAAATCCATTTTGTTTTCAGACATGGATAGTGAAGAATGTTGCATTACTGACATGGAGTAGCTCAGGTGACTCTATCTCATGGTGGTGTATATCTCATGGTGGTGTATATCTCATGGTGGTGTATATCTCATGGTGGTATATATCTCATGGTGGTATATATCTCATGGTGGTGTATATCTCATGGTGGTGTATATCTCATGGTGGTGTAGCTAGTCACGGATTCGATAGGGTTTATACCTTGTCTAAATATTACCAGGACCATTGTCCTTTAGTGCCCTTTCCAGGTTAAGTTCTTGTTGGGATGGGAACTAAGGCACCATGAAAAGAAGCTACAGAGAAACACAGCTTCCGTTAGTTAAAAATGCTGCCGGGTAGAGGATGGGAGTTTGTAATTCCTGCAGCTTTGACCCACTAGGTAGAGTACAAACCTGTTTGTGTGTGTGTGTGTGTGTGTGTGTGTGTGTTTAGCTTACTTTTAGAAGTAATTTAACAGAAACAGTAATTCAGATTTCAACATATGCATATTTAAGGACTTACTTCATTTGTTTGTGTGTGTGCATGCACACAAGTGTATCTGTGTGTATATGAGAGTGTATGTGTGCCTGTGTGTACTTGTGAGTGTGTGCTTGTGTTGGAGACCTTGACTTTGGAGGCCAGGAGAGGGCATAGAATCCCTTGCAACCCAAGTTACAGGATTTTGTGAGCTACCTGACATGGGTGCGCCAGTCCTCATGACTGAGCAATGATTGCTCTTAACCACCGAGCCATCTCTCTTGACCCAACATCAATATATTAAAACAGAAAACCCCTGAATCTGTTGTTTCTTCATGAAGACATTGGGTACCACTGTAGAGAGATTCAAAGAGAGTTTGGATGGTGAGTGTAGTCCACCCTTTGTGACTTTATAATCCAAATGCAAATTCAATTTCTTTCTTAACAGGGCCATAGTCATTTCTCAATTTCATGGTTCGTGTTCAATGTCTCATCTCTGAAATGAAGTTAGAAATGACATCACAACACTACTCCAGATGGATGTCCCTTGATTTCTGAGTGTCCTTGTATGTCTCTCATTAGAAGAAGTTGTTCAAAAAGCAGACACTTTAAAGATAACATAGCAATTTGCAGGTAGCTTCAGTGCTGAGGGATGAGGTGGCTGTGGCAATAGTGTGACAAAGCTGAAGGACTTTGAGATCTATGAGCACATTCCCTGATGGGAACTACAACAGGCACCTCCCGTGAACCTTTTGTGGTAACAAGCTACAGTTGGCAAACTCTTCACACCATTCCTGTGTTTTGAACGCATCAGTTAGGACCAATGCTCCAAAATGATAAAATGCCAAGCATCATCAAAGAACAAAGATACAGCCAATTAGACACCTTCTCCTAGACTTAGTAAAACTGTAGTTTTAGAATTAAGCTAAATGAGACATTGGTAGCTCAAGGCAAGGTGGGTAGGATGTAACTTTCCAACACGATATAGTAAAGGGAGAAACTTCTTTTTTTTAAGGAGCTTCTAAGAGATTTCATAGTTAATTCCCTATCCATGAGGGGTGTCATGCTTTTAAAAGGCAAGAGGATGATCCGAATAAGTTTTTAAATCATGTAACTTGTATGCAAACATGCTAAATGTATGCTAAAAATGGGTTTATTTTACGTGAGGATTAAAAACCCATTTGCTTAGGAGATAATCTATTTGTGATAGGATCAACCCAGAATTCTCCGTGATTTTGAAATGGAAGGGATAAGATTTTACAAGACCAAAAACAGTCAGAGGAACTGGCCTGTCTCAAGATCGCATGTGACTTACACACAGGCAGTGAAGGAAGACGCTGACTGGCTTTGGTCCTGTTGCCCTTTTTTGGAACTCAAGGGAAGACAGGAGAACGTTGCTGGCTCCATGTTCTGTCTTTCAGGTCAGTGGTGTCATCAGAAGAGATTGTAGAGTTCACACTATTTTTCTCAGGTAGCAAGAGAGTTGTACTTGGCCAAGAATGCTGATTGACTTGGCATCCTGTTAGATGTAGAAGTGTTACATCCTAAAAATACGATGTACTGTAGTTGATTCAAAAGTTGGAATGTATGAGTAGCTGCTAAAGTTTCTTGGCATACATTTTTAATAATATATTTTATTTAATACATTTATTTAAAATAAATATTTTAAATAGTCTGGTGTTTGTTTTAACTAAAGGTAAGGAACTCTTCTATACAGGATGGCAATTTAGTGTTCCAAATTGGAAGGGCAAATTGCTGTTTTATCATATAAGTGACTTTTGTAGGTTGGAAGTGAAGAATCTTTTTAATTTTAAAAGTGAATTTGGAGATCTGGACATGCCCACTGTACATCACTTTAGAATTATTAAAGTGGCCTGACTCAATAGAGTGTGTCATTCGGGGCTGAGAAGTACCTCACTTTCTACTGTTATAAGCTCAGATGTTAGAACCCGATCACTTCCCAGCTGAAGAGCTGATAAAAAATGTGAAGTACTCTAATAATTTTAAATTACTCTATATTGCACATTTTCAGGTCTCTGATCACCTCCAAATTCAAGTGCTTATAAAACTGCTCCCATAATTTTAAATTGCTATGTGCATGATGATTGAAAATCGTGAGAGCGCTTCAAAGTTTTTTAATAAATGTTTTAATTTAGAAGCAAGTTGAGCAACACCCAAGGATAACCTCAAGAAATTATTAAACTGATAGGAAAATGTGTCCTCTAGAAGGAAAATGACTTTGTACATAAAGGGTTATGGGCTCTGAGTGAGTGTGTCTGGGTCAAAGGAACCAAGGATTCAGGGACGATCAGTCAGAGAAAGGACATATTAGGTCCCAGGAGATGGTAGTCACATGTACTTCCTGAAATTCCAACTGGTCTATTGGTTCCTTGAAAGTAAAAGAGAAATCACATTCAGATGTCTCTGCTTTCAATTCACAGCATCATTAGGATGGTCAGGACATTTGTCTCACACTTTTAGGGAGGAGACATTTTTAGGTGAATGAACTGTATGTTAGAGAAAGTAGGAGATGCATGAAAGAAAGGGGGGCGTGTTGGCTAGTTTTAGTCTACTTGCAACAAGCTAGGTTCATCACAGAGAGGAAATGCCTTCATAAGATCATGCTGTGGATAAACCTATAGGGCTTTTTCTTCATTAGTGATTGATGAGGGAGGGCCCAGTACATTGTAGGGCTGGGCCTTTCCTGAGCTGATGGTCCTAAATTCTATCAGGCTGTGCAAGCCGTAGGAGCAAGCTCGTGAGCAGCTTTCAGACGTGGCTTCTGCGTCAGCTCCCTGCCTCCAGGTTCCTCTACGACTTGAGTCTGAGATCCTGTCCTGGCTTCCTTCAGGGATGAACAGTGCTGTGGAAACCTAAGCCAAACCAACTCTTTCCTTTCCGGGTTGCTTAGCTCATGGTCTTTCAGTACAGCAATAGCAACTTTAACCAGGGCAGAGGAACACTGGCGACAAGGCCTTCCTCCGCGTCCTTCTAATAAGTAAGAAAGTGGGGCCTCCCTGTCCAGCTAATTTCTGTTTTCAAGGATAAGAATGGTATTTTGTCAACGCACTCAGGATGAATGAACTTGTTTACATTTATAACCACTTTAAAGGCCCTTCTCCAGGGAACACTAATGCCATATGCTGACCTCACTGTCAATACAATACACGAGTCTGGTTTTAAAATCTTCCTGTCATCCCACAGTTCTAGAGGAACAAAGTACCCCATGAGGTATGGCTGTCACCCCCCGTTTTTTCCGTCTTTTCTCCAGGTTGCTGTCCCTTGTCTTTTGCAAGTTACCGTGGGTGTTTGCTTAGACCGTCACCTGGCTGGTGCAAGCCCACTCGCCAATATACCTACCATAGTTTGATCGGAACAAGGCCTCTGATTGGCTGAGTGAGATTAATTTATAACAAATGGAGCTAGAAATGGATTCGTAGGATTTGGGGATTCTTTCTTCACTTTCGAGTTTTTCCTTGTTGTCTACAGCCTTGCAACTATAGAAAAGACGTTTACGTTTTGCCAAGGTGCAAACGAAATAAAAAGAAATGGATGGTTTGTTGTGGCCGTTCATGTTTCAGTGTGGTAAATGGTACATATCATGGAATTCTAAAACCCAATATGTAAATGCAAGTTGCTATTAAATATTTTGCTATAAATGTTATCCCTGTGTTGAAATATTTGAAATAGTTTTTACCTCTTTTTTTTTTTTTTTGGCTTATACAAATATTCCTTGAGTATATCCTGTCTTCCTATATTTCCCAAATGTGAGAGATAGATTACTATTATTATACAAAAATAAAGCTTCCCAAACGTAACATCAATGCATATACACAGTAAAAATGCAGAGGAGACGTAAACTTAGGATAACTTATTAGTTACCCCGTGTCTCTGCTTTCTAGAATTTCCCTAGGACTTCTGTAACGAATGGCATTCTTTGGCCTCAGAACAATCATCTATGAACTGGAGATGTGGTAGCCCTATGGTAACATCTCAGGGCAAGACAGGATTCCTACATCCGTCAGTGTGGTTGCTTCCATCACTGGCAGAGTCTAGGGCAATTTCAGACTACAGTTTTTCCGATCTGTCTGACATGACTTGTTTCCACGTCTCTGATCTTAACAGACAGTCTTAAGTCTTCCGCCTGCAAGAGTCATTTTGCTCTGGCGACTTAGCAGGGTTGGCTCTCTGGCTCTCTCTCTCTCTCTCTCTCTCTCTCTCTCTCTCTCTCTCTCTCTCTCTCTCT
>NC_034604.1:50070779-50085419 GCF_900095145.1 Mus pahari | reverse complement strand
TATCCAGGAAGTAAATAAGATATCTCTGCCTTGCTGCCGTCAATGAGAGGGCATCCCTTCACCTGCCCGCCTTATTAGTCATCTGCATTGCCTTAAGACCTGGCCCCCCAAATCAATACCCTGATTTCCTTTCCATCTGCTTAGACCCAATATAATTAGGCTCTTTACTTTGTTTTGTATATAATGAGGGAGGCAACACGGTGCTAGCAGGGAAAAAAGGCTATCTCCCTGTGGTAAATATATTGACATTCGCAGACACCAACAGAGCACAACATGGAGAGAGTAATGAGAAATTTGCCTGCTTCCCCCTCTTTCTCCGGAGCTGCACATCCCACAGTGAATTACTAGCTACAAAGAGAAGGGACTGCTTAGGGACTGACAATTGAGAGCATTTACAATTAGCTGAATTGATTAACCTTTACAAATGCTGTTACTTTATGAGGTGTTTTTCTCAGCACCGGGTTGAGCAGTATGCCTTATTGATTCAACATAGTCCATAACGGAAGCCCTGATTTGTCTGTAACTCTGCCAGTCATAATGGCTGTCTATAATCACTTCTGCATGTTCTTGGGAAAACAGCACTGGCGTCTGATTGACATTATGTAAATAGGGGTACTGCTCCCTCTAGGTGAGGGGTGAGGCAGGCAGAGGTCAGGGAGCAGACTACCTTCCTGTAGCCCACAAAGCAGGCTGGCCTCTGTGATTGCAATCTGTTTTGCACCAAGCTCATGCTTGTTACTGAGGTTCTCTTAAAAAGTGTGTAAGTGTGTAAGTGTGTTGTGTGTGTGTGTGTGTGTGTATAAAAGGATTATGTGGTACAAAATGGTGGCAAATAAATTCTGGTCTTATAAACAGTGAATCACACCTAGAAATGGCTATGGCTGCCTTCCATCCCTTTCCCTAAAGCAACGCAAACGAAAAGGAAATACTATTTGTTATTTGTCCTAAGTTTTTTCTTTCCACCTCTTCTACATTTCAAGTGGTAAGTAAACGTGAAATAATTGAAAAATGACATATATGAGCAAACCCATTGCTGTCGCGCCCACATCCCTCAGTGCATCTGTACCCAGGGCCTTATGGAGCATGAGGCACTGTGGGACTGACTGGCTCTGCCTCTATCTTTGATGCTGTTTTTTTTTTTTTTTTTTTTTAAATGAAAAGACTGAGGGAGTCACAGGCCCCAGACAAGGTATTTGTTTTCTTTTCTAAGTCAGATTTAAACTTCCTTAATATTGAGACTGGTTTATCCTGGATCCTGCTGAAGTGCATATGTTCCCTTCTCGAACGGTGGCTTGGATAAGGCTGAACCGGGAGTGCCAACCTTGCTGACATCTTTTGCATAGCAAGCGAACTAAAACCAGATCCCAGTGACTTACAGAGCACTTGTACCCGCGCCAGAGCTGTGAGCCTGAATGTGCATCTTTATGCATCCGGCTACGGCTGAAGGAGGTTTGTATGGCTTTATGTGATTGAACTGAATATTTGGCTCCACATACATGCAAATATATGTGCATTTAGACTAATATACATATGCATATTCAAATGCATGAGGTCTTTTTTTTTTATATGTGTGTACATAAAAATTGAGTTTATGTTGTTCTCAGGCACAGTTGAATAATCATGGAAGACAGCAATGATTTTTTTTTAAATGAAGTTTTTTTTTTTTTCTTATAAGAATAATCCAGGAAGCTTCTCTAATGTCTGCAGCATTCACTGCATGCCAAACAACCCAGAAAACAGCAGATGCAGCACAAATTAAGATGTATTTAGCACAGCAGCCCATCAGATGCGTGAATGTCTTTTGTAACTCAGCATTGCAAGGTTGATGTATTGCACTTCAGACAGCTGATAATGAACCCTCCTAGCAATTAGAAGTGGAAATCCTGAGGAGTCAAAATTATTCTGTTCCCAGTAGGCTTTTTTTTTTTTTTTTTTAAAGGCAGGCAGGGGAGAGTGGGAAAAAAAACCCCTCAAACCTCTATGTAAAACTTACTATGTTTTATGTGCTTGGAAAACAAAGGAAATGTTTCAATTTATATACTGGTGTGCTTGGCTCTGGCTTTTTAAAAATTCCTACTTCATTTTAATTACCTCCCAATTTCTAAAGTGTCATTAAATAAGTATGAATTCTTTCGCAGTTACACTGGTTTTATGGCCAATGCAATGCCTTCCCGTTTATGGGGTGCATTATTTAGTAATCTTACATTAACACAATAACTTCAATCACCGTGCCTTCAAATGGCAATGAGCATGGTAATGGCTTTGCTGAGCTGCTTACTGTCATGGTTTTCTGTTTTTTTGTTTTTTTGTTTTTCTCACAGCTTCGTGATTTCCATTTTCTGAGACTGGAGTCACCTGAGTGTATGAAACCCAGCATTAAAGACCATCTGCTGGGGCAGTGGTTCTCAACCTTTCTAATGCTGTGCCACTTTCATACATTTCCTCATGTTATGGAGGAGATCCACAACCATAAACTTACTACCTTGCTACCTCATAAATGTAATTTTGCTACTGTTATGAATTGTAATGTAAAATATCTGATATGCAAGGTGACTGATAGTCAACCCCCAAAGGGGTCATGGCCCACAGGTTGAGAAACGTTATCTTTGCCACCCTCTCAATCCAACCTGCTGTGGAGAGCTTATGTGTTGTTAATATTTGACACAAACCTCTTTTGAGAATAGATACTCCATCTAAGCAAGTCTATCCTTTTCTCCCTTAAAATGAGTCTATTTCTTCTCCACAAAGAAGTGTGAATTAGTTGTCACTGTAGAACCACCAGATGTCCAGCAAGTATGGCCTTTAACAAACATAGAGACCTTGAAGAGTTCATATATGGGAACCACATAAAGGATGGAGAGTAGTGAGAGGTAAGACATGGAGATGTAACAGGTGCACTTGGTGCAGGAAAGCAGGGTTCACAGGCAGTGCACAGTCCGGCTCTTTTAGGAGGATGTCAGCTCAGGCATTTGAGGTACCAGAGGCACCATTTCTACTTGCATCAGTTCGCTGCCACCCTGCATCCTTAGTCCTCTCCTTCCAAAGATAACCTCCACCCTGGAGTTCTCAGTAAGTTGAGAGGGTCACAGAGATGAATTCAAACAGCACACTCTAATTGTGTGGGGCAAATAAAATGATCTCAGTGCATGTGGTGGTCAGGTACTTCACGAACCCAGAGAGTGGAATTTATTTTGTAAGGTCAAAGTCCTTTCAGTCTACCCGGATAGGAGTCCATGCAGTTGTGTCTCAACATCTAGGATCTCCATTTGTTTCAGTATGAAAGGATTCCCTCTTATTTTGGCAGCAATGGCCCACTTCTGCTTTTAAATGGCTTGAATTCTCTCTATTAACTCAGTCTCCCCATCCTGGACTCTTCCTCAAATGGTCTACTAGTTATTGTTTCTCATCCTCTATACAGAGTTTACCTTTGCAAACCCAAACAGACCTTACACTACTGATAAGTAAGGACTTATGATACCTCTCTATACATTTGGGACATTTGTGTTAATGGCCCCAGATGTTCTTAGCATTGCCATTTATGAAGTCAGAGAGATAAGTCACAAAATCTTTTTCAAATCAAACATTCTGTTATTCATTATCTATTCCTGTTTGTATAACCAGATGCAAAGATTAAAAATCATAAGAGGAGATTTGTGGTGGAAATGCTTAAGAAAAGCTAGAAGGAAGCAGAGAACATTTGGACTCTATTTCCTAGTGGAGACTTTGAATTCTCTTAATCCTTAATGTAAGAATGATAATCCCCCACATCTGTCCAATGCCTGAGTGAATTATAGAATCTTGTCACACAAAATTTTTGAGTCCATTTTATAAAGATTTCTTACATGGAAGGACACAGATGAAAGGTGATATACAATTCCATCTCAGATATGTGAGTAAATTAAGGTCTTATCATGGTTTTTTTTTTTTTTTCCTTATAGCTGCATGATTCCATTTTCAATCAAGAATCCGGACCTTTTTTAAGGGAAAAAAAAGAAACCCATCCATTATCTGCTGGGATCTGTTTCAAGCCTCCATTGAGTTAGAGACACTCTAGATATCAAATCCTACATACACTTCCCCCCACATACATACACACTCATGGTGAGGTCTAATTAGGAAAGTAGGCAGTAAATGATTCAGAAGTAACAAAATAGAACTATCTGACATCATGCTATAAACCTGATTTATCGTTGCTTTCAGAACATCTTATTGTGCTGAACTCATCTTTTTGTGATGGTGTGACCCACAGTGCCTGCCGGAGATGAAGGTTTGAATGACAGCTTCGAGACACAGTGCCTCACAACTCCACAGGTTGCTTGAATGTAAGCACCATGATGCCTTAATGAGTGACTATATCGTCACAGGGACACTGCCTGTTTCCTCTGATCTTTCTTATGAGTGTCAGACTTGGTTCTTTGGCTCTTGAAAGATGAGAATTCAGACAAGGCATGGGAGAGCGTTCAGTCAGTAGCATTATTTGAGCAAGCAGGGAAGCAGAAATGTATTGTTGTGTGCTTGTGTGTATGTGTGTGCAGATGCTATAGGTTCTTGTTGGATGTCATCCACAGTTGCTCTCCTCCCCCTTCTAGGTGGGATCTCTCACTGACCCTGTAGCTTGCTGTTTCAGCTCATAGCTACAGTGAGCTGCCAGATGCTCTTGTTCTTCAGAGCTGGGATTGTAGACACGTGCTGCCACACACTGGTTTCTGCATAGGTGCTAGGAACCCAAGCTTGGCTCCTGTCTTAGTTTGAATTTCACTGCTGTGAACGGACACTGTGACCAAGGTATCTCTTATAAGGACATTTAATTGGGGATGGCTTACAGGTTCAGAGGTTCAGTCCATTATCATCAAGGTAGGAGCATGGCAGCATCCAGGCAGGCATGGTACAGGAGATGCTGAGAGTTCTGCCTCTATCTTAAGGCAGCTAAGAGAAGACTTGCTTCCAGGCAGCTAGGTGGAGGGTCTTAAACCCCGTGCCCACAGTGACACACCTACTCCAACAAGGTCACACCTCCTAATATTGTCACTCCCTGGGCCAAATATACACAAATCATCTCTGCTCCTTATGCTGTCACAGTAAGTGGTTTACCCACTGAACCCTCAGCAGTCTATACTTCAGGAAGAGAGCAGATGAGTGCAGCAAGGGGTGGAGGGCATCTATTTCTCCTTCCCTGTGCCTCTCCCAGGAGCACTTCCAGTATAGGGGCATACCAACCCAGCTAGAGCCATCCACTGCTACCCATTGTTCATTAAGGCTATAAGAGGTCCTGCAATTCAGTCTTCTTAAAGTTAGCCCCCTGTCTAACAATATTGAAATGGATGCTCAGTGGCTGACAAGCAGAGGGGCCGTACAGCATGAGTACATTGGATAAGGAAAGTGACCAACTGTTGCAATGATCATATGTGCAGTTGCCTTGCTGTGTCCAGAGCACACTGTTTTCTTGTAGCCATCACTGCCTTTGTCTCTTATGTTCTCTCTGCTCCCTCTTCTGCAATGACCCCCAAGTACAATGACCAGCTTGGGGTCTCTATGTAATTGCTTCCTATTGAAAAATAGATGCTTTCTCGTGAAAGTAGATGCTACAGTGGGTAGCAGTGGATGGCTCTAGCTGGGTTGGTATGCCCCTGTGCTCAAAGTGCTCCTGGGAGAGGCACAGGGAAGGAGAAATAGATTCCCCCTTCCCCCCCCCCCCGCACTCATCTGCTCTCTTCCTGAAGTATAGACTGCAGAGGGTTCAGTCTATGGGATAACAATAAGTCTCTAGGAGTCGATTTAATACTGTGTCCATTTAGCAAAATACTTGGTAGTAGGTTTTCCCCTAGCATTGTGGTTCTCAACAGTTCTAATGCTGTGATCCTTTATTATAGTTCTTCATGTTGTGATGACCCCAACCATATGATTATTTTCATTGCTATTTTATAACTGAAATTCTGCTACTGTTATGAATCACAATGCAAATATCTGATATAAAGGATATCTGATATGTTACCCCCGTGAAAGGGTTGGTTGACCCACAAAGGGTTCATGACCCAAAGGTTGAGAACCACTGCCCTAAGGCCTTGCTGGACAAAGGTCCTTGGCCCAGATAATGCAGCCAGGTATGCGTTCCATCTTGTAAAGTAGTTCTTTTTGATTATGCAAAAATGATCGGTGTTAGATAATTTAACTGTTATGAAAGTCTTGATCTGCTCTGGAAAATTCTTTGATGGGATAAAAGAATTGTTTCAGGATTGATTTTTATGATGACCGTCCATAGTATGCCAAATCCAGCAGCATTAAACACTGGAAAGAAAGAAGCCCAACAAAAACTGAAAGATCATGTTATTGAACACTGGAAGCCAC
Organism: Mus pahari; assembly: GCF_900095145.1. Taxonomy (NCBI): domain Eukaryota; kingdom Metazoa; phylum Chordata; class Mammalia; order Rodentia; family Muridae; genus Mus; species Mus pahari. Next base: position 50,079,074 of record NC_034604.1, on the reverse strand, counting down.
ACCGAAGCCTGCTGTGTGGTTAGGCAACATGCTTTTGAAAGTGATTTTATTTTTTAAGCAAGCAAATTTTTCTCTGTTCAAAGCTAGTCCTGTTCGTTGTCTTACTTAACATTCAGACTATAGAATTTGACCTTCCTTGTCATGCTGGGTAATATTGGTAGTTATTAACAGTTATCATCTGATGTGATAGTTTTTAAATTAGACAAGATTGCCAGCCCCAGCACTCTGATTGCCTCTAATCAGGAGAAAGGCAAGGTTTTCTCTGAGCGGATGAGATCGCCTTTTAGGCTCCTAAAAGGCGAAGAGCGTCTGGGTGCTTTGTTGTCATTGGGTTTGTTTTGAGTTTCGCATGATTTTTCTACCCTAGCACCTCTCTGGTTTAAGAGATTATTAGCCTATAGTGTCCAATAAAACAAAGCATAAAATACAGCTGCATTTTATTTAATGGGAAAGGCCCTTTAGACATGGAATCATTACTAGATAACGGCCGCATATTATTACTTTGTCACAATGGGTTGTGACAAACCCTCCACACTCAGCTCATTCTGGGTTTTGCTTTTTCGTCTGAATTTATTCTCTATTACCTGCTAGCTAACACATGGTGGCAAAAAGTGTGATTCTAGGTCAGTGGTTCTCAACCTTCCTAATGCTGTGACCCTTTAATATAGTCCTCATGTTGTAGTGACCTCACCCCTCCTCCAATGATCAAATTATTTTTGTTGCTATTCCATTACTACAATTTTGCTATGGTTATGAATTGTAATGCAAATCTCTGTGTTTTCTGACGTGGTCTTAGGCAACCCATGTGAAAAGGTCCTTTGACCAACAAAAGAGGTTGCAACCCATAGGTTGAACCATTGTTCTAGGTTGAACAGATAATGGTATTGGCAGAGAACATTTGTTGTTAAGCTTTTAGACCATCTCTTCCAGCTCAGGAATGCTGGGATAATTTAAAAATGGGGATTCACAATGTCAGTTTTATATTATTGATGATTTTGAAGAACAAATGATTATTTTTTCAGTGCCTACAGATGGACCTTCTACAATAATTATTTCTAGTACTTGCATAGCATTTTAATGTTCATGAAATAATGAATAAATTATTTCATTATCACATTGGTCCTATGAACTGAATATTATTATTATCATCACTATTTTATAGGTAGATACCCAAGGTTTAGGAATGTTATATAATTTATTATTAAACATCTAGTTAGTGGTGAATCTAATACCAAATGTCAAATGCCAAGGCTGAAATGCTGGTTGCTGGGTGTGGCTTCTTGTGAATCTTTATATTAAAAGCCTGTTATTTACTTTTAATTCAAGCTTAGTTTTTGTACGTACCTCTCCTTTGTTTAAAAAGACCTCCATGATTCTAAATATTCTTTTTGTTCCATCTCTCTTCCCAAACTGCCTTTACTTGATTTTATACAAGAAAGGCACAGTTCTGAAGAGTCAGTCTGTTTGTCTGTGGTAAAAGCACATTTCCTGCTCCTAATATAGTTCTTAAATGCTTTCTTCTGAGAAAAGGATTCATACTAGCAAGGCAATGAGATTTGAAAAGACCTTTGAAAGAGGTAAGCCTCATTTCACCCAGACAATAAAATCATAGAGGTATTGTCAACTATTGTTGGAAATTAGAAGCTGTCGCCTAAAAAGTCTGCAGATCTATAATGCTGAAGAACCTTAAAAGGAGCCAGACTGAGGAGGACTCTCTGCTAGCCTCTTACTTGTCAAAAACAAGGATGTAGATGTACAGAGATGAAAGTTATCTAATTCATCCTCATGTTCAGGAAAAATGAAGATGGAGTACTGAAGACCGTCATCAACCTTCAACAACCTTGAGATGCTTCTGGAGGGATTGACTGATAGGAACAGTTTTACAGCATCTGTATTTCCATTGGTAGCACCACTCCATGTGCTGTCCCCGGAGTCTTAAAATTCTGCCCATTTGTCTTGTTACACCTTTGAAAATTTGCTGTTCTCTTTATATATGGTGCTATTGTTTGGACGTTAAGTGCCTCCCCCAACCCTATGGTCTCAGGTGGCACTCGCGGATGGTAGGGGAATCTTCAGCAAGTGGGGCTGGTGGGAAGCCATAGCTTGTTGGGGTGAGTGTTCAAAGTGGGCTACATAGGTCCACTCTCTTCTTTCTCTCTCTCCATGGCTTATGACGTAACCACCTTTGCTCAGCTCCACAGTCCAACCACAATGCGCTGACTTATCAGAGGCCAGTAATTCTTAGACTACAGCTTCCAATACTCAGGGCCAAAAATAAACCCTTCTATTCATGCAATTATTAGCTCATGTGTTTTGTTGTTGTCATCTGATCCAATGGCAAGACTAAGGTTTTCTCATCCATCTAGATATCATAAATTGATACAAGGTCCATCCTTCTATCTATTTATCTTAGAAATTTTTCCTAGGAGGAAAAATATTGTCAGACTCATTTTTCCATTTTTTTTTGCAGTAGGTTTTACTATATAATTATAAAGTTGCTTAGTCATTATTTTAAAAAAAAATCAAGTGAACCAAATCAACAGCTTCAAGGTTTTGTTTTCCAAAGCACATAAAATACAAATATCCTAGGAATTACGTCTTTTGCAGATAATTAGATTTATAATAATAATATATTATGTACAGCAATAGCCAAGAAGAGAATAATGCCATAATTCAGAAAAAACTTACAGAGACACACTAAATAGTCAACAAGTTTAACAGGTCACTGTTTTAAAAGGGGTGCATCAGTATAAAGGTGCAAAGGTCTTTGTTCTTGGAAAATTGCTTCTATGGCAACGGAAAATGCTCTAGTGGAGCCAGGGACCACAGAGGAACAATCTCACCAAAATGTCCCACCCTGAGGTATTTATTCACTAACTCATCACTCATTGTTTGAGTGATGTCATTGGGATCATGCTATCTCCTAAAATTTTGTGTTGCCATGTATTTGAATGGAAAAAAAATTTCTATAATACTAGAGAAAACTTCCCTGCAGAGAATAGTGTCAGCACTGGAATACCCAGCAGGTAGGAAATGGTTTTCTGTAATTATAAGTAAATCAGAGATGGGCTGGAGAGATTTTTGGCATGGCATCAAGAGCATCTTTGTACCACCCTTTTTCTGTAGTGTATACTGTCTGCTCATGACACCTGCTAGGTACAGCTAACCACAGTCTATAAACTGACATAGAACAGGACAGTTGCCACAATGGTTTAATCCCAGGATTGTCATGAATACATATCATATCCTACCTCTCCTATGCAAGACTGATGCCCCTGACTTACAGTAATCAACGTCTGTTGATCTTGATTACTTATCTGGAAAACAAGCCAATGTCACTCCCGAAGTGTCAGCATCTATCTTACCATGCCTGTCCTATGTGCCATGCCTGTGACTGATACAGATTTACATTTATGTTTATAAGCAAGTCTTGCACACGTGCTATTTGAAGTCTTATGGGAAGAATTTCTACTCACTACAGATCTTTACTGTCCCTCAGTGTTATTTCTGGAGCCAAGCTGCAAGATAATAAAATGGTGTCAACTTTGAGACAACCCTTTTATGAACCATGCCCAAGTTCTCTCTTACAAGACTGTTTGAACTGAGGGAGATGCCTTAGTATAGGATAAATAGATAATCAGGTCCATCTGTTTGTAGAAATTATCAGTGTCTGTTTAGATATAATTCTAAGTCATACTATTTCCATGAGGTTCTTACTGAAAGTTGAACTGAATTTATTTGACATTGTCACATGGGAGATAGCAATACCCACCAATAGCTTGACAACAGTGGTCTTAAAAGCTATTTAATATTTCTCCATTAGATGGTCGCTTTTACAACTCAACAGTATGACATAAACTACTATTTAGACAGCAAGTATTTTCTTCAGCAGTTATTATAGCTTTGCTCAGTACCATGAAAGGGCTCCATCCATTTGAGGGGATTGCTTGATGATGATCTAATTTAAACAGTATATAGTTTAAATTTCACAGTTATTTTATGGGGAAAAAATCATACATAATATTTTGATCATGTTTTTCCCTCCCTCAATTCCCCAGATCTTTTTTTCCCAGTACCATTGAATCTGTTATATCATATGGTCAAGATAAACAGACATTTAACACCAGAGCCTGGAACAGATACCAGGCTTACTATTGCTTCTATAAATTGATTATTGAGTCAAGTATGGACTGAGAAAGTGTATTTATTTTCTGTTAAATCATTAAAAAAATTCAAAGTTCTAGTAGCTTCCAAAACTATCTATTAAATTAGAGGTTCCATGGGTCAGAAGTCTCATAAAGGTGAAAAGGATTCTCTGCCCAGGGTCTCACTAGGTGAAAGTCAGTGTATTGGATGAACCAACTGAGTTCATAAGTTCAAATCTGAGTTGATAAGGGATCATGATTCTATACTACCAACAGAGCATCTTCTAATTAACAGTTTTTTGACAGTTGTATTAATCAACAACACCTCCTAGAAATGTCACCCATTGTCACAGATCTTGTCTTAGAATCTTTGGTTGCTATTGTGTCATTGCTTATGAAATTCACATCTACTAAATTCTTCTATTTAATTTCAACACTTGGGTTTTATTAATTTAAAACTCTACCAAACCAATGAGCTGTCTTCAGTGATAATGACTTTTGTAGCTATGTAGACATGTATAGTGTTGTCTACTTTTGTAGATATACAACTGAGACCAAAATATCTGAGAGAACCACTTCAAATGATTTTTGAGATTCCATTCTATAGTTCCTGACTTTCTTATTCTGGGCTTGTATTGAGGCAGTATAACATGATAACAGTCACATGGGGCAGAGAAGGCTATTCATTTCAAGGTAGGCAGGAAACAGAGACAGGAAGAAGAGACGTAGTTTCTCCTAATAAGTTCCACTACTAAAGTTTCCAGAAACTTCCAGAACACCATCACCACTAGGAACTAGAAATTCACCATGTCAGCCTGTGGGGCATGTTCTATGTTGAAACAATAACTGATATCTCACTTTGTGAAATGAAAGGGGCAGCTCTGGTTTCTATCTAGGTTGTAGAAAGCAGTTTTCTGGTCTCATATAATCTTTTTGAGGTATCCTCACTGCCTGGGTTATTCAGTATTTTGAGTAAATATGCTATGTTATTTTCCCAAGCAGCAATTCTGTTTCTCCATTTATTCGGGCATCTGAATCAAGAATTAATGAAGGGAAATAACTGGTCAAGTTAAGAAGATACATGAAGAAGACTGTACAGTCTCCAGTCAACTAGTATCTGGCAATGACATGAATCACTTCTAACAATCTCAAGCATTCATGTTGCATAAAGTTGTAGCTATACCCACTACACTGTATAACTATACCCGCTACATTGTACCATTCTCAGCCCTTGGGTATTGCTCCTTCCTTCTATTGACCCTCATGCCAGCATAGATTGTTTTCTACACTTTGGTCAGATGTTTCTAACTACACTACCTTTACAACCAAATACTGCTATATGTTGTTTGGGGACCTAGCTTATTACCCCCTAAATGCTTTATAAAATGTGTTTTGGAGTATAGCTTTCCCTGCATGCCCAGAGTAGACGGTTCACTAACTGGACCTAACCTTGTCTTTCTTCCCAACTTCTAAGGGATTTGTAAGTCTGTTCAGTGTCACATTCTGTACTGGCTAGCTTTGTGTCAACTTGACACAGCTGGAGTTGTCACAGAGAAAGGAGCTTCAGTTGGGAAAATGCCTCCATGAGATCCAGCTGTAAGGCATTTTCTCAATTAGTGATCAAGGNGGAGAGGCCCCTTGTGGGTGGTGCCATCTCTGGGCTGGTAGTCTTGGGTTCTATAAGAAAGCAAGTTGAGCAAGCCAGGGGAAGCAAGCCAGTAAAGAACATCCCTCCATGGCCTCTGCATCAGCTCCTGCTTTCTGACCTGTTTGAGTTCCAGTCCTGCATCCTTGGGTGATCTACAGCAGTATGGAAATGTAAGCGGAATAAACCCTTTCCTCCCCAACTTGCTTCTTGGTCATTATGTTTGTGCAGGGATAGAAACCCTGACTAAGACACATTCATTTCTCCTAGTTCCCTTCTTCCCCCAGCCTCCGTTTTGCAAACATTAGGGGACATGTATGCTTTCCCTGCCATCTATACCTTGTCCTCATCCAAACTGAAGAAGAATCTTAGAGATTGTGATTCTACTTTTCTATCTTAATTAAACAAATTGCATTGCATCGCTACTTTGTCTTTCATAGGACAAAGACGATTTTTATCAGATTGAGTAATTCTGAAAATGTGATTTCCAGTGATCCAGTGAGCGCACTATTGACTTTCCTCATCATCTCTCTCCTTGTCTGTGTGTACGTTTTTCCTGAGGGCACATATCAAGTAAAATAGTTGGGCCACAGGGTCTGTATGCTTACATTTTCAGGTAGATATGGGCAAGAAGTTTTTCAAAATCTTTTTTCCTATCTTGAACTAGATGACCATTCAATCAGAACGGAACCTTTTATGATATGCCGTATCAGACAGAGATGCATGAGCTGCAATAACAGAAAGTTTGGAATGTCCACTCATATGTGGAAGGAGAAGCCTCTTAGATGGTCTGCAACACCAGTGAACCCGGTGGAGGAATTATAGTTGTCTACCATAAACAAGCATCTACCTTTTTATACCCTGACATTCATAGTAAGGGAAATGTGATGTTTAATAGGTAACAATGACACTAGAGACACTCATTTCGCTGCTTTTCTTTATGCAAGGTTGGACATTTAAATCATGGAAAGACAAACATCTGTTCTTATTATTTGCTGCTTAGACATTTTAATCAGTTTTTTTTTTTGTGTTATTTTAAAAAGCGGGTTATCAGTTCATTGAGCTGTATCTCGATTATCTTTTGTCCTGCTGAGATCCACTGAAAATGTGCAAGTAGCTTGCACAACCTGCAGAAAGTGAATGCAGGCAGGCATTTGCCATGACACTTGGATTGCCTTTACCCAGTTATCTCTAATGGTTACATACACTACCTTTCTGCATTGACTTGGTTAATCTCTGAACACATTGTATGCTCTAACGTGATTGCCAAGCCGTTAGCACTGATACTAGAAAGCCCAGGAAGCCACAAGCAATGTTTAGGCTATAGCCTGCATTGATGTGCATGAGAAGGGCTATGCTTTTAGTACTCTGGTTGGCATTGTGCCAACTGTGGAACTCCTTTGGCCTTTGGCTTCTGAGTCTGAACATTAAACTTGCTGACCGTATAAGAGCTTAAATCCCATCCTGTTATTATATACCATGGTCATGCTTTTTCCTGTCATGCATTCTTTCTCGAGATATTGGAAACAGGCAGCCCGTTCAATTTCAGTGACTCAGAAATCCAGGAAAGCACTAGTTTTATATGTATTAAATGTGACATCGGCAAATTGATTATACTCCAGTAATTCAGGACTAAGATTTATGGAGATGAGATGTCTTTAAGCAAAGCAATATATAATCATAATTCTAGACAGTTTCCTGACAAGGAACTCAAAACACAAATAACAAGAATGCAATATTTCTGACAGGATCAGCTGTTTCCTACACAGCATTACAACGCATGGAAAAATGGGACGGAGAGGCTCGCTGGAGTTCAAAGAATTTTAATTGCAGGGTTTATAAAGATTATCCGAAACTATCTGTAAATCAAAGTGCTCACCCTGGGGCAGCGTGATACACTCTGAAGATCTCAGTTCAGAATCAGATAAAAATGGGATTAAAGTTCAACTGTGCCATTAGCAGCTGAATTTTCAAAAACATACCTAATTTGCTGGCAGCTTAATTTTCTCACCTATAATGCATTATCTACATTACATGGGTTTATAAGAAATAAAATACCTGAAGTAAAGTGTTTGGTTCCTAGTGGTTTCTTTAAATGAGCATTTTAGCTTTCATTTTATTAAAATCTTCTGTGAGGTTTCACAGCTTTAGTGCATGAAAATAACTCAATGTTGGACAGTGTGCCACATATGTATGGTTCTTGTGACTCCAATAACGTGGCAGATACTAGAGATACAATGGAATCTCCAGGCAGACATGATATCTACCTACATGATATTTTCATTCTAGTAAGAGGAAATAAAATACTAAAACATGCCAGTGCCTGGCAAACACCAAAGTGGATGCTCAGAGCCAGCTATTGGATGGAACACAGGGTCCCCAATGGAGGAGCTAGAGAAAGTACCCAAAGAGCTGAAGGGGGCTGCAACCCTGTAGGTGGAACAACAATATGAACTAACCAGTACCCCCTGAGCTTGTGTCTCTAGCTGCATATGTAGCAGAAGA
>NC_034604.1:50050119-50070754 GCF_900095145.1 Mus pahari | reverse complement strand
CACTGGGAAGAGAGGCCCCTTGGTCTTGCAAACTTTATATGACCCAGCACAAGGGAAGGCCTGGGCCAAGTAGTGGGAGGGGGTGGGTAGGGGAGCAGGGATGGGGGTGGGGGGTATAGGGAACTTTCGGGATAGCATTTGTAATGTAAATAAAGAAAATAATAATAATAAAAAATAAATAAACACAAAAAAATACTAAAACAAAAATACCATACAGGTTTTGATGTAAATGTCCTTTCTGTACAAAACACAGAGGAACTGTGGGATAGAAAACCTTGAAATATTGGTTAGTATTGATCAAAGAAGTCTATTGTGGTATAATGAAACGTATATCTGTTTAAGTTGAGGGAGAACCGTAGTTTTGTCACTAAGTTTGGGGAAATGTGCACCAGTAAGCAAGGTAGTGAAGAAAGACCATAGATCAGGGGAAGGGGGTTACCAAGCACATGACTGTAAGCCATGGTTATTTTGCTCTGGAAGAAGTTTGTGTCTGGGTTTGGGGAAGAATATGGATGGGGTTGTTACAGTTGTTGTCTGGACTGTAGCAAGTTTGAACATATTCTGTCTCTTCTGATTTGTCAAAGCCCACAGGTGAAGTCTATGTAAACTCACATGACTCACTGTGTTCATGGGTTACCACCATATGCTAAAATATTTAGAAGCAAGGCAGTTGCTTCTACAGTAAAAAGAAAAAAAAATAGTGAGAGGAAGAATGATTAGCAAGACGTGAGGGGGCTTCTTGGTGCCAAGGTAATTTACCAACTGCAGCCAGGGTAATTTACCAACCCCAGTTTCTGCTTAGAAGGACTGAGCGTGTTGGACATCTTGAACAGTACATGTTTAAAGGCAGTAGCGGGTTAGTTACAGTGCTGCAGAAATTGAAGGCGTGAGTTCCCAGAAAAGACAGCAACCAGGAGAAAGGAAGCCAGTACCCGGATCTCGATTATAAACCTGAAAGCTATTAAGGCAATATGGATGTGAATGTCACTGAAGCACTGTTTGAAGTGGCAAGGGAGGGGAACACATTTCACATGACAGGGGAAAATGAAAGGACAAAGAACATGTACATGGTGATGTGGCAATACGACAGAAGATACATGGAATTAAAATATCTGAGTTTATCAGCATGGGTGAACTTCTAACAAAACACATAAATTTACCAACACTTCAAATATGCATAAATAACTTTATATGCATCATACATACATAAGATGTTTTGAAATTGAATGACATAGTTTTTGTTTAAGAGAAAGAGATTGTAGGTAAATTTCTTTAAGTATCATTCCCAATTTTAGGGACTGAAGACACACTAAACAGAGAGAGGTAAAGAAAAATTTCCACAAAGCAGTAGAATCCATACTACTGCTACCTCTAGCAAGATTTCTAGTCCTCCTGGCAATGAGATTTGGAGAGACACGGCCACATAATAGTCTGGTTTGTCTGAGCACAAACTCACTCTCCCCTTATTAGTTGCTTTTCCTGTAGTGAGGAAATGTCTGGATAAAAGCAGCTTGAGGGAAGAAAGGTTAATTCTGGCTCAGGTTTGAGGGTTCCTTCCATCACAGCTGGGAAGTCGCAATGGGAAAAGCTTGAAGCGACTAGACATGCTGTAAGCACACAGCGGAAGCAGAGAAGGATTCCCTTTCCTTTCTCCTAGAATCCAAGCTCAGGAGATGGTCTGTGCCTCTCTTGGGTGTGTCTTTCTACTTCAGTTACTGTAACTAGGGTAATCCCTCACAAGAGAGCCTTGGGGATAACCTAATCCAAATAATCTCTCGGAGTTAGTTAGGCTTGCCTCACAAGTGGCTCTCGAGCTTGACAATTTGACAGTTGATGTTATCTATCACACTTCCAATATAACCGTGTATATTTCTGTGGATGTTTAAAAGCATAATCAGGGTACCCTTCAAATATGTGTTATTGAATTTCTATGCTGGGTGTAGTATTGGTATTGGGACCACTATATAAAGGGAATCTATACAAAATAATTTGGGCTACATCTTTTTGTATAGTAGAATGCCATCAACTGAAAATATCTTTTTCATTAAAATATGTCTGCTTGGGGCCTATGAATATGTCTAAGCAAAAAAGTATATGTTTTAACTCAATATATTATTTAGCTAAGATATTATAAATAGTGTGTTTTGAAAGTCAAGGATGTAATTCACTATGTCAGACTGAGTATTTGAGAGAAATAAATTAGCAGAGTATTAATAATCATGAAAAGTCTCATTTCCTTCACAGTTAGTGATAAATATGTGCATAAATAATACTAGTGAAGGAATGTTTCAGCATCAGGATAGACGAACTTTCCAGAGAGAGTGAAAGCAAGTAGGCAAAAAACAAAAGCTTCCTTCTTCTGTGTCCATTTATGAGGACGGCTGCTGCAAGGTTGCGTGACCCAGATTTAGGGTGGGGTTTCCCATGTCAAATGATCAAACCAAGAAAAATCTTTCACCGTATGCCCAGCTGCTTGGGTGTTCGTTGATTCTAAATGTAGTTCAGTTGACAGCCAAGATGAGCTGTCACACGCTCTTTTAGGGATATCTTTTTCACGCTGGTCATTGTTGTGATTCACAGGCATTACAGCTTGGTAGACTATTGGTCGATGTCCTCCCTTGAGAGCTTGTAACATAACAACTGGTTTTCAGGGTGAGATCTAGGCTACATCCTCCCCACAAGTTCCTATAATCCCTGGGTGACAGCCCAGGGAAAGACCAATAATAGCCTATATTGATATTTCTTGGACCCTCACTAACAATTCAAAATGGGGTTTCTCATGCGTAGTACTGCTATTTTGTTAGATAGTCTACGGCTTCGGTGGGAACACTGTCATCCTAAGTGGCATAACTTTATTTATAACGCATACACACAAACATATGCACTTTCTCTCTCTCTCTCTCTCTCTCTCTCTCTCTCTCTCTCTCTCTCTCTCTCTCACACACACACACACACACACACACACACACACATACACACACTTTCCATACACACATACATACACATTTACACACTTTACACACATACTTTATACACACACACACACACACACACACACACACACACACACACACTCCAGGTATAAGAAACTCCCTTTTGAATGGTTTAGTCAGGGTGGTCCAAGTGACTCACAAGCAATATAGATTATAGGAGTAGCCCTTGGTTACCTCTCCGTGTTGAGGGTAGGACACTATTGCTCAAGAGACCATACCCTTAGGACATAGGACCTAGATCTGATACAGAACCCACTTTTCTGGAGTCTAGCTTCCATGGTTCCAGGAGACACTATGCATGCTGCTGAGGAAGGGGAGCAGTTACAGTCCCACCCAGCCTAAACGCCAGAGAATTATGACAGCATATACGGTACGTATAAAGGTACAGTAAGTAGATGGCATTGAACTGCCAGTTATAGTCAAAGACCATTAGCTGGATGGCAGTTCCACTCAGCACTAGGGAAATCATGCCTGGGACTAGAAACTTGGGTGGATTCCCAGGGCTAGTGATGTCATGAGCCATGGGGCAGGGGGATCTAATACTGCCACTTTGCTAGGCTCTTGTAATTCCTTACTACATTCTAAATCGTATCCTTATACCCACAGATGAGTGTAGCTACCACCCCTCATTTAAAAAGTGATTTATAGCAAATGGAGACCATCACAGTAAGCTACATCAATGAATTGTGGAGAGCCCGGTCCCAGTGGATACAATGGATATATTTACATCATGACTCCTGCATCCCTGGCTCAGGGGATGTGTGGAAGAGAAGGATAGAAAGATTTTCAGAGCCAGAATACCAGGAAATCTGCTGTGGAATGGTGTCTCCTAGAAATGACCTCATGGACTAGGGCATGGCAGTGGCAGTATTGATGGAAATATAAAGAAGGCGGGAGAGGGAGCTTGTGGGCTTCTTTCCCTAAACAAAGAACTATATGTACCCAATGACTGCTGGGAAGCAAAGACTTAACATCTTCTGTGGATGAGCCCCTGTACTGATCGTCCACTGCAGACTGAGCAGCCTTAAGACCATCAACACAGCAAGCATGTTTTCAGTGAGTTGAATTTATATTATATACTTGTGAATACAGGCACATACACAAACATATATGTATGGGACAATAATAAAGAAAAGGTGGTGGCAGTCACCTTGAAAATGTGAGGAGGCCACGGGAGAGATTTGAGGGAGGGTAGCTGAGAGAGGCTGGAGGGAGGAAAAACAGTGAAAAGGATGTAATTCTATTTTGATAAAATCATGCTTTGGGTTTGTTTTTTTTTGGAGGGGAGGGAGAAGGAGCATAAATCTGGTTGGGTAGGAAGATGGGAAAGACCAAGGAGGGATCAGGGGAGGGAAATGTGATAAATTATATCATTTGATTTTTTTCAAAACAATTTTTTTAAAAAAACTTAAATAATAAGTACAATAAATACATACAGATTTTGAAAAAAAATGTATTAAACTATTTATTTACTGAGTTTGTTGTGGCACAAGACAGCAATGCTTAATATTGCAGATTGTGGAATTCCAAGATCTTGTGTATAAGGATGAAGTTAAAATTCAGACTCCTAACTCATTGTCTGAGCATCTGTTTGCCAACATTCACATCCCGGTATGTACCTTTTATGTCAACTCAGAATACTGGCATATCTGGTGCCTCTGTCCCTACAATGGTCACTTCATGATGAGTCAATCCTGCAAGCATGTAGATGAATTTTACAACTCTTTGAAGGAGACTGAAATTTTCATTCTTAAATACTTTGAAAAGCTGCCAGTGGAAGCAGGGTTTAGTCTGTAAATCCTATATCTTGGCTAATTATATAATTATTTAGGCTTTAAAAGAACTAGACCATCATCTTAGATGCCCAGTGTGTGTGGACAGGGATGGTGTACACAGGTCTGTCGGTCATCTCTTTCACTGTCCGGGAGGCCTTCAATGGTTTTGCTCCTTTTGTCCTGATATTATCGTTTGTCTTGTATCATCTCTATTCTTTGACTATCTTGCCTGTCCTGCAGAAGTTTATCCATTTCCTTAATTTTTATTTAGTTTATAATTTTCTTTTCAGACTCCTCTTGCTTATCTTTCACTATTTTTCTATTTTCAGATTCTTGGCTGTTACCCAGATCCTCATGGTCTTTTTTCCTCCTGCGAGATTAGATTTTTTTTCCTGTTTATACTTTTTATGTTGACGTCCAGTGCTATGCATTTCTCCATAAGTACTGTCTTAACTGCACCCCATACTACCTATCTATCTATCTATCTATCTATCTATCTATCTATCTATCTATCTATCTATCTATCTATTTTTGTTTATATATAGTTTTCAGTTTTTTCAATATTTTCTGATTGATCTTGAGACCTCTGTATCGTGGGTAGTTCAATATTTATATCTTTGTATATTTTCCCATTACTTTATTATTTCCAGTTGAATTCTGTTAGCACGAGAGAGCAGACACCGCCTCATATCCATTCCTTAAAATTACCAAGTTTTGTTTTCTACCCTAGGACAAGTAGCCTCTGCTTTCATGATGCACCCTGATGACTGTTCAAGGCTCCACTGCAAAGAATATGCATTTCTGTGTAGCCTTGTGTCAAATTTTATAGATGCCACTTAAATGAATTTGATCAATGGTGTATTTTCAGTTCTATATTCATGTTGATTTATTATTTACTAATTAAATTAATTACTGGAATGGTGAGTGTCAGAAACTTCTAACTTTGATTATAGATTTAACTGCTGCTTTTAATCCCGTGAGATTTTAACATGCTTTGTAACTGTTTTTAGGTCCATGAAAATCATTTTTTTTTTCAGAAATGGAATTTATAATGCCTAAGTGTGGCTATAAAAATGAGGATAATGTGTATCAGCTATTTTATTTGCAATTTTATTGTATCACACATAAGATCAACCAGAGAGGAAAAGCTCAGCTCTGAGAACACAGGACTGGAAATGACTGTTTTAATTTATGAAACATTAGAAGGCTAAGTCAGATTTCTTTCTCACTTTTCAGTGTGGCATAAGAAATTCACATAACATCTTCCTAGAGCTACAGAGCCATATACTCCACTAACTTAGCCACCTGGAGGAGATAATTACAGTTTTAAATAATGATTTTTTTTTTCAAACGAGATTTTAAGAGAGACTGTCATGAACTCAGCACCTGGTAGCTTGCTTCGCAAGGCTATTAAAATCAGGAGAAAAGAAATATCATTTTCCATTTTATAAAACGAGTATTCATAGACAATAAACTAGCTCTTCCTGCCAGGCATTAAAGCACGGTTAATCTCTAGCATACTGCATTTCCATATCATTACTAGTATTTCTTCTAATAGTAAAACCATTTGCTTTTCTGAAAATAGGTTTAAAATCACGAGTTTACCAGTGTTACCAGTGGAGTCTTTTGTATTTAGAAAAGATGCGCATTCCCACCCTTCTTGCTCATATATTCCAAATGGTACTTTATTTGAAACAAAAATACCATTCTAATAACCTGGTCTTTTTTCATCCCTTCTAAAACGTGGAATGGCCTTGCCACTAGAAAGAATTTTCCGGTGCCTTCCTTGCATGACCTTGATAACCCACTCCAGCAAGTCAATGTTCTTTATTATTATTATTATTAATTATTATTATTATTATTATTATTAGATATTTTCTTCATTTACATTTCAAATGCTATCCCAAAAGTCCCCTATACCCTCCCCACTCCCTGTTCCCCAACCCAGCCACTCCCACTTCCTGGCCCTGGCATTTCCCTGTACTGGGGCATATGATCTTCGCAAGACCAAGGGCCTCTCCTCCCATTGATGGCTGACTAGGCCATCCTCTGCTACATATGCAACTAGAGACACAGCTCTGGGGGCTACTGGTTAGTTCATATTGGTTTTTCCTCCTATAAGTTTGCAGACTTCTTTAGCTTCTTGGATACTTTCTCTAGCTCCTTCATTGGGTGCCCTGTGTTCCATCCAATAGCTGACTGTGATCATCCACTTCTGTATTTGCCAGGCACTGGCATAGCCTCACAAGAGATAGCTATATAAGGCTCCTATATAAGGCTCCTGTCAGCAAAATCTTGCTGGCATATGCAATAGTGTCTGGGTTTGGTGGTTGTATATGGGATGGATCCCCAGGTGGGGCAGTCTCTGGATGGTCCTTTCTTCTGTCTCAGCTCCAAAATTTGTCTCTGTAACTCCTTCCATGGGTATTTTGTTCCCCATTCTAAGAAGGATCGAAGTATCCATACTTTGGTCTTCCTTCTTCTTGAGTTTCATGTGTTTTGCAAATTGTATCTTGGATATTCTAAGTTTCTGGGCTAATATCCGCTTATCAGTGAGTACATATCATGTGTGTTTTTTTGTGATTGGGTTACCTCACTCAGGATGATATTCTCCAGATACATCCATTTGCCTAAGAATTTTATAAATTCATTGTTTTTAATTGCTGAATAGTACTCCATTATGTAAATGTACCACATTTTCTGTACCATTCATCTGTTGAGGGATATCTGGGTTCTTTCTAGCTTCTGGCTATTATGAACATAGTGGAACATGTGACCTTATTACAAGTTGAAACATCTTCTGAGTATATGCCCTTCTTCTAGTAGTACTATGTCAAATTTTCTGAGGAACTGCCAGACTGATTTCCAGAGTGATTGTACCAGCTTGCAATCCCACCAGCAATGGAGGAGTGTTGCTCTTTCTCCACATCCTTGCCAGCATCTGCTGTCATCTGAATTTTTGATCTTAGTCATTCTGACTGGTGTGAGGTGGAATCTCAGGGTTGTTTTGATTTGCATTTCCCTGATGATTAAGGATGTTGAACATTTTTCCAGGTGCAAGCCAATGTTCTAGAGAAGGCTGCCCAACAACTTAGGGATAGAGTGTCAAGTCTTTTAAACTTTATTTTATATATATATATATATTTTAAACTGCATGTGTGTTTGCATGTTACATGTGTGCCTATATCTGAAGAGGGCAAGGGAGAATATCAGATAACCTGGGAGAGCTGCTCTGTAGCTGTTGGGAATTGAACCTGAGTCCTTTAGAAGAGCAGCCAGTGCTCTTTATCATTGAGACATCTCTTTAGCACCAAGAACATATGATATGAGTCTTTTCCTTTTGAAAAATAAAATCTGGAACTGGAGACATGACTCATTCAGTAGAGTGCTTCTATACAAGGATAATCACCTAAATTCAGGCTCCAATTACCCCACATAAAAAACATGTGTACAGGAGCACTCATATGTTGGATATACATGCCTACATATCTGTGCATGCATGTGGAAGTTCTAAATCAGCCTCAGTTGTCATTACTAAAGATGCTATCCATTTTATTTTTGAGTCAGGATCTCTCACTGACCTATGGATTGCCAACTAGTTTTGACTAACTTCATTGAGCCCCAAGGGGTCCACTTATCTTCATCTTCCTGGCTTGGATTGCAAGTACATGCAAACGTTACTTGTTTTTGGTTTTCTTTCTTTCTTTCTTTCTTTCTTTCTTTCTTTCTTTCTTTCTTTCTTTCTTTCTTTCTTTCTTTTTTCTTTTCTTTCTTTCTTTTTTTTTACCATGGGCTCTAGGACTTAAACTCAGGTCTCAATGCACTCATGAAAAATGCTTTCCTGACCAAGCTTGGCCCACCATTATTGCCATGTTTATGCATAATCTCACCAAGTTTTCAAAGACACTTTGTCGTGCCGTATGTGTTTATGATAGATTTTACTTGCTTTATGCACCCTATATATCAATTATGCTTAGTTTAGCTGTCAGTCAGCTTTACTGAACATCCTCATTTATATATTTTTAAATATGGAATAAAATTCCTCAAGCTATCTCCATTTAGAGTGATTATTCTCCTATGAGGGGCTAGAGAAAGTACCCAAGGAGCTGAAGGGGTCTGCAACCCTATAGGTGGAACAATATGAACTAACCAGCACCCCCAGAGCTCATGTCTCTACCTGCATATGTAGCAGAAGATGGCCTAGTCGGCCATCATTGGGAAAAGAGGCCCCTAAGTCTTGCAAACTTTATATGTCCCAGTACAGGGGAACGCCAAGAAGTGGGAGTGGGTGGGTAGAGGAGCAGAGTGAGGGGAGGGTTTAGGGAACTTTCGGATAGCATTTGAAATGTAAATAAAGAAAATATCTAAGAAAAAAATAAAAGATAAATTTTATTTTTGATATTTAAGATATCAAAACTCAATTTTATAAGTATAAAAAAATCTTATTATGGCAAATTTCATAGAAAAGAGCTCTAGGATATGACTTAAATGTCTGTTATGAACAATCATTATGTGTAAAGAAGAGAATTCTACTAGAAGAGATTAAGGAAAATTTTACCAAAAGACCAGCTAGTTCTCAATAGACCACTAAGTATTTGAAGTTAACACTTTTTATTACTGGAGAAATGTGTCTACTTAGGAAAGAGAATGGTCTGATACTTTTTTTTTCTTTTCAATCATTTGAATTCAGAAGCTTAAAATGTGTAGTCTAACCAAAACTCTATCTAGGAGACAGGGATATTCAGAAGCAAAGACTGGCCAAGATAATTACTTGGAATTTCTGTGAGCTACAAATTTAGTGGAGTTTTCTGCCTGAAAATTCAATTTTGTATCCAATTCTTGACTTTTTACTAAGAAAACCTTTGTTGTTCTAGTGTGTGCTCTTGTGCATGATGGTGTGTATATGGGTTTTGTGTCAGGGTTTCATTGCAGTGAAGAGGCACCATGACCTCAGCAACTCTTATAAAGGAAAAGGAAAATATTTAACTGGAGTTGGCTTCCAGTTTCAGAGGTTTAATCTATTATCATGGCCAGAAGCAAGGCTACATGTGGACAGACATGGTGATGGAAAAACGGACAGTTCTACATTTTGATCCACAGGCAACAGGAGACTGTGTGCCACACTGGCACATTGGACTTAGCTTGAGCATAGGAGACCTCAAATTCTGCCCCAACAGTGACACACTTCTTCCAACAAGGCCACACCCTCTCTACCAAGGCAACATCTCCTAATAGCACCACTCCCTATGGACCAACTGTTCAGACACCTAAGTCTATGGGCATCAAATGTATTCAACCACCACAGGTGTGTTTGCTGCTGTTAGTTATTTAGAGTGACTTAAAGTCATCCAACTGATAAAAAAAAATTCCAAGATCTCTTTTAAAACTGACAAAATGTGCTTAGGCCATTCAACTCTGATTTCTTTTTAGGTCTCATTGTGAGTATATTGCATTATCAGGTACCTAAGGCATAAAGTGAATTCAGCCTTTCGGTCTGATTGGATAATCAGCAACTGTCGATCATGTCCTAAAGCACAGACTGGGTTTGTTAACTTCCTGAGACAATTGGGTAGACTGGGGATTCATCTCAGTAGGAGATCACCTGCTGTCTTGGAATCTGACCCCCCGGGGTTGCTGAACTGACTCACTGAATGAAGATGCTCAGATCACAGATATTATTTAACCAATTTTCAAAATATAACATGAACCAAAATGGAAGTACTGGTATATGTTTACACTTGAAATGCTAGGGCATACAGAGCACTTGACTGGTGTCTTGGCCTCCCAGTGTTTGCCTGGCCATCTTGCTCACTAAGTATGTCACACCAACCTGCTTGGTGTGGACACAAGCTCCAGAGTTTAGAATAGAAAGACTTATAAGACCTCCTGACCTATTGCATGCTTGATTGATGAGAGAGACAGGAGGGCAAATTTGCCTGTTCAATAGTTGTATATTACTGCTGAGTTGCTGAGCAGCTGTGGTTTTTATGCCTATCTCTGTGGCAAAGGTCACACAGGCTCAAAAGTTAGGTCCCCAGTGGTTAATAGTGTCACAGAAGGTACCCCATTACTACCAACTGGAAGAGAAATTTATTATTTATGAATATTTACGATTTAACCTGCTCTTCCACCCTCTCCTGTCTATAAGTTATTTCTCATTCATCACAACCTCGTGGTCTATTTCAGCACACATTGCTGTGCTGAGACTATGACCACTAAATTTTATGTTATCAACCCCCAAACAGAATGTATTACACTGTTTACATTTATTTGTTTATTCTATCCACTATAACAGAGAGGAATGTCCTTAATTAATGCAGCACAAATCAGTTGTGACTTGTCTAGTGTCTGGTGTTATACTTGCGGGATTTAGAAACATTATCTTTATTACTAGAAAAAGGAACCAAAAAGGGAGAGGCAATTTTCTTTTCTAAAATAATTATTTTGGGATTAAAAATATAGGCAGACATTTTGAAGAAAGCTAGCATACAAATAAGAAATTTATAAGTTATCTGGATATAATTTATTCTTTATTTTAGGGTAACCTTCATATTTTATTATGTTCATGAGTGTTTTGCCTCTATGCATGGGTGTGTACCTTGTGTGTGCCTGGTGCCTGCAGATGCCAGAAAAGGTGTGACTGGAATTACAGTTAGTTGCGTGCTGCCACATGGCTACAGGAATTCAAACTCGGGTCCTTTGTAAGACAAACAAGTGCTCTTGCCCCTTGGGCTAACTCTCTAGCTCTCCTGGACATAGTTTCTTCTGTTGCTTACTCTTTACTTCTCTGTCTTCATCACCTTCCCTTGTTGTAGTTAATCTTTTTAATTGCTGCAATAAAACACCTTGATCAACAGCAATTTGGGAAGGAAAGAGTCTATGTGGCTTATACTTCTGTATCACAGTTATTATTCACTGAAGAAAGCCAGAACAGGAAATTTAAGGCAGGCACTGAAGCAGAGGGCATGAAGGAGTGTGGCTTACTTGCTTGCTCAATCCATTTTCTTATAGAACCCAGGGCTACTTGCCCAGGGGTGGCACTACTTACAGTGAACTAGGCTCCATCAATCAAGAAAATGCACCACATGCTTGTTCACAGGTCTATGTGATGTAGGCGTTTTCCAATGAGGATTCACTTTTCCCAGAAAAGTCTATGCCTTTGTCAACTTAACAAAAACCAACCAGTATATTTTACTCTGAGTTATATGTCAATTTATGTTGTTTAAAATTTACTAAAAATTTACAAAGTAAAATTAGGCTTCTGTTGCTGTGATAAATATAAGCAAAGGAAACTTAGATAGGAAATGGCTTATAAGTGATTATAGCTGTAATGAGTCATGAAGCACAACCAGGGCAGGAGTTTCAGGCAGGAAGTGAAGTGGAGGTCGTGGAAGAATGATGCTTACTGGATTGCTGTCCATGACTTGCCCAGCCACTGTTTAATAAAACCTAGAGCCTCCTGCTGGCCTCACCTATGCCAATTGTCCATCAGGTTAATGACCCATGGGCATGCCTACAGGCCAGTCTGATAAAGGCATTTTCTGAAATGAGGTTCTCACCTCCAACATGACCCTAGCTTTTGTCATATTGGCATACCAAATCAAACCAAACCAACCAACAAACCAACCAACCAACCAATCAACCAAAAAACAAAACAAGAGGCACAATTTGTATTAATGAATTGTTGCTTTAAGTTAGGTGTGAGGATGCACACTT
The DNA here is from genome assembly GCF_900095145.1 of Mus pahari. Lineage (NCBI taxonomy): Eukaryota > Metazoa > Chordata > Mammalia > Rodentia > Muridae > Mus > Mus pahari. Next base: position 50,058,270 of record NC_034604.1, on the reverse strand, counting down.
ATAATCTAGGCAACGAGGAGGCTGAGGCACCAGGATTGGGACTGCAGGCCAGCATGGGGTCTGGAAAAGATGTAGTCTCAAAAACAAATAATCAATAACAACAGTGAAAACTAAATGAAGAAAAATAAAGCACTAATAAAATAATAACCAACCAACCAAACAAACAAACAAAAACCAAGAGGCACAATTGTATTAATTGTTGGGCTGTAGGTCTGAGGCGAAACAAAGGTCATGGGAATGAGCTGGCAGAGAGGTGAATAGCAGATCGAGGGTGTCCAATAAGAAAATGGGAAAATGACAATTTAGGTAGACCATGGAAACTTTGGGGACGAGTGGACCAGAAAATCAGGGGCAGTTGGAGGTTTTCTGTCTGTGACTACTTGACACCACAGGGTCAGAGTACAGGTGTTATGTATTTTATGAGGCCCAGCTGAAGGAAGCATATACATTGGTCCATCTGGTGTGTCCAATAAGCTTACTGGCCTGAATTGCCTGATTACTGGGGAATTAATGATGTTTAAAGAGAAGTACAAGTTAAGGAAATTAATAATCACCAACCCAGAAAACTATTTAAAGGAATATGATACACAGAAAACGAATAAAGACTACTTAATCTCTGAGAATACAGGAAGGAGTACACCACATGAGAGAACATAATGAAGAAAGAAGAGTCTAGACAAATCCTTATGCCCAATGGAGGAATCAGTCATGTCCAATGAAGTGAGTCAGGCAATTCCTAACTCACAGAGAAGGAAAAAGAACATTACCAATCAGGATAACTACCACACCATAAGAAATAGCACCCCCTGACCAATATTAACCTTAAGAGCAAATAGCCTCACATGACCAGCTAGAAGACCCACATGTGTTTGCTAACTGGATTAAAAATGAGATCCAGCTATCTTTTTATCTCCACGAAACACACCTCACTGGCAAACACAACCCCTAACTCGAAGTCAAAGTATGGAAATCAGTCTACTAAGCCAATGGAAGCCAAGAGCAAGGCAGCAGAGTGTTAGCTTATCTGACAAAGCAGACTCTGACCCAAAACTAGATAGCAAACCCACCACATATCAATAAAGGGGATGGCTCATTAAGAAGAGATAATTGTTATAATCATTATGAATGTGCCCCACATGTTGAGGCTCTCGGTTTCATATAAAGTATTGGCTGCTTTCTTTGAGTTTTTTTTTTTTTTTTTTTGACACACTGACATTTATGGAAGCATATTTACTTTTCATTCATATCAGTTTTACTGGAAATGGTGATGTTACTGATTTAATCCTACTTTGGTCTGGCCACATGTTTTCATGCTTTGTATTTCTACCTTTTGGAATTTTCTTCTTCGGACAAAGAGATGAGTTTTATTCTAACACTTCTGTTTCAGTGTAGCTCAGGCTTTGACTGGATTCCCTCGCTACTGCATTCTGCAGTACCACTTTCTGTCATCTTCTTCCCTTTCTTAAGTAGTTCTCCTCCTTCTCATGGTATGTGTACATATATTCTTGAACATGTATGCATGCCCATATAAAACATAGTTCTATGTATGAAAGATATTTATCTTTTGACCCATATTTATTTTACTTAATATGATAATCTCAAATTGCAATTTGCAAAATTGCATTCAATTATGATAAATATAATAGTTGATATATTTGATGATGTTGGATAAATATATATGATAGTCAATGATAAAACATACTTTGTGATATAGGGTACCTTTGTAAATAATTTAAGCCTTTTCTATGAAACTGATAATTCCTAACATGTGTAATTTGAATAAAATATATCATGAGTACCAAAGTAACAAAGAGAAATTTTACCAAATCAAAGCTGAGTAACCACAAATACTATTGAATAATCTAAATTTGAGTTTAGTTTACAAATTTCCTATTTCTAGAGAGTATATTAACTTGTGCCTTAATACAAATTAAGTGAATATTATTTGAGGGAGATAAAGAATTCTCCTCTGAGAGAATTTGGAAAGGAAAGGCCTGGAACTCAGAAATTCCGGGAAGTATGGGGCAACTACAGGAGCAAAAATTGATCAACCATGGGTTTAAATGTACAGTAACTAGACCATAGACCTCTTTTCCCTGTTCCATAAATGAGTAATGCCAGCAAAATGCTTATCCAATGAGTAAAAAATAGAAAGTAAAACAGACTATGTTGCCAACTTATAGTCCAGAATAAATTATCTGGTTTCCTCTCTACTTATTTCCACCTGGAGCCACTGTTCAGCAATCTAAGTGAATATAGGCAAAACCCATCTTCCGTTTCTATGTATTTCCCCAGACCTATAAGTGTACACCCACAGGTTATACGTAAACCATGAAAAGTTTTCCAAATTATATATTTGGAAAAGATCACTACATGAAAGGAGAGTTATTATAACATAGAAACAATAAAAGAGGTACGGCAAAGGAAATCGTCTTTAAAATTTTGAGTTGATATTATATAGAGATACATAATGATACTAAATCTAAAGTTATTTGAAAAACTAGAGGTGACAAACAATAAATAATAGTACAACAACAACAGCATGGGTTTTAAAACTTAAAAGGATGACATTAAATTCCATTTATAGCACTTAAACCTGGAAGACAGTGGCAAGCAAGCATCTGTAGACACTGAGAGATGGGAATTGAAATCCAAGAGCCTGTGATTTAATTTGCAATCAATCATGAATCTATCCGAATGAAGGGGAATTACTTGTGGCCATACAAGATGTCAAGGCTTACTGCTCAGTCATTCCATCTGAAAACAGCACCCGATAAAAGGATAAACTGATTCAGAATAGAAACCCGATCACACGCTGAGGAGGAGGAAGAAGAGGATGAGGAAGGGGAGGAGAAAGCAACGGTTTAAGCTGTGTGTTTTAAAGGAACTCCTGTAAGCAAAACTATAAGGACACTTTTAAAGAATTCCAAGTTAACTTAGTGGATATGGAAAGAAGAATGGTCACAAGCAGATTGAGAAGCCGAGTGGCAGAGGTATCTGTACAGTATTTGGTAATATATGGAGGAGGATTAAGGGAAGAGAAAAGCAACAGCCAATGAGAAGTATGAACCGGGCATCTGCACATGCTGCTGGAACCTTCCATGACCAAGACCTACCCATTAAACAAACCAGTCCTTTTCATTTTCTCTTTTATACAGATGTCCAGTGCATTCCAAGCCTGCCTGGACAAATCATACTCCATCTTCAGGACCTACATGTCTTCCATCCTTTGGCTCTGACATCTTTAGTGTGTAGATATTTACAAATTTACCCATGCTTCAGGATAGCTTCCAGGGCTTAGACATCACAAGGAAGCATGGGCATGACAGATAGCATCATTCCCAAATGAACTGGTTGCTTTAATGACACTCACATGGCCCACTGCTCTCTCCTTGTGTCTCTTGCACCATCCCCAACTCCAAGGAAGTCTAGGAGTTTCAGTGTGCAAATACGGCTTTTCAGTCAAGAAAGAATTAATGTGGTAATGGAATACAAAGCTCACGTTGCTCACGAGGCAGTAAAAGAAAGGAAAAACACCCATGATTTAAATGAAAACAAAAACCAAAGCCATGGCTAAACATCTGAATCAGTAAGAAGGGGATGTAATAAATGGCAGGAGGTTACCATCAACAGACTTAGAAATAAATAAAAAATGAGAGGATAAAAATAAGTATGTAATAGGAACAATAAAATAATACAACACGGTCCTTGCAGTGAATGTGATCACTCTGTATCCTTCACGAAAAGATGTTGCTACAGTGAGTTAAGCAACAACACTGCCTGCTACACTGTTTACATGAAGCTCATCTGAACTGATGACAAGGTGAACAATGCCAGGCTGTGTAAATAGAAAGCAGATGAATGCAAGCAGGGAGAATTGTTTAATATTCATGCCGGGAACTGTGTACTTTAGAAAAAGGTATAAAATACGACGAAGACAATCCACTGGGAAGGATATTTATAAATCCATATGTGGCTGTATATATTGATTTATATTAAAATCTAAACAATAAAGCAATTGCTCTTTTTACATGATACACAACCCCCACGCAATATTGTCAGAAGTGTTACTTTTAGTCAAAAGACCAGTCCTTCCCTTCAAGGCAGTAGTGGTATGCAAGCAGAAATATTCCAGAGTGGTGTTCGTGAGAGTCCTAACTGGTCTACTCAGAGAGCATTCACAACAGTGGTTCTCAACCTTCCTAATCCTGCAGCCTTTTAATACAGTTGGGGTGATCCGTTGCTACCTTAGAAGTATAATTTTGGGGGCTGGAGAGAGATGGCTCAGCGGTTAAGAGCACTGACTGCTCTTCTGAAGGTCCTGAGTTCAAATCCCAGCAAGCACATGGTGTCTCACAAACATACGTAATGAGATCTGACGCCGTTTTCTGGAATGTCTGAAGACAGCTACAGTGTACTTTCATATAATAAATAAGCAAATGAATCTTTTTTTTTAAAAGAAGTGTAAATTTGCTGCTGCTATGAATTGTAATGTAAATATTTGATGTGCGGGATATCTGATATGTGATCCCTCTCAGAGTTGTTGGATACCCACAGGGGTTGTGACACCCCCACAGGCTGAGAACCACTGCTAAATTCATGTCCTTTGTCTTCCTTCCTAGCTGCATCTGGAAGTAAGGTGGAGTCCATTTTGTAGACCTCTGAGGTGACCCTGATTGTGACAAAATGGCTATCTCATTCCCCACTGTGACTCTGGGACCATCAAAGATCCCAGAATTTAAAGACAAAGGCGGCACATTTCTCAGTGGTGTACAGAACAGCTGTGTCTGCTTCATACTATAGTTTCTCTGAGAAAAAACTGATCCTGCTCTTGTTCAAGATCATGACTTCAGCTTCCTGTCTGGCACCCCACTGAGTACCACAGTTGACCAGGTTAGGCTGAGGAGTAGGGTGTCTCCTTCCTTTCCCACTGTCCCATATATGTCCCTCCAGAAGCTGGGTGCTCTTTGGAAAGGGATGTGCTTCTGTGATGGAGGTGTCTGCTTTAGTAGAGTAGACAGATGGCTGTCCTCCCGTTAGATCCTTCACACCGGGTCTCAAGGTCCAAATGCGACCATGCATAGCATCCCATTCATGGTTAATGATTCCAAATAAGATAAAGCTGAGATGCTGCCTCTAAATCTCACCCCTGTGATGCATACGCACTGCACATAAGATACATCCAAGATGCTGCCTATACATCTCACCCCTGTGATGCAGATGCATGGCCAACGGACAGAGCTTAGAAAGCAGAGCTTTTGTTTCGAATTGCACTCGAATTTTGAAAATCATTTCATGTTGTGTAATTTAAATGTACTTAAGAATGCCACCAAATGAATTGTGTAGAGGACACACAGGGTAACTCTTCTTGTTGTCACTCTGTGGCACACTGGCATAGTGTCTTGGCGAGCAATGATATTACTAAGTCCTCGGTCTGCTAATGCTGATTTGCAGTAGCAGGTCATGGTGTCTTTGAAGCACTGTTATAAGAGCTGTTTCCAATGCAATGCAACTCCCGCCCCCCACCAAATCTCAAGTCTTGCACAGTTCATGGCAAAATAGACTCTCTTGGGTTTCAGTAATGGCTGCATTGTCAGAGACGTGAGCATAGGGAAAGCCATAGTGGTACACGGAGTTAGACAAAGTCGGGTGCCTATGTGAGTTTTAACATTTGTGATCTAAGGTGAATTGCGTGGAAGATATATTTTCCCCTTGTCCCTTTGGTTGTTCTTTCAAATCTGATTTTCATATAGATTTGTGCCCCATTGTAGTCTAAATATAATGTAATTCAAAAGATGTCTAGTGGCTGATAACTAGGCATACATTAAAAGGCAGGAAGCATTAAGCAGTGTGAGCATACATATTCATAATAGCTGTCTAAGTAATGTTTTCCCTCTCAGTAGACTAAGTCATACTGTATATTCCCACCCAAGTGAAATATTATAAATCACTTTTTAATATCTTTTTATCTGAATAAGGAAAAAAACCATTCATATTACAGACATGTAAATTTAACTTAAAACTACAAAACCTAGTTTGAGTCTTGATACTGTGGCCATAAATCATATACAATAACATTGTAAATGAGATAACTGTAACATTATATTCTCTAGGCAAGGTTAATAGATTCAGTTCAACTCTAGCAAGAAATTGTAGCTGACATTTCCCCATTTCTTTCAGAAAAGCCTTTATAAATCCTCAACTTCTAAATTGGACTGGATTAGGTCCCAGTGGAGAAAATCGTAGATTTAGTGTTTTTAATTTCCTAAGTTACTGAGTGGGAACCAACTTTATAACTATAGTCAAATATGGTTTGGGGACTTTGGCCAGTAGGGTTATTGTTATTCACAATAAATTCTAACAATAAAACTAATCACATTAGTAATAACAAAGGAAAGATGATGGTAAAAATAAAAGTTTGGGGTTTTTAAAAAGGCTGTCACGTTGGTTAACTCGGCTTAACACTGGGGAAAAAAAATACAAATAAGCCCTTCTTGGGTGAATAAACAAAACCCAGCGGGTGTGCCGCTTTCATGCTGACTGTCAGTCCATCTCCTGGGGGACAGCAGAATCACATTTTGCTGTGTCTTCTCTCTGGCCTCTGGCAACTCTCCCACGAGAACTGGCACAGTGGGTGACCTTGCTTCTTTTACTGTGGGAAAATAATTGTCCGCGTGGTGATATCCAGACATCCCAGAGTTGCACTTCCTAATCTAGCCCACGCAGGGAGAGTTTCCAAATGTCATGTTGTCTTTGGGCATTCCGTGCAAGACCTTAAGCCTCTGTTTCTGATGGTGAGAAGCTATGTGGTGTATAAGGTAGAGAGACAGCAGACTTCCGCAACGGGTTATTTCCTCTGCTTTCTATCTGACAGGACCCTGGGGTTACTTTTGTATCCCCAGAAATGAAGATTACTTAAATTGGAGCTGGAGAGATGGCTCAGTGGCTAAGAAGATATACTGCTGTTACAGAAAATAGGAAATTGGATCCTAGTACCCAGGTCAAGTAAATTACAACTGATGGCAATTCCAGCCCCAGGGTATTGGATTCCCTCTTCTGGTCTCCATAGAAACCTGCAGTTGTGTGAAAACACACACACACACACACACACACACACACACACACGTAATTAGATATAATAAGACAAATCTTTAAGAGATTACTTAAATGATTTTGCACTTGGCAAAAGTTGTAAAGGGTTGTGCTATACCCTGCATATTCATAGTGGATTCTTGGGATCATTACATCATCCACTCTTATCTTCCTCTTTATTTTTCAAGGCCCCAATGTATTTTTCTGGATTGTCTCTTCAGTGTTTCTTTTAGCCAAACCTATATATGAGTGTTTTTCCTTATTATGTTCTTTATTTATGGGAGTCTCATTTCCTGCCTTTCCTCTGGCTGATTTTCGTTTGGATATCCTCAGCGTCAAGATGAGGAAGACCCATGATTTATCTGAGGCTTAAACCGAGAAGAAAATTCTCCCGATTTCCTATCCATTTTTTTCTGGTAATTCTTTGACTATGAATTTTATCTCCCCAAGTTCTTCAAGTCAAGTGCATAGTAAACAAGTAAATCTAAGTGAACTTCTTGGCAGTTTGGAAACCCTTTTAGCTGTTGTGAACAAATTTCAACACGAATATTCTTTCCCAACTGTCTGCTCATAACTAGGTTATGTGGCAATATGACAGACATTTTGTTTATTATTTAACTCTTATTCTGTTACCTTTTAGCTGTAGGAAATAGTGTTGCATCATCCTTTTCAGACTGGAAATCAGAGAGTTTTTATCTCTGAACATTTTTGTCTTTCTTAAACAAGCAGTAAGAATTACTCTGAGATGTTCTCCCTGCCTGAACTTCAGGAAGTGTGTATTTTTCTTGAGTCTTTTGTGCTACTCATAGTACTGTGTGTTCTGAGTCATCTCACAATGCTTCCAGACATCTCTCTCTCATGGTGCTCCCAGACATCTCTCTCATGGTGCTCCCAATCATCTCTCTCACAGTGCTCCTAGTCATGTCACAGTGTTCCCAGTTATCTCTCTCACAGTGCTTCCAGACATCTCTCTCATGGTGCTCCCAGTCATCTCACAGTGCTCCCCAATCATCTCACAGTACCCCCAGTCATCTCACAGTGCTCCAAGTCATCTCTCTC
>NC_034604.1:50020257-50049290 GCF_900095145.1 Mus pahari | reverse complement strand
ATGCTCCCAGTCATCTCTCTCATGGTGCTCCCAGTCATCTCTCTCACGGTTTTCCCAGACATCTCTCTCATGGTGCTCCCAGTCATCTCTCTTACAGTGCTTCCAGTCATCTCACAGTGCTCCCAGTCATCTCTCTCACGGTGCTCCCAGACATCTCTCTCATGGTGCTCCCAGTCATCTCTCTCACAGTGCTTCCAGTCATCTCACAGTGCTCCCAGTCATCTCTCTCACAGTGCTCCCCATCATGTCACAGTGCTCCCAGTCATCTCTCTCACAGTGCTCCCCATCATGTCAGTGTTCCCAGTCATCTCTCTCACAGTGCTCTCAGCCATCTCACAGTGCAAATGCTGCCTGGGTGAAATTCACAGTTCCTCCAGGGTAGAGAATTATTCAGTCATCACTGTCTCTATTTGAGAAGTACAAACAGCACACATGACAAATATAAGCCTTTAATGTTCGAGTCTCTGGTGCAGAGATCCCTGAGTTCTAATTAGATGCAGCATGGTGTCCGCAGGCTCATGACATTCACTGTTATAAAAAGATTAACCAGCAATGAAGGATCATATTAACATCTTATGGAATAAAATATTGTCATCTTTCTTTCACATACCCAGCACATAAAGGAAAGACAATATCCTCATAACACAAATTATAACTCACTATTGAAAATTATAACTGTTTTAAGCTTATAATTTCTAAACCTCTATTGTAGACACAATAACTTGTCAAAACAATCCTACATGATTGGCAAGAGCATCTTCTAGGTTCTGTTTTAAAATTTCATCTTTCTTTTAAATAATTGGATGAGAGGATAGCTGCTTCTATCAGTTCATTGGTGGCTGTGTCTATTTAGCATCAAGTAACTGGTAATTTAAAAAGCATTAATTAGTAACTTTCACTGTGTTTTTAAATGAGTTATTAATAGAGGAATCTGTTGAATTGCTCATTATCAGCAACTTGTCATTAATATTAATTGGATCATTGTGTTAATAGTTAATCATCTTTTATCTGGAAGACAAATGATCTAGACACTTTATTTGGTGCAAAGAAGTTTAACATACAGTCCTCTCTGTATGTGGAAAATATATTTGCTCACAGGGGAAGCTCTAAACAAGATGAGGATAACGTGAACTTCCACACAAAGCTGGTGAATGGGATGCCATGGTCTGAGAACCAGGCAGCAGGTCTGAGCGTTCCCACTGAGAGCAGAGGATCCCTGTGCACGTGCTGCCTCCTGAAAGGCTCCAGAAGTCCTGACTTAGAACATGAGCTGAAGGAAAGGTTCTGTACTGTATAATGTTTGCACTTGAGACACAGTGTTTGGCTAATTCATGTGACTAAAACATTCATTTTCTTTCAGCTTACATTTCTGCTTCTCCATGAGACTATTGATCATGGGGGCTTGACCATGTATTGTTCTTGAATAAGTCCCTTTTGTTATATAGTCCAAGATCCAAGTGTGTTCTATACCTTCTCACAACCTATGGTTCCTAATACTCAATATGCCATTGAGTGTGCAGATGTATGGTAGACAGATACAAATGGCCTTGTTGCAGCAGGGGAAAAAAAAAGTGCTTCATGAAGAACTAAAAAGGAATACAAATTGAAAATTCACTAAAGTCATCATGGAAAGGACCTTGAATCCCAAAACAACCTCTTCTTCTATAAGTATTTTTTTTTTGAAAATTCAGCTTTCATAATACAAGTTACCATGAGAAAGAATACTTTATAAGCAATTATATGTGGAGTAGTTTTTAGTGAGAAATTAATATTTTTGAATGGATACCTATGAAAGCTGTTGACTCTTGCTCCCTTGCTTCCCTCAGGACTATTGGCAATTATTGATTGCTAGGGACAGGGGTCATCTTCTTTGGTGGTGTAGCCACTCATAAGTTGCCCTTGCTCTAGGCAATAATTCCCCCTCATGCTCAGTAAAGAAATTAATCCAATGCAAAAGGAAGAACCCAAACTAAAATGGTGACATGTTGAGCAGGGTGTCAACAACAGTGGAAGTATGAGAGAGGGGACTGAGTAGTGAACGTGACTAAAATTCACTATTCAAATCTATGAATCTCTCAAACAATCAAAAACATATAAATGTGAAAGAAGACAAAGTTAGTTGTTAACAAATAAGCTGCTACTTCAGCTAAGCCAACCAGATTTCACTGGTGACTATTATTTGATGGTTGGGATATTATGCTTTAACAAATGACAACTAACTTAGTAAATAAGATGGAAATATAACATACACTTTAAAAACCAACCAATGAAAAGACATGTTTTATTTTTTAATGTTTGCGACTAACAATCAACCAATATTTTGTCATTTACCATCTGTATTTATGAATTCCTCTGTCATCTTTTTATCTCTATGTATATCATATAAAACATTTATATTATCATATCTATATCTCTCTATATTTGTATAGTGGTCCATAGACAACCAGATTCCCAGAGCAACAACAACAAAAGGAACAACAAAGAATTAAGGGGCTGACTGTTAATATGGAAAATAAGGAATATCTTGCAGCAAAGGAATAAAAGGGTATTGTGAAGTGTTGCCTCACTTTCTTAGACAAAATAAATGAAAACAAAGTATAGATTTTCTGAAAATTTACACAAAACACTTCCATTAATAAAGTTTCTATTCAGCTCTGCTCTTCCATTCTCTCCTCAGAAGAGACTGTGGGTCTACTGATTGATCAGTTGATGTACAGTTGTACTACAGATGGGGGATTTAACTTCTCATCAACAGTATTACCTATAGACATATGGATAACATATTTTCTATAGTGTACTTCCACTGTTACAAGTAAAAAAAAAAGTATTGCTTTTTATGATCATTACCTTTGTTTTTTCTATATATCCCTTCTGATATTATCAATGGTGAAAAATGTATCTTTCTCTTTAACTAACTTTAAATCTCTTATTTGCTACTGCAAATGACCTAAGGCTTGAAAGCCAATATGTACCATTTAAATTATTACGATAAAATGCTCATCCGTAATAAAACTGGAAACTTACTAAGTGTTTATTTTCTTTATGATTCTAATACTCTGGTCTGCAAGCCATTAAAAACAGCAGTTATTTATGCCAGATTAATTATGTCCTCCATCCTACACACAGTCGCTCCAAATTGGGCTCTGTGTGAGGGTGGTTTTTTGCTGTTGTTGTTTAATCACATTCTTAGGCATGTTTTAATTTTTGCTAATGTATTTAGCTTTTCCTTGGTAAGAGAGCTGATATATATTTAAGCTTTTCTGTTGTTACTCTGTTTCAGGAGTACTTCCTGTTTCTCCATATTACTGAGGATCTAATTCATTATTAAGAAGGAGAAGCTATGCCAGTGCCTGGCAAACACAGAAGTGGATGCTCACAGTCAGCTATTGGATGGAACACAGGTCCCCCAATGGAGGAGCTAGAGAAAGTACCCAAGGAGCTGTAGGGGGCTGCAACCCTGTAGGTGGAACAACAATATGAACTAACCAGTACCCCCAGAGCTCGTGTCTCTAGCTGTATATGTAGCAGAAGATGGCCTAATCGGCCATCACTGGGAAGAGAGACCCCTTGGTCTTGCAAACTTTATATGACCCAGCACAGGGGAAGGCCAGGGACAAGTAGTGGGAGTGGATGGGTAGGGGACCAGGGGTGGGGTGGGGGGTATAGGGAACTTTCGGGATAGCATTTGAAATGTAAATAAAGAAAATAATAATAATAATAATAATAATAATAATAATAATAATAATAATAATAATAATAGAGAAGCTACAGGGTTCAAGAGATGGCCCAGTCACCAGAACTGCAGTTGTCAAAGGTACGCACTTCCTGTGACTGGACAGTTGGAAATACTTCTGGTGACTGTGCAGTTTGAAATATATTTTTTAATCAAGTTTTATAACAATATAGAATTTTGTTTTACTTTTTTATTTTATTTTTTAAAAAGCTATCTTAGCACACAACACACTTGCTTTGTTTTGTGGGGATGAAACATGTGTCGCTAACAAAGTGTCTCTCAAGCGGGATTGATGAGAAACAAGTATCTTCCCTTGATAATTTTGAAAGGCTCCTCTTGGCTCCCAGAAGAGACTTTCTGGTGACAGACATGGTCACTATGGCACAAAACACTTTGTGGTAAGGGAAAAAATACCAAATTCATTTTTATATCTTTCTCCCCCCACCTCCTGCCATCATCCTAGCTTCAACTCCCTTCAAACCAGAGACCTGTTGGGACCTGAGACCCTAAAGTTGGTTTGCCAGTCTGCTGGGGGGATGGGGACTTCCCAGTGGCACCACTGAGTTCTCAAAGGAGCAGTATTTCTTTCCACTGTGAATCTTCAGATGGATACCTCTGCCATTTTCGTTTCACTTTTGAAAGTCAGGGTCAGTTTGTGAAAAGCGAGGTAACATCTTGAAATGTGAAATATCAAGGCTCTAAGTCTCTTCCCCTTTTTCAAAGTATCAAATGTAGACTTCACAGTGGCTTTTCTCATTTTTGGTAGTCTATGTAGAAGTGAGTTTGGAAGTTCTTGTGCACTGTTAATGATTGCCTATCCACATCCTGCCTGAAATACTGCAATTGGTTATGAAAAAGTATCTTTAATAAGGTTGAAAACAGTTTGGCTTGAGAAAAATAAAAGAGATGACTCCGTGGTTAACAGTGCTTGTTCCTGCATGGCGTCTGGTTCAATTCCTAGCCCTCTCGTGGTGACTCACAACTATCTTTAACTCAAGTTGTAGGGGTTCTAAGGCTCCCTTCTGAACTCCATGGGCACCAGTCCATGGTGTGCATACATACATATTGGCAAAAACACTCATACACATAAAATTAAATGGATAAATGTACTTTTTTTTTAATAGAAAACACAAGAATTCACTGAGCTTCCTGATTTTGTTTTCAACTTGATTGTCTAGGGTGCTTTCGAGTCTCCTCTCATGATCTCGGCTCTTTGTCTCTCTACAGAGGCTTGTAGTTTTGAGAATCAACCAATTCTGAGATCCATAAGTTATGGATTGTCATTAGTTTGCTTTTACACGCTGTCTCTATATCTTCATACTTAATGGATTCCGCATTACATAACCTGGCTTATTTATGTAAATATGGCCGCTCCCACATAACATGCTTACTGACAGAGTTCGGTTGAAACTACTATCTTGCTCTATTTTTTAAGTTCCTTTTTTTCATACTAATATTTCCCGCTCTTTCACACTATTTTGTGCGTGTGTGAGTTCATGTGTGTGTGCATGTGTGCACATATGTTCATATATATCTAGTGACCAGATATTAACATCAGTTTTCTTCTCCATTCACTCTCCACCTTATTTTTTTGAGAACCGTTCTTTCACCAAACCATCACCCATTATTTCACGTCTCCAGCTCTGAGCATTAGTTAGGACTTTATTTTTATTTCAACATTTTTTTAAAACTCATTCTTCCTAATGCTTCCTGTTTCCAGTTCTGGATCTATTTCTATTGATTAATTTTCTCATTAGAGGTTGCCCCTTCATGTTTCTTTGTATGCTTGTTAATATCCAATATCTCTAAGATTAACTGATAACTATAGGTTTTTGTATCCATTGAACTGCTTTGGGTTTATATACTGGAATGCATTCCCAGCAGAAGCTCAAGGAGGAAGACGCTCATATAGGAACATCACAACAGTCTGTGTGCGCCTCACACTCTGGCCTGTGCCATCACTGTTGCTGCATTCCTTTCACACACTCTCTACACTTAACAATAACCACTGCTGTTTGTGTTTACAGTACACAGTCATTACTAGGGATTCTCACAATAAGGCAAAAAAAAATCCTGCAATTGCATACATTCCATTTCTGGCATAACTTATATTTTTTTTGTACATTCAGGTTTTCATCTTGCAGCATCGTGTTGGGTCTGAAAGACTTCAGCATTCAAACTTTCCTTTCAACAGATATTCCATTAACAAGTTTTGAATCTTTAACATACCTAAACAAATGTCCTTTATGTTGTTCTGATTTTGAAACACGATTTCCACTTGGTAATATTCCAAGTGGATCAATAACTTTTTTTCTGTTAATAGTGTGGGAGAATCCTCTTGTCTTCTGGCCTGCATTATTTGTAGAGAGAAGTGGTCCGTCATTCTCATCTTGAGCTTCTGTGTGTTGTAAGTCTTTGACACCTCGCTGTTCTCTCCCTTCCTGAAGCCACAGTCAGTGGTTTATCTTTATCTCTGGTTTTAGCAACTTGATCATAATACACTTGGCTATAGTTCTTTTTCTCAGTGTTTTTATGCTCAGCATTTGGTTGCCAGGGTCTTTTACTGTTTAGTGTCTTGTCTGCAGGTGTATTCTTTTCACCATGTTTGAATATTTTCAGCCATGAGTTCCTGGTTGCCCACATATCAGACACCGATAGTATCTCATAGCTTGAGATACTCATAGCATCTATATATGTTTTATTTTGAGTAGTTGCTATTACTGTTTTTCTGGTTCATTGGTCTTGTCTCCTTTCATCTACTGTCAAAACCATGCAGGTGGCATGCTGTATGCTTGTTACTTAATCTCTGGTGCTCCTTCTCATGCCTCCTCTTCCCTCTCTTTCTCAAGCATAGGGAACTGAATTTCAAACATTTCTTTAAAACTCACTCTTCCTAATGCTTATTGTTTCCAGTTCTGGATCTGTTTCTACTGATTCATTTTTTTTTTCTCACCAGAGCTTCTTTGTATGCTTGATAATATTCAGTATCTCTAAGATTAGCAAATACAATCTCTGTCACCAGTGGGGCAGGGATGAGGTGTGACTATGCTATGACACGAAAGACCTCCAGTTCTCTTTATATTCCTGTCAACTCATCCTTATTGATGAACACTTTATTTCATCTCTTTGCAAAGATTCTCATGTTGGTTTGTTTTGTTTTGTTTTGTTTTTTGTTTTGTTTTTGTTTGGTTGGTTTTTTGTTTTTTGTTTTTTGTTTTGAGACAGGGTTTCTTTGTATAGCTCTGGCTGTCCTGGAACTCACTTTGTAGACCAGGTTGGCCTCAAACTCAGAAATCTGCCTGCCTCTGCCTCCCGAGTGCTGGGATTAAAGGCGTGCGCCACCATGCCCGGCTGATTCTCATGTTTTTTTTTTTTTTAAGCTAATTTCTGTACTTACGCACAAGATCTTTTCTCTGAGATATTTGAACATCAACATCCCCACTTTTCAAATGAATTTTTACATTCCTCACAACTTTTGGTCTTGTTAGCATGTGTGCATAATTAAGCATATCTCACTCTTAACCGCATGCTGCCTTAAGATCTATACCTTCCTTGTTCTCTTGGCCCAGCTTCTGGAAACAATTAAGAACTTAGTCTTGAATTTCTGCTAAACATAATCACAGGATTTTCTTCTTCTAACCCCACCACAGTGAATGATATTGCTACCCAGTGTTTTTGTCATCTGGAGGGCATAGTTTGCAGTGAAGGGGGTTTTCAGTTTTTTTTTGTTTTTTTTTTAAGTTTGCTGTACAATGAGCTATGGAAGTATCAAGGGTAGAGTTGCTTTTGTCCTGGGAACATATACATTTTTTAAGATGCGAGACCTATTTGCGTACTAATCTCCCTCACTTTAGCTTCGGGGCTCCTCTGGCAGCTTGTATATGGAGTTCTCATTTGCATACATTATAGGTTTGTGATTATAATTACTTATGAGGCGTTTAGGGTAATAACTGTTGAGTAAATATTTGTAGTTTTGGCTTTTGTGGTGGGTGGCACGAGGCTCATGCTGAAAGCTCTGCACATAACAGCCCGTTATACATGAGTTTAATCTCCCTTTCTGCTGTGATCATCTAAATGTCAGCCTCTTTTCCAGTCTTGGTGACAGCACCCTGCAGTAATTTACATTTAGTTTCCAGTCTTCACATGAACTTTGAGTTTAGACTTCAGTCTTGACAAATATTTTCCTTTCTTTGAAATTTGGATGTACATTTAATTTTGTTTTTGCTTTCTTTTTTTTTCCATTCTTTTATTTATTGACATTCAGTCGTTGCCTTCCGCAGCCCCCTCTCCCCCAGTCATCCCATTCCTCCTCCCCCTAGCTTCTGAGAGGGTGCTCACCCCAACCCAATCTCCTCCTTCCCTGGGGCTTCAAGTTTCTCCAGGACTAAGCGCATCTTCTCCCACTAAGGCCCGACCAGGCAGACCTCTGCTGTATTTGTGTCAGGGGCCTCAGACTGGTGCACGTATGCTCCTGGTTGGTGGCTCAGTCTCTGGGAGCTCCCTGGGGTCTAGGCTAGTTATAACTGCTGGTCTTCCTATGGGGTTGCTCTCCCCTTCAGCTTCTTCAATCCTGCCCCTAATTCAACCATAGGGGTTCCCGACTTCAGTTCAATATGTGTGTCTGCTTCTGTCTCAGTTAGCTGCTGGTAGGGCCTCCCCAAGGACAGCCATGCCAGGTTCCCATCTGTACATCCTAGCATCAGTAATAGTATTAGGTCTTGAAGCCCTCCCATGAAATAGATCCCAAGTTGGGCCAGTCATTGGACCAGCTTTCCTCCAGTCTCATCTCCAGTTTTGCCCCTGTAGTTCTTTTAGACAGAAATTTTGGGTCAGAAATTTTGACTGTGGGTTAGTAACCCTGTCCCTCTGCTTGAGGCCCCATCTATCTACTGAAGGTGGACTCTTTGAAACTACCCTCTCTCTTATGTTAGCTTCCAATGTTAGGCATTTTGGCTAAGGCTCACCCCCATTGAGTCCTTAAAGTCTCTCACCTTTCAGGTCTCTGGTACTTTCTAGAGGGTCCCCCACATCCCATCCCCTGAGGCTGCTTATCTCCATTCATTTTCTTGACCCTCTGGGCTTCTTTCCTGTCTCCCCCCAACCCCCATACCTGATCCTATTCTTTTCCTCTCACCCTCCCCTCTCCAACTCAGGTCCCTCCTTCCCATTGCCTCCCGAGATTATTTCCTTCCCCCCTTCTATGTGGAATTGAAGCACCCTCACTTGGGCCTTTACTTACACTTCTTACAGTCTGTAGGCTGTATCCTGGGTATTCTGTACTTTTTGGCTAATATCCACTAATCAGTGAGTATATACCATGTATGTACTTTTGGCTCTGTGTGACCTCACTGAGGATGATATTTTCTAGTTCTTTCCATTTTCTTGTGAAATTCATGATTTCCTCGTTTTTAAATAGCTGAACATTATTCCATTGTATAAATGAACCACAATTTCTATATCCATTCTTTGGTTCAGGGACATCTGGGTTGTTTCCAGCTTCTGATTATTACAAATTAGGCTGCTATGAACATGTTGGGGCATGTGTCCTTGTGGTATGGTGGAACATCTTTTGGGTATATGCCCAGGATTGGTATAGCTGGATCTTCAGGTAGAATTATGGGAACTCATGAAACTGAAAAGCAAAAGATACCATCAATAGGACAAATCAGCAATCTACAGATTGAGGAAAAAAGCTTCACTAACCCTACATCCGACAGAGGACTAATATCCAAAATATATAAAGCACTAAAGACGTTAATCTCCAAAAAAAACAAATAACCCAATTTAAAAAAATGGAGTAAAGAGCTAAATAGAGAATTCACAACAGAAGAATCTTAAATGGCTGAGAAGCACTTAAATAAATGTTCAAAGTCCTTAGTCATCATAGAAAGGCAAATCAAAACCACCCTGTGATTCCACACTACACTAACCAGAATGGCTAAGCTCAAAAACTCAGGTGACAGCACATGCTGCGTAGGATGTGGAGAAAGAGGAACACTTCTCCACTGCTGGTGGAACTGTAAGCTGGTACAACCACTGTGGAAATCAATCTGGTGGTTCCTCAGAAAACTGGAAATGCTTTTAATGTCTTTTTATTATTATTATTATTTTATTTATTTCAAAAGAGGAAAATTCTTGCATCAGTCACATATTGTACACTGAATTCTCAGTTCCCTCTGGAATGGTGGTAACCTGAACCTTTCACTAAATTTTAGTTTTATTGAAACACACACACACACACACACACACACACACACACACACACACACACCTAAGGATTATCTTGACTTGTCTTTCTATGATTCCATGGATTCAGGCTAGAATCTAATTATTTAAAAATAGCTATTACCAGAGAAATCTCTGCTAAGATGCAAAGCGAGCTGATCTGAGTGTTCCTTCCCTGTTAGGTGTCTGCACATCAGCAAGCTTGTTCGAAGCCAAATGTATTCCTTTGTCCTCACAGGCTCACTCTGGCAACCGTGACTTTCGTTAAGCGTCTGAGTTTTCTTTCCCACCCTCCCTCCATGGTTGTTCTTTTATAACACATTTTCACGTATGCTTCTACAATTCCGTACATGAATGCAATGCATTTTCTTCCTATCTGGCTGCTTCTTATTGACTCACTACTCTCTTTGATCACCTTACCTCCCTAGGACGCTTCCAGTACTTCTCTCCCCTCTTTGCGTGTTTCAAAGAACAAAATGTCATGCAGATGTCCCCCCTTCGAAATAAGTGCATTTCTGTCCCCATGTCCATTTCAACAATTTTCAAGATTTTCTGTCTAAAATCTTTTATGCACACTGTTGCCAATTCCTCAGATAGTTTCCTTGAAGAACTTCACTTACCACTTGACACTGATATTGTTCGTCACCAAGGAGATCTTCTTGACCTCCTAATGGTGATCTTTCATCCTGTGTTCCCATCACAAATACCTACAAATTGCATGTCTCTCCAGCCTAATTAGAATAAAGGATCTTTGGCTGTATGAATACATATCTACTGATGTACATAGCATTACACACATAATAGGCACTTAGTAAAATACATTATTGTTTTATTTCTGTAGCTGGCCAGTTCAGAGAGGAATAACATTGTTTGTGTTCATGACATTGTGTCTAAGGCCAACATAATATTATACTAGTATAAATATTCCCCATTCCAAATAGTAAAACACAGTTTAGTCCATAGTTGATAATATCTGAGATACTTTATGAAAGGTGTAATTAACAGCATTGATTACTGACATATTATATCCAATTCTAGACTTACCATAGGCCTATTTGAATTCTCTCAAGGACTTAGCCAGCAGCTTAGTTATACGGAAATAGAATCTACTTAGCGTACTTCTCTATACACTTTCAAAACTTTTCATTGAAGTACTTATTGTACTGAGACTATACAAAGAATAATACTTAGTTGCGTGCTTTCTGTAACCTTCATGTATAATTAGGTAAAATATTACCAATATGACTGTAAGAGAGTGCTTTTAACTTTTAGGACTTATATGACTTTATTTGCATGAGTACTGTAAGTTGGTTCAAAGAGTAACCCTTCATCATGGGAGAACACTTAAAATTAAATTATTGAGGTGGTCTGAATGAGACTGGTCCCCCATTGGCTCATTGATTTGAATAATTTGAATAGGGAGTAACACTATCTGAAAGGATTAGGAGGTGCTTCAGAAAGCCCATTCCAAAACTATAGTATCTGTCCTCCTGTTGCCTGCAGATTCAGATGTAGAATTTTCAAATACTTGTCCAGCGTCATGCCTGCCTGCATGCTCCCATGCTCCCTGGTATGATGACAGTGGAATGAACCTCTAAAGTTGCAAGCAAGCCTCAAGTCAATGCTTTTCTTTATGAGAGTTGCTATAGTCTTGTTGTCTCTTTACAGCAGTGGAACACTGATTGCAACAATTATTGTTAAATATCTCATATGAAAAAATTCATTTATATGTATTGCTATGGCAACCATATATAAAAGTGTGTTAAGTGTAGACTGTGCAATTCTTTACATTAGATTCCTAAAACCAATGCAGGGATCATCATATAAACCACTGGGATTCAAGTAGAACAAAATACTTTGTGTAAGTGCCTCTTAAAGACTTTCTTTTAAAATCTATTCTGCATAATACTCTAATAGTGGATTAATGTCTTTACTTATTTAGCAAAGCTCATAGACTGTGTACAACACAAGGAGAAAATTGTAATGCAAGCTGTGGAACCCAGGGGATGATATACTCGTGCTGCCTTATCAGTGGTGAAGGTACTGTTCCTATTCATGATGTTAATAATTGGAAAATCTGGGACCTGAGGGGAGCGAGCATAAGAGGTCCCATGTTGGTTGTGCAATTCTTTTGAGAACTTGGACTCTCACAGGTGTGACAACACTATCATCCACAAAAGGAGTATCAATATCTCACTATAGTTTGGATGGATCTTTATCACACAGAACCTGGGCTTCTTGTGTTTTCTCAATCTTAGGTCTATTCGAAAGTGAATCTGATAGTAAAGAGAAAAGATCACGGATTAACTAAAAGACTATATGAAAAGAAATCTTAGTGAGGAGAAGGACTGAAGGAGCAGAAGGGGATTGCAATCCCATAGGAAGAACAGTGTCAACTAACCCAGGACCCTCAGTACTCCCAGAGACAAAGCCACCAACCAAAGAACATTCATGAGCTGGGGGTGGGTGGGTGAGCACCCTCTCAGAAGCAAAGAGGATGGGGGATGGGATGAAGAACTTGTGGAGGGCAGACCAGGAAGGGAGACAACATTTGGAATGTAAATAAAATAATTAATAAAGCAACAAAGAAAAAATCTTCATTGACATACACAACATAAGGTTTGCTTGCGGCATTTCCAAGCCAAATTTGTTTTTATTGATTCTCATCCTGTCTTCTCTCCCATTTTCCTGAACCACTCTTCCACCCTTCAGTTTCCTCCTATAGCTTCCTTTTTAAATCCATATCACATATGTTTTATTGCATTTTCCTTATAACACACACGTGCATGCACACACACATACATACACATGCATGCATGTCAGAGAGAATAACCAAGGCATTCATTAGCATAAAGAACACTGGAGATATCACAATCCTTCACCCAACATTATATCACAGAGATATACTGACAGATACAATAGTACTGGCACAGAGACAGACATGCCTTCCAATGGAGCAGATGATCCAAAAGAAACGTACACACTGATGGTAACCTAATTTCTGACAAAGTTGCCAAAAACATATACGGAAAAAATGATATCCTGTCCACCATATGGTGCTGGTAAAATACTGGATACCCACATGTAATAAATGTAATTTGATCCATTATCGTATCATGTATGAAGATCAATTCAAAGTGGATCAAAGTCCTTACTATAAAACATGAAATGCAAAAAGCTGCATACTTAGGGAATATATTACAGAAGAAAGCACAGGCAATGTGTTAATGAAGTTAATTGCAAGTGTGTGTGTGTGTGTGTGTGTGTGTGTGTGTGTCTGTGTGTATGTGTGTGTGTAGTTTCAGTCAGTGTCAGATTTTTCAATTCTTATGGAGTAAATTCCTTTCTTCCAGAATTCATTTCTCAAAGTTCTAAGGGTCACTTCCTGAGAAAAGAGGCGATTAGTTCTACAGAGCAGGGTATCTGTCACTCTGCTGTCTTGCTTTCCTTCCACTGTTCCCAGTGTCCGCTCCTCCTCCTCCTCCTCCTCTTTCTGCTTCTTCTAATCCTTGTCAGTTCTCAGTGGATAGTCCTTGAACCTTCTGATGCTTCAACACTTATGTGACTCTGAACAGCATTTGACTTTCCACTTAGCGGTCTCTCCACACGAAACCTCTTACCTTCATGTTGATTTCAGACTTTAGGAAGAAGATGTTAAACCTAGGCAAAGTCAGAATTTTCCTGGCGACAGTGAATGTTGACAGGGCCATAGAATCAGAAATCAGGACAAGTTGAGTGTTCTCAGAAAGATGACAGCAAATTTGAATAATTCTTCAGAAATTTAGAAGTCCTACTTTAAAGTGCAACGTAATTCTATCACGCCAAAAGAGGAACTAGGGAAAGTCTAATAAAACATGGATGGAACTTGCAGTCTGAGACCTACAGACCTCTGACGAGAGAAACCAAACAAAAAGATACAGTGTTCCTAGCTTGGAAGACTGAACATGATAGCATGTCTGCTCGCTCCAGACTGATACACTTAGTGCTACAATTCCAGGAAGACTCTTAGTAGTCATAGAAGAGTACTGTGTTTCTTCAGGCTAAACAACAACAACAACTAAAATAGAAAACCCACCACCACCACCAAAAAGCCCTATACAGTTAAAATTGGCAGGGACACACACTTTCAATTATTTTAAATGGAAATATTTAGGCATATTTTTATGGGTCTATTTTTGTGTTTTCTGTTGTACTTCATTGATCTAGGCATCTGTCTGCCCACATCATGAGTGTTGTCCAAATAATAGATTTCCTTTATCCTTGTTCAGAATTACTTCAACCACTGTGTGTATCTATGCGTATATACTTGTGCATGGGCATGAGTGCACTTCTCTCTCTCTCTCTCTCTCTCTCTCTCTCTCTCTCTCTCTCTCTCGTGTGTGTGTGTGTGTGTATGTGTGTGTGTGCATGTGAGTGCATGTGCAAAACCAGGTAGGTACACTCAAATGTAGATTGGAGATATCACATTGCACTGGACTGGATATTCAGGCTGTTATGAGCCATCTGATGTGGGTTTGGGGAGCCAGACTCAGGACTTTTGCAAGAATAGTACACACTCTTAACCTCTGATGCCCCTGCTCAGTTGGTTTGTGGCTGATTCACAGTGTAGAATTCAAATACAGTTTTATAGAGGAAAGACATTCTCAACACATGCTACTGGGTGGGGGCTAATGATCTTATACCAGAGAGAGCTAAGAAACATTGTCCTAATATAATTTCTATCAATGTTAAATATCAAATTACAAAACATTTCAGTAAAAAGCAGGAAAACACTTAGGATGTAGAGCTAGAAAAAATATCCTTAGTCTTAAAAACAAAGGATGATTTGTAAAAGAAAAATTGATAAGTCAAACTTCTTCAACTTTAATGGTTTTCTCTTTGAAAGGTCTTATTAAAAAACTTAAAAATAGACTAGGAGAAGCTATTTGCAAATCACTCAAAGGAATATTATCTAGGATATATAAAGAATATTCAAATCACTCAATGGTAAAACAAATGATCAGATTAGCAAAAGACATGAGAGAGTATGTCAACAAAGAGGATATACAAACAAGCCCATGAGATGACATGAATGACAAATAAGTTCACAAAAAGACGTTTAACATCATTAGTCATGAGGGACAAGAAAATTAAAACCACAGAGAAATATCACTATGCAGTCACAAAAATAATTAAAATGAAAAATAGCAGCAATATCAGACCCCGCTGAGCATACAGAGTAACTGGGTGACTCACGTTAGTCGTGGGAGTGGAAGTTAGAGAAGATACTCTACAAAACAATGTGTCCATTTGTTAGGAAGCTAAACATGCAAATATTTGTTGGGTACTTAGGGTATCATTGTGTTTTTCCCCAGTGGTCTCCAGAGAGTAACAAATTAATAATATGGTACATACCTGTGATTGGATTGTATGTGCTTGGCCCAGGAAGTGGCCTTGTTGGAGTAGGTGTGTCACTGTGGGTGTGGGCTTAAGACTCTCACCCCAGTTGCCTGTAAGTCAGTCTTCCAGTAGCAGTCCTCGGGTGAAGATGTAGAACTCTCAGCTCTGCTTGCACCATGCCTGCCTGCATGCTGCCATGCTTGGTGATAATGGACTGAACCCCTGAACCTGTAAGTCAGCCCCAATTAAATATTGTCCTTTGTAAGACGTGCCTTGGTCACGGTGTCTGTTCACAGCAGTAAAATCCTAAGACAGTGACCCCCTTGGTCTTGCAAACTTTATATGACCCAGCACAGGGGATTACCAGGGCCAAGAAGTGGGAGTGGGTGGGTAGGGAAGCAGGGGCGGGAGGAGGGTATAAGGAACTTTCAGGATAGCATTTGAAATGTAAATAAAGAAAATATCTAATTTTAAAAAAAGGCAAATAAAAAAAAAAACTTGTCTGAATACCAAAGTAGATTGTCAAATAATCTACAATTGACCATCACATGTTTAGAATCTAGATTGATAAAAAATACCCCAAACAAGAAAACAAACAGAAACAGTAACTGAGAATGATAGCTATGTCAATGTAAAATATACCACCACCATTATTATTGGCTCTGATGCGTTATGAAACTATGACTACCCTAAGAACTGAAAAGCCACACCTTTTGACACATATTAAATGGATTGGGCATATGCAATTTGTTGTTCTGGTATATGTTTACAATAGGTATTGAATTTCTCTTTCAAGTGAAACATAACAATGTGTTTGTTTGGTGGAAATCTACTGTTTTGATATATGTATATATTGTGTCAAACCCTAACTATAACCTTAACTGTAACCAAAATCCTAACCCTAACCCTAACCCTAGCCCTAACTCTATCCTAATATAAAGTGGATTCATGGTGGTTTGTCTTTCTTAGAGTCATATTTTAACTGAGAAAATAAGAAAGATTGCCTCATTGAAGAAAATGAAACACTGTTTCAAGCAAAGTATGATGATAATAGGTAATTACCCAAATAGCTTTCTGCTTCCCCCCCCCCCCCATGTTACCAATAGAAAAAGCATGGATAGTGGAGATTTAGTAGAGATTTCCGAGTAGTGTCATATGGATTATTCTAGTACATAGCACAACTAATGCTATGTGCACTGTTGCTAAGCCTATCTTTAAACCATATGCAGATGCCATATGCCACAGAGTGACAACAGCTAAAGATGAGTCATTTCTGAAAGACTTTTGTAGATAGCACTGATTCGCTGTTCACTTAACCAAGTTCAGAACATCAGTTATTTATGTGCTTTTTGACACATATTAAATTGATTAGGCTTGTGCAATTTGGTGTTCTGGTATATATTTATGACAGAGATTGATTTTCTTTTTTAAGTGAAACATAAAAATGTTAGGTGGAAATGTACTGTTTTGATATATGAGTATATTGTGTCATTCAAATCAGGATAGACTCATTGCATCAAGCATTTAGTATTTCGTTATGGAGACAACTTTAAAGTCCTTTCCTGCGTGTGTGTGTGTGTGTGTGTGTGTGTGTACATATAGCTATTATACATACACATATACACACAAACATACTCATTGCTTTCTCCTTGTTTCTGTCTCTGTTTCTCTCTCATAGATTAAATTGGGTGTGCCCGTGAAGAATGTTGTTAGGTTAATTGAGAGACATCGACCCCACCATCTCGTGGACTAGAGCCCAGGGCTTGTGTGATGGCATCCCATGATCTGGGGTACCAAGCTTCAGGAAAGGGAGAGCTGACTATGAGTACTGGGCACCAATCTTCTCTGCTCCCTGACTGTGGATACAATGTGACAAGATTGTCCTAAGCTACCATGACTTCCCCCTACTGATGGACTATACCTTTCTGAATGTAAGCCCAAATAAAACCCTATATCTGCTAAGTTGCTTTTGTCAGGCTTTTAAAGAAGATTTATTTGTTTATTTATATGAGTTCTCCATTTACGTGAAACCCGCATGACAGAAGAGAGTGTCAGATCCTATTATAGCTGGGTGTGACCACCATGTGGTTTCTGGGAACTGAACTCAGGACCTTTGGAAGAACAGCCAGTGCTCTTAACCACTGAGTCATCTCTCCATCCCCTTATCAGGCTGTTTTCAACAGGAAAGGAAACTGATAAAACCTCCATGTTAGTTATTATGGTTTTATCTGATAATAAGAGATATTGAATTATTTTCATGTACCTGTTAGATATTTGTAGGTCTTCCTTGGACAAATGTCTAGATTCGTTGCCTGTTTTCAAAAACTGGATTTATTCTTTTCCTGCTACCGAGTTTTAAATTTTTCTCATATTCTTGTTAGATCCTTGTCATATGTATAGCATGCAGATCTTCAATGAAGAGCTAATACCAATACTCCTCAAAGTATTTTGTAATACATCAACTGAAGGAACATTTACTAATTCTTTGCATGAAACCACATTTACTCTGATACTACAACTATAATATCCAACACAAAACTAGGAAAATTTTATACCAATATACCTTAAGAACATAAATGCAAAAATTCTCAATAAAATACTACAAACTGAATCCAAGATCATATCAAAAAGACTATCCACTGTGACCATGTTGGCTTTATCCCAGAGATACAGAGGTGGCACAACCATGTGTAAAGGGATGAATATAAGCTACCACATGAATACACTGAAAGACAAAAGATGCACATTTATCTTATTTAACCCAGGAAAGGATTTTGACAAAATTCAATATCCCTCTCTGATTAAGAGTCCTGGAGAATTCCAGAAGCTGACAGAAGTTTCTGTATAGACGCCATCTCTCAAGTAAAGCAGCTGCCTACTACATGGGAAAAGTCTTTACTAATTATACATCGGACAGAGGGTTAGTATCTAGAATATACAGAGAACTAAAAAACCAAAAGCTAAGCATTGTTGGCCAAAGGAATCCCACAGGAATTCCCAAATAATCTCTAAGGAAAATGAGTAGTCTCCTTCTTGGGTCTTTTCTTGGGCTCTTTTCCTTCTGTTGATTTTCCTTGTCCAACTTCAGTGTGATGGGTTTTTGTTTTATCTTACTGTTTCATTCATTATGTTTGGTTGTTATCTCTCATAAACCTGTTATTTTCTACTAAAAGATGGAAAAAGAGAGGATATGGATGAGAAGAGACGCGGAGAGCAATTTGGAGGACTCAAGAGAGGGGAAGCTGTAATCAGGATATATCATGGAGGAAAGAAAGGTTTTATTTTCAATAAAAGGAAAAAAATAAGCATCAAGAAAACAACACAAAATTGGATATAGAAATAAATGGAGAACTCTAGAGAGTTCTCAAAAGATGAAACATACATGGCTGAGAAACACCTAAATATGTTTAACATCCTTACTTATCAGGGAAATGGAAATTAATTCTGCTTTGAAATGTCATCTTACCCCTGTCAGAATGGCCACAATCAATAAAACACATGACAGCAGGTACTTAAGAAGCTATGGGGAAAGTAGATGACTTTTGCATTGCTGATGAGAGTACAAACTTATACAGCCACTGAGGAAATCAGTGTAGAAGTTCCTCAAAAAGCTTAAGATCAATTTACCACAAGATCTGGTTATACCACTTGTGACATTTTACCCAAATGACTCTAAACCCTGCCACACATCCGTGTCTATTGCTGCTCTAGTCAGAATAGAGAGAAATTGGAAACAGTCTAGATGCCCATCAATTAATAAATATATAATAAGAATGTGTTACTTTTGTGTAATGGAATTATTATTTAGCTATTAAGAAAAATGTAGTTATACATTTTTCAGGTAAATGAATAAAGCTAGAAACATAACTCAGACAGACAACAAAAGACAAATGTTGCATGTTTTCTCTTATAAGTGGATATTATCCTTTAAGCTTTAGATATGTGAGTTTGGTTTATAGTGGTATAAAGTATAGTCTTAGAAGTTATGTAGCAAGTAAGACACAAGGGGGGAGGAAGTGAAGAATGGAACTTTCAAGAAAAGGGAAATAAAATATAGTATTATAAAGTGATAAAGGAGAAGCTACAATAGAAGGATTAAAGGGAGAGTCAGATTGGAGGGCAGGGTAAAGGATGAAATATGGGAAGAGACAGCTAATACTAAAGGTGCTTTAAAAGCCATCTGGAAACCTACTACTGTAAAAACTTCCTAATATACATTCATATACAAAAGGGACTTAAATAAAGTTTCCATAAAATGGGCGAGGAGGAAATTCCTCAATAGATGTATTATGTCATCAAGTAGAACTTCTACTGCCAGAAATAGGTTAAATGTTGTTGCCTTATCTACTAAATGGGTCCTACAGACCATGCCCGCAAGCATCCCAGGCTATTGCCAAGGCTATTGATTATTCTCCATAACCTGATAGTAAGGCCCTACCCGGGAAGACATCACTTATTTGTATTATAGAACATGAGAAAAAGAAAACTGGTGTTCAATTAGAAGCTCCAGCCCTACTGGCTGGCATTCAGGTGCTAGAAGGTACTCGCACACTACTGGATGGGAAAGGTCATCATCCATCTAGATCAGCTTCACAACAGGCAACCTACACTAGAATGCTGCTGTAAAATAGACTTGTGAGATAATGGCACAAGTGTTAGGTGAGTGTTCAACCATGTTTTGATTGGATTTAAGGCCCATTCCGTGAGTTCCTGTGGCTAAAGTGACTAGTAACCTGAGACTAGACAAGTGATGGGCTCTGGGGGAAAACCCAATACTGTTATTCTACTAGAGGAGCAGAACAACAAAATGACTCCTAGTGACCTATTGATATACTGATAGGTTAGTGCATTGCTCATCCCTCATCAGAGAAGTGTCTGTCTTCCTTCAGGGGATGGGAATTAGCACAGAGACATGTGACTGAACAATGTGCAGACAGCAAGAGAGTTCAGAGTAGTCAGTCCTACATCGGATGTCCTCATCAAGTCCCTCTCCTCAAGGCTCACGGTTCCATGTAGAAGAGGAGATGGGTTATAAGAAGAGCCAAAGGTGATGGATGACTTCAAGGAAAGTGGATTTTCCATATACAACAAAGCAGAGTTACATATACATTCACAGAGACTATATGACAGCTTGCCCGAGGCTAGTACAATAGCAAGTACAAAAGTCTCAGAATGAGTAGTAAATAAAAAGCCTACCTCTTACCAAGAAGCCATTTGCAACTGGAAGCTTCTGCAAAAGGGATCAGTTGCCTCCAATGGAGTAGCACTAGCAAGGTATAGAACCCACATTCTCAAGGGTACTTGGCCAACACAAGGCTCCATGGTTTTTGCGTGCTGTGTTGTTTTGTTGTCATTTTGTTTGGTTGGTTTGATGTTTTGTTTCATTTTGTTGGTTGTATGTGTGTGTATGTGTGCATGCATGCATGCATGTGTGTGTGTGTGTGTGTGTGTGTGTGTGTGTGTGTGTGACAGAGGCGGGGAGAGAGAGGGATGGAGAGGGAGAGAGAATCCAGTTTTATGGATAAGTAGGTGGGAAAGATCTGGGTGCAATTGTAGGAGAAATAATGGGATTAAATGCATTGTATGAAAAAATTAAAAGCCAGTAAGTACAAAACAATTTATACAGTTTGATAATATAATGTAGTTGACTTTTGGCTATTTTGTGGCTTCTTTTCCCCCCCACCCTTCTCCATTCCTTTTCATTTACCCTTTCAACCCCCTAACACTAGGCTAGAGGGAAGGAAGCCTAGAGAGGGCAGAGAGAGAAAGAAACCCCTGAATATAGTCAGTGGTAGAGGGGCTGGGGAGATGGCTTTGCAGTTAAGATCAGAACCCATGTTTAGTTCCCAGCACCCATATGGCAGCTCACAACTATCTGAAACTCTAGTTCCAGGGGACCTGACACCATCCCACAGACATATGCAGGCAAAACATCAATGCACCTAAAAATAAAAAACAAATTGATTATAAAAAAGCAAAAAACAAACAAACAAAAAAACCCAAACATTAAAAAGTCAGGGTATGATATCATTAGATTACTTCCTGCTGGTTAGGGATGACGAGTTCCTTGGGGCAAGTTTGATCTTTGCTGTCAGGACATCTAATGTCTTCTGATCTCTTTGAGCAAGACTATGTGACAAACTGCAAAAACAGATACAAAGGGCAACTGGCTACAGTCAACGGCATCCAATCACCAACCGGCCACATATCTATCAGGGCTCTAGCATTTATATATTTTCTGGAAAGGCCACAGAATTCCAAGTATGGCACACTCACTGAAATTATCTGCAGCTGGCAAAACCACACCCCTGCAAGAACACAAAGCAAATCCTAGTCAGTTGCAGAGAGGTAGGCCCTGTCCCTACACCTGGATTCAAAAAAAAAACACTTCCCCATTTCTGTGTTTTCCAAATAAACCAAAATTATAAAATTCTCACTATACTATAATGCCTCCTGTTTTCTTACCTTTTTCCTTTCAGAATTGCCTTGGCTACCTGAATGTTTCTGTTTCTCTGTTTCTATCACCCTTCCTCGCCCTCTCCCTCCCTCACCCTTCCTCCCACCTCCTTCCCCCTTCCTTCTCCTTATCTCTTTGGTAGTTCTAGTACGAACTTTAAGACTGATCTTTTCTTTTTCTTAGGAAGTATGCTGAATATATAGATTACCTCATAATTCACAGCTATTTTAAGAATATTGTTTATCCTAATCTATGAACATTAGGTGTCTTTCCATTTTTTTCTGGGTTCTATTCAATATCTTTCATCAATGATTTTTTTTTGTTGTTGTTGTTGTTTTCCCTGTAGAGATATTTCATTCTTTTGATAAATTTTTAGCCTCAGATCTGCTTTTATTATATGATTATCGTAAATAGCATTATTTTCATGATAATTTGCTATTGCTGCATTATGACACTGCTGATTTCTGCATATTGATTTTGTACCCTGGAACTTAGTCAAAAATCATTCAATCATTCTAAATAGTTTCTTTGGTTTCCTCTGCAGAGCTTTCTCTTCACTAGTCCAAGGTGTCAGTAAACACTATCAATTTTACTCTCTTTTCTATCAGTATGACTCCCTCTCCTGCTCCCGCTCCCGCTCTTTCTCTTGCCTGCTTCCACAGCTCTTCCTAGTGTGCTTTCTGCTGATGTGAGAAAACACTGACAAAAAGCAACTGAGGGAGAGAAAGAGATAACTTGGATTACGGGTTATAGGCCATCATGGAGGGAAGCTGAAGCAGGAGCCTGAGGCTGGTGCTGAAGCAGAGTCCACAGAGAAAACACTGCTTACTAGATTGCTTCCCTGGGTTTGATTAGCTCGATCTCTTTTGCTATCCTGCCCACTTGTCCATGGGTTAATGGGTCCACCCTCATTAATCGCTAATCAAGAATATGCCCCACAGACATGCCCACAGTCCAATCTAGTGGAGGTGATTCCTTAGTTGAGGTTCCCTCTTCTCATCTGTGACAAAGATACCCAACCCAAGTAGGCATCGTTGTTTAGTTTCAGGTCTTGAAGAAGTGTCAGCATTCTCTAATTGTTGATGTATTATATTTGGCTATTATTATGTTGAGTTACATTTCTTATATACTTTGTTAGTTTACAGCTTTTAGTCACAAAATGATGTTAAATTTTATTAACTGTGTTTTCTCATCTACCAACAAGATTATATAATCCTCTCATTCACTTGATATAGTATGACAAATTTATTAATTTATATTACATATGTTGGAACATCCTTGAATACCTGGGCAGGACACTGCTTGATTATGGTAAATAATATTGTAATATGCTGTTGGATTTGGTTTGTCAGATTGTTCTGTTGAGGAATTCTTATGTTTATGTGTATTGAGGTTATGGCCCACTTGTTATCTTTTTTAGTTCTATCCATGTCTGGTTTTGCTAGGAAAGTAATTTTGGCCTTATAGATTGTTGTGCCTTCTTTTTATGTTGAAGGAAATTTTTTTCTGTTTTAGATTTCTTTTAAGTTAAATGGTGTAAAGTACAGTTTCAATATGTTCCTTCTTTGTCAGTATTCCATCTAGATGATATTGTCTATTACTAAGATTGTGTTACTTAAGGCTCCATAATATTATGATATTAAGAGATAATTTTCTTCAGGTCTATTAAATATATATATATATATATATATATATAATTGATTTGAATTTCCATGGATATATTATTCCTTCCTTTTACTCTGTATGTTCTTATAGGCATAGTAAGTTTATTGTAATGAGCATATATCAATTTCAGGCAGTATATTTTTAATTGTAGAGTTTAATCTACCTACATTTAAGGTACTTATTGACAGGTAAGGTCAATATTCACTGTTTTTATTGTATTATAGTTTATGCTTTTCTTTCTTGTTTCCTTCCTTTATAGTCTTTACTTGTAAGTAAATGATTTTTCTCTAGTAGTGTATTTTAGCTGATTGCTTGTTTTATTTTAGATTTTTTGCTTTGTCATTAACATGAAACTTGCAAAACATTTTTTTGGTTATAAGCTATTTTCAAATGATAATGAACCAGACTATTGGTAAAGATAAAAAAATCAAAATGAGAGAGAAAGGATATTAAAAATTTGTACTTTCTCATATTTTGAATTTTTGATGTCCCATTTTATATATTTCCTTAGTTCATAACTCTTGCATTTGAGTTCTTCTATGTTCATATGCACAAGAAGTATTTGTAAATGTTATGTTAAGACCGGAGGACAACTTTGCGTGTCACTTGTCATGTGTCTTCCACCTTTGTTTAGTTTTGTTTTGTTTCTTTGAGACAGAATATCGTAGTTCCTTGGAGCTTGCCAAGAAGGCTACATAGACTTGTTAGCCAGAAAGTCCCTGAAATCCACCTGTCACCCGCCTCTACCTTCCAAGACCGGGATTAAAAGCACACACCACCATAACCTACTTTTTCATGTGGATCCTGGAGATTGGATCTAGATCTTCAGTTTGAATGGTGTCTTAGCTAGGGTTTTACTACTGTGAACAGACACCATGACCAAAGCAAGTCTTATAAAAACAACATTTAATTGGGGCTGGCTTACAGGTTCAGAGGTTCAGTTCATTATCATCAAGGTGGGAGCATGGCAGTATCCAGGCAGGTGTGGCACAGGCAGAGCTGAGAGTTCTACATCTTCATCCAAAGGCTGCTAGTGGAAGACTGACTTCCAGGTAACTTGGGTGAGGATCTTATGCCCACATCCAGAGTGACACACCTACTTCAACCAGGTCACACCTATTCCAACAGGCCACACCTCCAAATGGTGCCACTCCTTGGTCCAAGAATATACAAACTATCACAAACGGCAAGCACTCTACTGACTAAACTGTATCATATCTTTATTTTCTATGTTAATATATCATGTAATAACATTTTTGCTTTTTAGTATCAAAAGGGATGTGGCATTACATCACAGCATTAGAGATTTCTGAATATGTCTTAAAGATTTTGTGTTGATTTGAAATATATATTATAGATAATTGATTTGCTTATAGTTGAATTCATACACACATCTGTATATATGGCTCTTGAGGGCATCATGTTGGATGAGAGCAGCAAACACAAGGACTTATACACTATATTTTTCACCTGTATAATATTCTTCAAATAAGAAGTTGATTAACTAAAGAATAGATTGGTGGGTAACAAGGATGAAAGAGGAAGTAGACATGACAAGGAATTGTGTATGGCTGTAGAATTGTAACATGAAAGATTTTAATGATGGAAGTATTTTGTGGTTTTTGATATATATGAATATCCTCATTGTGATATTGTGCAAGATGATACCCTCATAGGTGCAGTAGTGGCATACATACCTTGATGGTAGCTAACAGCTCTCTAATTGGACTTAAGACTGTTCAGCAAGAGGGATGTAATGCCTGATACTGGAGACCTAGCTAGCTAATCAGTGAAACTATGATTATTAGAGTAGATCTATAATGTACTAATTGTAGTAATTACTAAAATCTCTGATTTACTAAACCAACATAATCCCTACCAACTACCTTTACCTTTTGTCCTATAAGCACGAATAAGTGTATTCTTCACCTCTCACCAAGAAAACTTCATTTCATAACACATAGAAACCATTGTAGAAAATTACAATCAATCAAAAATGCAGAGATGTGGGATCCCAGGCTCAGTGGTTAAATCTTTAAACCACCTCCACACCTAAGGCTCAGGTAACATTGTAGAAGATTGTATGGGCTGGGGGGTCAGAGAGTTTGCTGTCAGATTTTGTCTTCTAGTAATAGGAAATGCTACATCTATAAAGCCTTACCAATACGGCTGACCAAATGGGAGCTGAACAGGGACAACACCGATGGTGTGTTAAACTCTATGAGGAAAAAGCCCATGAAGCCTTGGCCCTACACAATGAGCTACAGGCAACCGAGAAAAGCCGAGAGCAAGAAAGGCAGTCTTCACTAGGGAAGACCACACTAATTGGTTGTCCAGTGCCAAATGGTCATCCCTGAAAATATACATACAAGTGATAGTATATGGACTGAACAGGTTTTATTTAGGAACATATATTTATGCACATATTCATATACGTATACAATAGCAATTAGTTAAAAAAAAAGAAGTCATATATTTGAAGGAGACTGTGGAGGGGTATATAGGTGGGTTTGGAGGAAAGAAAGGGAAGGAGTGGGGGATGTTGTATATTTAATATTTAATGTTAAATATACAACATGTAATTTAATATAATTTAATTACATTAAATCTCAAAACATGTTACTATATCATAGCTCAGTGTGTTTTAGAAAGTCTTAACTAGAATTACAGATAAAAATGTGGGACCTAACAACTGTTTAATATTGTAACAATAAAGATTTCCCTAATTTCGAGGACAGAAGGGAAAAGTAATTGAGATTAAAAAATACCGATTGAAAGAGAAGATAGAGGCTATCTGAAGAGGCTGGAATTCTTTTCCTTCAGGCTTTCGCCATTTTATGTAAACTGGCTATCTGAGATCACACACTTCGAGAATGACTTATATTTCTGGGTCTATTGTGTACCACTGTTCATCTAGACACTTTCTTAGTTTGGAATGTCTCACATTTTAGCCTTTGATTTTAACAGTCCTATAACTGTTACTGCTTTTGAACTCTCTAAAATTTGTTTCAGGAAAAAAAAAATCAAAGACCAAAGCCTTTCAATTTTTAATAATAATTAGCTGCTTTCCCAAGTAACAGAATAAAATACTGATTTTTAAAACATCACTAAAATAGCTCATATCCCAATTTACCAGCTAAAATTAATAACAGAATTAAATATAAAAATTCCCATGGTTAGATCTAAGTTTGACCAAAATTAAATATTGTTCAATTTCCTCTTGAGGAGGACTTATTCTGCATTTAGTATAGAGCATATTAATGATCTCCGTACTTATCCCAGGGACAAAACAGTGATTTTTGAAAGGATGGAATTATTTGATGGAAAACTTCTGTATTGGTAATACATAGTACACCTGGTATAATAAGCATGTCCTCCTTTAGATGATGCATCAAGGACACAGTTTTCCTTTGAACAGATAGTTAGTAGCCTTGGTAGAATTGGATATAATAGCTAAATAGAATAACTGATGCTCTACTCAAAGCACAGAAATATTTGCTCAGCAATCTTTATCGTTCCTCAGAGGAACTCTGATATTGTCGAAAATCCCCTCCAGGTAGTAATTCCCTGAAAAGGACATCATTCAGATCATTCCTGTGTCTTAGACCAAGTCTGATGAACACAGAAGCGGGGGCAGTGTAACTTGATACTGAAGAACATGGCACCAGTTTTCATCTCATGGAGAAAGATCAGCACCACATGCTCAAAGAAGCAGATGGCAAGAATGAGAGGCCAGTCTGGGTGTGATGTCTGTTCCATACATTGTCCGTACAGAAGCATATGCAGGGAGCCACGGGTCACCCAAGATAATCAGGATTAAGCATAAGAGGCTTTGGTACTTTGGGTCTATTGTGTGACTTCAGAGAAGCCCCCTGACAACTTGTTTATGAAGCAGATTGACTCCTGCATGGGCCTTTCGAGCACCATGCTCTCCAAATTCTCCATGTGACCTGGAAGATAAAGCCATGGTGGTCCAACTTGTAACAACTCTGAATCTTCACCCCCCCCCCCCCCAGGACGTGGCCTAATTGCAGGAACACGTGAGCTGGAGTCAGGAAATAATCATTGGCAGCTGAATAGCCGCCATCTGCAGATGTGTGCTATTTACAAGACCCTCTCTGGCTACGTTGTCTGTCGGCACAGACCTCAGAAGACCTCAAATAGAAGTAAATTGGCCAACCTCAGGGAAGAGAGCAGCTACTAGTACACACAAAATGGGAGAGCTACTCAATTCTGCATGAGAGTCCCAGTGGACAGAGACTTCGATGAGCTCCTGCTGTGAGCTTGTCCTCTCAGACCTCAGGAATGGGAAGACTGTACACCTGTAAGTCCTTATCAGTGCCATTTCCAGGCCCCATCCTGTGCTGCCCCATCACTGCCAACTTCTCTCTCTCTCTCTCTCTCTCTCTCTCTCTCTCTCTCTCTCTCTCTCTCTCTCTCTCTCTCTCTCTCTCTCTCATGTGTGTGTGCATGTGTGTGTGTCTGTGTGTGTGTGTGTGTGTGTGCATGTCCATATGTACTTGTCCTGAAGTGAACTTGCCCTGCCTTTTTAAGTAGAAATGAATCCTGAAATCAACTCTTGTCACTTCACCATGTGGAAGAGATGACAGAAGAATCATTTTGTTTTAATGAAACATCCCGGGTCTGATTAAGTGGCTCAGTTTTACCTCATATCTCATTTGCAGCTTCCATATATTAAGGATGTGTTCAGGGTAGGTTTTCTTGAGAAGCTCAGTCCTAGAGCCTTTTTTTTCCCTCAAATTTCAACACATTTCTAGCAGCAAGCCCTGTGTGGGCAGAATTTTTTGCTCAGAATGAGCTCAGAATGGAGGGCACTTGTTTCAGAGTCTATACTGTGAAAAGAGTTAGCAACAATGCCATCCAATAACTGTTTACTAAATACGTCACACGAAGAACTTCTAACTTACAGAGGAAGAGCATAAACTTGTTTGTAGTTCACATATGGAGATAGAGCATATTTGTCACACCTCTTCATATTATTTTACACTATTGCATTTTATTGACTGATGTGTGAGGGCCTAGCCCACTGCAAATGATGCTACTTACGGGCAAGCAGTCCTAGGTGATATAATAAAGAAGACTGAGAAAGCCACGGGGAGTAAGATAACAAGCAGCATCCCTCCATGGCTTCTGCTTCAAGTTCTGACTCTAGGTTCCTGCCTTGAGCTCCTGCCCTGGCTTCCCTCAGTCATGGAGTGTGACTTGGAAGTTTAAGATGAGCTCAAACCTTACCTCCCTCCAGAAGTTGCTTCTGGCCAGCGTTTTATCACAGCAGTAGAAAACCTAAGATCACAATAACTTCACACGTTGTTCCCCTGTATTCTATTTACTCCAAATAAAGCCTTGAATACTTTGTAGCCCAGAGTGCCAAAAAAGTAATCTCTCCCTATGAGGCGAGACGGGAACGATTCTGACAGTGCAGTTTGGATGGACTCCTAGGTGGTGACCTCAGTGAGAGTCATGGCACCTGTGTGAACTGAGATCAAGAATGTCACGCAGAATGTAGGGTGTGTCAGAAAGAAAGGAAGGAAGGGAGGGAGGGAGGGAGGGAGG
>NC_034604.1:49997343-50020212 GCF_900095145.1 Mus pahari | reverse complement strand
AAGGAAGGAAGGAAGGAAGGAAGGAAGGAAGGAAGGAAGGAAGGAGGGGGGAGAGAGTGGGTGGAGGGAACACAGAAGAAAGTGGTGAAGACAGAGCCCTATAAGAGTCATACTGAGTTTAAATAAATGCCAGCAGGGTAATTCGCAGCCAAGAATGGCCAAAGTCACAGAGCTCTGGAACACTGTAAGAATCCTCTATGCACCCGAGGGTCTCTTCCTTACCAGCCGGTGCTGTGGCCGTCATTCATCCTTATATAGTTCTACAACATATAGGAAGGGGCACATGAAGGCGAGATGCATATCATAAAAGATGGCTTTTTGATCCAAGCTACTTAGAATCGTTTATATATATAAAAAAATGTCGTCTCAGGAGGGAGTTGGTTTTGCATAGTATTATTTAAATACTATGTTATCTGTTTAGAATGGTGTATTTTTCTTCTTCTCAGGGAATTGAAATAAAGAACATACTCTTTGAGAGTAAACAGTTCATCAGAAGGTATCCTCTATAAAGCTGGTATCCCAGCACATGGGGACAGGTGGACTTGACCTTTCACAGAGTATAGATTATTAGAGTTGACAAGTCTGAATAGCTAAGCATGTGCTCTCAGTTTCTGGTACCTGTATTACTCTTAGGCTGGGTAATGGGTCTTCAGAGGCAACCTTTGAGGACCATGGCTTCTCATGTATTCATTGGAATCTTCTCTACTCGAACCTGGAGTCAGCCACTAATAAACATGAGTATAGCGGTGGGGACTGGTTCTAATGCTTTGAATTAATCAGGAATCTGCATGTCCAAATGCTGAAGGCCCTTGTCCTCAATTGGTTTTTGATCAATCAATAAAGAGCCAATGGTCAATGGCTGGGCGAAGAGAGAGGGGCAGAACTTTTCAATTCCACGGGCTAAGAACTGGGAGAAGGGAAAAGGGAGAATCACCATGATTCAGAGGGAGATGGATCAGACTTAGAGCTGCAGATGGAAAATCATCTGAAATGTAGGTAAGAAGGAATGTGGCCTTCGCAAGGGCTATCCAGAAGTGTCCTGGGCAGCAAAGACAAGGGAACCTCCCAGAAGGGCCCACTGCAACAGAGATAAAATATAGAATTATAGGGCGTTAAGCCAGGATTACAGGAGGGAAATGTGTGCTAGCCACGGGGAGGATTAGAAATGCCCAGCCTTTAAGCTAGCCAAGGCATTTAAAAATTAACAGTCGCGTTTGCGTGTGTGTGTGTGTGTGTGTGTGTGTATGAGTGTGTGTGTGTGTGTGTATGAGTGTGTGTGTGTGTGTGTGTGTGTGTGTGTGTGTGTGTCTTTCATTCTCGAATCCAGATAGTGCCTGTGCTACCTGCCAGGAGCCAAAGCAGTGTAGCTAAATGCTACAGTAAGGAGTCTTGGATACTGTCTTTGGGTACAAATAAATAAATCTGTACTTCACGTCATCTCCTTTCTTTTAAATTCTCTCTTCATGGTTTATTCTCTTTGTTACCGTTTCCCATCTCTTTGGTTCTTTCCTCTCTCTTAGAAATACTTTATGTCTTTACAGCTTTCATTTAAAAGGTCTGCTGCTTGATGATAAAACATAAAAAGCAATGCTTTACCACACACACACACACACACATACACACACACATACACACACATGCATGCATGCACACACACACACACATACACGCATATACACCAGTGTAATACTTTCTGGCATATTTTAACACAAGAAAGGAAATTCACATAAAGTCACAATTTGAATGATGTGAGCACCATTTAATTATGTAGTTTACTTACACAAGAAATAGTCATTCCATTGAAGTATAACTCACAGAAAACATCACTTTTACTTAAGCTTCATAATTGCATCTGTTCTGTGTAGTTACTAGCTAAATAAAATCCTTTAAAATCTTAACTACTTTATGAAGCTTTCCCATTTTCATCTTAACATTGAAAAAAAAAATCCTATAGTCTAAGGGAAACTGTTGACAGATGGCTAGAATAAAACATTCCACAGCGTTCATTTGGTTATACACGATCTATCATGTGTGGCATTATTTAAGCCAATATTTTTAAGACAGAAGTGTACTTCATTCAACAGTGAGAGTTGAGAGAATGTATAAAAACTATCAGGGCTTATGTTTTGAGCCTTTTAATGATGGATCTTCAGCACAACCTGAGGCTGGAACTTTACAGAAGTGAAATCCAACAGGTCAAAATGTTTGCTCTTTTCCTTTTCTTCTGGAATTCTTTCAAGTGACATTTTCTTGGCCTGGAAATGATCCATGTACATTTATCTCTGCATTCCATCAACATTTTGCATACTTATTCTATCTAAGTATCTTATTTGAATGTTTTGACTGACTGTGACTTAACTACATCCTGTTTTTACAAACTTCCCAATTATATGTCTCTGCGTGTGTGTGTGTGTGTGTGTGTGTATGTGTGTGTGTGTGTGTTGGTGTCGGTATGTGTATGTATGTGTGTGCACGGACAGATTAAAGTTAATACAAAGCAACACATTTTATCTCATGGTAGCATTCATTCTACATAAGTGAAGAGACAATAGAAAATGAAATGCCAATGAGCAAAGTGGACATTATAAAGGCACATTATGAATATTAAGCAAAGCTACCAAAAACAGAGGTCAAAATGACCACACTTAAAGGAGAATTCACACAGTCGTTTACAAGAATTGCCTTGCTTAGGGTACAAGATGTAATGAACCCTAACTTCCAGGTCAACAATTAGAAATATGCATAACCACTCAGGTTTTCCATGGCACCAGGGACCCGAGCCAGGGATCAGCACATACTAAGTGAGTGCTCTATCAGCTGTGCTCTACTCTAGCCCCTTCACCATAATTTCTAAATCAGCTTGCACAGAGATCACAGAACTCAATTCAAATCTAGATGTCAATTGCTTAGCCCCCGAACATGAACATGCTCTAGTACACAATACCATCTACCAGTCAGGGCGAGGGTATATTTGTGACTCAACGTGAGAAAAGGTCTATCATTGCAAATAAACTAACAAAAACAAAACAAAACAAAAACAAAAAAGAAAGAAAAAGAAAAATATAATAAAGATAAGAAACAAATATACTGGAAGCAACCCTGGGGCTGGAGAGATGGCTTTCTGTTAAGAGCACTTACTGCTTTATCTAAGAACCAGAGTTCAGACCCCAGCACCCACATTGAGAAACTCACATAGGCCTGTAACTCCAGCTCCAAGGGATCCAGTGATGCCCTCTGGCTTCTGTGAGCAGCACCCCACACACACACACACACAAAACACACAACACATACATATAGACAGTATATCATTTTTAAAGCAACATTGCTGGGTATATGTCACACAGATCTCTTGTTTGAATCCATATTTGGAGACAAAAAAAAGCCTGAATTTTCTTCTATTGTAATTGCTGAATTGGGGTTCTCAGCCTATTTCGGGATGGATATGTTTCTTTCAATAGGGCTATATAACCTGGAGTCACTAGTTAGGTTTCTGAACCATAGGATGTATTTCACTGGTTCACATACAAATGTCACTATACTTGGTAACTTAGTTTATCTTCTCCCCAAAGCTCTTGCCTGCACTTTGACCTTCAAGTTCATTAACATTCACGTAGATGTGTTACTTTAATTCATGGTCCTTCCTATCTCATAAGCATTGACTCTTTAGTCTGGGTCTGTCTGACTCAGACAGATTAACAGGGACTTTTCTGGACAAGCAAGAGCATTAATCCTAAAACATACCAACTAAATGGGACACAAGTACTCAGAGAGCCCCCTCCACAGGGGAAATATATTGGTTAAATTTCCGTTAAAATACAGTATAATTGAACCGATGGTAAGTGTTGGGTGAATTTACTACCCATTGAAAATTAGCCATTTTTGTTCATTAATGTAAGGAAACATTGTTAGAAAAAAAAAAAACCCAACAATTTCTAGAATGTGCCAAGAATGTCTATTTCTTTTAGGAATCACTTGCTTGTTTTCAGATAACTTTTGCCAGGCATCCCCCCTGGAAGTGGAATAAGGGCACATCATTCTGACATGCACAAAAAAGAAAGAAATAGGTCAGCCTGTGACATTCCTGTGGATGGCAGAGGTATGGTTTACTCGGGGGTTTCTGCCCTGCGCTGGGTTTAAACTTTTATAATGCCATGGGCCTTATATGTATTTGGGCTCTATCTCTACATAAGTGAAATGCAGTTTCCTGCCCTGGGTTTCTACTTTGAATCATTTGCTAAGTAAACATGTGAACAACAAGGCGTCTGCCTAGATCATAGCTGTGTGGTTAGGTGTGGGACTGCATTTCCCCACTACCGTCCCTATGTCTGTCCAGTGTCTACAGGAGAATGAGTAGAGATTGCTGCTTCGTATCTGCTCTTCCTACCCCTTCCATATCCTGGTTTCCTTATATATAGTTATTATCTAAGTTTGGGTTTCCATTGCTGGGAAGAGACACCATGATCAAGGCAACACTTGTAAAGGCAAGTATTTAATTGAGGCTGGCTTGCAGTTTCAGGGGTTTAGTCCATTATCATCATGGCAGAAAGCATGACAGCATGCTGGAGGAGCCGAGAGTTCTACATCTGGATCCAAAGGCAGCCCAGGAGGAGACTCTCTTCTGCTCTGGATGGAGCCTGAGCATAGGAGACCTCAAAGGCCACCTACGTAGTGACACACTTCCTCCAAGAAAGCCACACCTCCTCCAAAAAGATCACACTTCTAAATAGTGTTTTTTCCTATGGGCAAGGATTGAAACACATGAATCTATGGGGGGGTCAAACCTATTCAAACCACCACAGTTACCATAATTTCTTTCTTGTAACACTCTCAAATCCATGTGTATGCATCACTCTGGGGCTTTTTAAAGGACATTTCATGAGCCAATAGTATCTCATGGAACACTAATAAACGCTTCATAAAGTTTTCAAAAACTGTTAGTAAATCACTCTTGCAAAAGCTGGAGAGTTGAATGAGGATGTTGAAAGCCCTAAGAAGTAATAGGCAGTTTTTCCAAAAATATTTGACGTAAAAATTGTTCTGTTTTAGTTATATTGAAAGTCTGGGGTTCCGAGTTCACAGTTTTGGGAAAATGCTAATAGGATCTTCTCCGGTTGCTAGTTTGACAGTTCTTGGGTCTCTGGGGGAACAGCTATGCTTTCCCACATTGCAACACATCTTAAACACTATGGATTCACCAGACATTATAGTAAATTAAATTACAGTTTTGATCCCTTTGTGACTTCCTTCTCTATAGTCTTTAAACACAAATAAATACATTTAGAAAGAAAATACTTTCTGTTAGCTTAGCAAATATACGTAATAGAATAACATCATATTAAATAATACTAATGTTTACAGAAAACTGTCTTACAATGGCTTAATGTTTCCAGAAATGGAATGTAGAGACAGACAGAGTTGAATTTGACCTTTTAAACCAACCATTTAGAAGGTATGTGCTTTATCTAAGTCAGAGGTGGTGGTAAGGTCATCTTAAAGTGGAAATAATGCTTTCAACTTTGTTGATTTGTGAGAGGGTTAAAGATAGACAGCCTATAGCTCAACGGATAGCTGGATAGAATGAAGACTTATGAAATGTAGTTAAGGTGAGCAAACTCTTTTCTAGTTTTACTATATAGTAATGTAATTTTTTTCTGTCTTTGCTCCCCCCCCCTTTTTTGTAGAGCTTCTGAATTAGGACTGATGGTGACTTATCTACCTTTTAAGGAGTCACTCTTAGAGCCTTTACTGGCTTACATGCTCTGGGTTCTGTGTGTATTGGATGCTGCTTGTTCATGTACATACACTCTTCTTCCAGAATAACTGCTCCAGGCTGCAGGAAGCAACTTGGGACATCTGAATGTCCTACTTGCTTGGCTGATCTAGAGTGATATAGACAACACAAGGCCCACGGGGCTGTGGAGCAGTTTCCATGTGAATATTTACACTTCGAAGTTCCTTATATGCAGACATTGGACTTCTTGTGACTCTAGTTTTCCCTGCTGCCCTTGGTACTTGCCCCACCCACTTCC
The DNA here is from genome assembly GCF_900095145.1 of Mus pahari. Taxonomy (NCBI): domain Eukaryota; kingdom Metazoa; phylum Chordata; class Mammalia; order Rodentia; family Muridae; genus Mus; species Mus pahari. Next base: position 50,014,183 of record NC_034604.1, on the reverse strand, counting down.
CTACACTCTTGCTGAATATCCCGATATCCTTACAGATTTTCTCCAAGGCCTGACTCCTCATGTCAGAGTTTCCTCAGGGTCTGAAATTGCGCCTGCTTTTCTCCGACTGGTTATCATCACTGTTTCCATTAGAAATAAGTAATTATTTAGTAACTGACTATGCCACAGACCTTCTGCCAGCTTTTAGGACTCCAGTGTCTCCTCTGAAAAGCATACCACTTTCAGCTCCTGAGAGATTCCAGCTCTACATTTACTGACAGTGCAGATCCCCAATTCTCTTTTCCTGCTCCTTAAAAACCCTTGGCATATTAAACATTCAAATTCTTGTTCCCGTATCACTCGGAAACAGTGTTTCTGCACAGGGGCTGCATGTTGATCATACCGCCCAGTTTCTGCATGACTGACATGGTGTGCTTTGCTGAAGGGTTGGTTCAGAGGAGCTTTCCCCACGAGATGAGATGCCAAGTGACTCTTCATTCTGGTCATCTCTGAAGATAGCATAATTTGAAAATGGTTCCTATAGAACAGTATTCAAACACTGAAGGGAATTATGTGAAGTCTGTTACTGCAAAGTGTCACCTCCAATTGCCAACTCACAGACTGAGATAGATGAAAACGAACCACAAATTTATCTACTCAGCTAACAGTGGATTATTGGACAGTTCGATATATAAACTGTAGTTTGGGGTTTTAATATCAGTAGTTTAAGTCCTAATTGGGGAGATAAGTTAGATGTAGGCATATTTAGTTTCTCTTAGATTCTAATATTTCCAGGGGCTATGTCAAGGAATGAGGAGAGAAGAGAACCAGATGTCTCAACTTCTTAGAGTCTCTGGTAATCCAAGGTTCTGACACATCAGTCTCTTTTGAGTCATTTTTCAATCTGCCTTCGTTTGACCATAGTGGTTGGAACTGTCTTTGGGGAGCTGGAGTCAGTTTTCTCGTCTGGCAACACTCTAGTATTTTCCAGTATTCTAGCCAGCATATAGCAGCCGAAGGACCACATCCAAGGCTAGGTGTTTAGAGCCTGGACTGAGACGCCTTCTCTGAGGAATCTATTCTCAGTGCCCTTGTGTTGCTGTATTAAGGTGCTCCATCATATAGAACTTTCCACTGCTCATGAAAACACAAAAAAAGAACAAACACATAAACAACAACAACAACAAAACAAACTTCCTATTGGATAAAAATAAAGTAATTTTTATAGCATTGCCATTGGGAGAAGAGAAATGTTTCATTCATGCTTGCTGTGGTATTATCTCCCCAAAAAGAAGTCTATATTATCAATGATACTATAAATGAATGGAATTACTGAATGAATAAATTCTTCAGTTTAAGAAATAAAGTTGGACATGTCAGTACATGCCTATAATCCCATCACTCAAAAGGCCAAGATGGGAGACTAAGAGTTCAAAGCCAACAGCCTGGGATACATAAAACAGGAGAAGCAAGGAGAGAGAGAGAGAGACAGAGAAATAAAGAGAGAGACAAAAAGAAAGAGAGGAAGAGAGAGAGAGAGAGAGAGAGAGAGAGAGAGAGAGAGAGAGAGAGAGAGAGAGAGAGAGAGAGATATTACTCCCAGCATATTTTATGGATACTTAGGGACAGCAAACAGAAAATTGTTAGATCTTGGGCAGGGCATGGTGGTTCATGCCTTTAAACTCATCATTCAAAGGAGGGTAGGTAGGTTGTTCTCTGAACTTCAAGCCAGCCTGATGTACAAACCAAGTTCCAGGGAAGCCAAGACCACACAGAGAAACCCTATCTTGAAAGAAATTAAAGGTGGGGGGTGGGAGGAAAAAAGGAAGTAAGAGAAAGAAAAAAGAAAAGAAGAATGAAAGAATGAAAGAAAAAGAAGGAAGGAAGGAAGGAAGGAAGGAAGGAAGGAAGGAAGGAAGGAAGGAAGGAAGAAAAGGAGATCTGTATAAACATTTTTTAAGCAATGGACCTAGATATCTTGAAGGAATTTTTTTTAATTTACGGATACAGTAAGACAGTCAACTCTGAGTGTCTTTAGGTCTATTGCTTCCTGTTTTGTATCCACATTACCTATAGGGTTATCTTACTATGACTTACCAAATTCGTTGTGTCTCTGTGATGCCCGAGTGTCTTCAAGTCTGTATATCACTAAAGATGTGCTTGCTTTTTCTTCCTATTAACTGCGTGTGTATTGGCTCATTGGAACAAGAGCACGTTGTCAATTTCCTTCTTTCAGATGTTCTACACTGGGCAAGAAACAAACTTAATGGCTGTTGAGTGAGTATCATGAATGAGTGGATTGCTGGTGGCCTGAACTGAGTTTATATGACAAAACTGTGGCAAAAGGAGCTAGGCAGTAGACTGCAGTATGACATAAATCACTTTTAGACTCAAGAACCTGAAGCCCTACACTGGTCAGGCTGTTAGCTTAGTTTAACCTATTCTTTCTGCTTCTAATTTATTTATTCCAATTAGCCGATAAGCTCCCAAAAGATCAAGTTCAGAGTGCAACGAGGCTGCTGAAGAAAGTAGGACTGTTTTTGGCAAGGCTTTTTCTTGGTGATGATTATCATTCCTGGGTCAGATGAGGGATTTCGCTGACAGAACAGTCAGTGGCATGAGGAAGGCAGAGGGTGTGTGCTCCATGCATGTCTCCCACAACTCAGACAGTGCTCCATGCATGTCTCCCACAACTCAGACAGTGGCTTACAGGCAGGGATTGGGCAGAGAAAAGTCCTTTGTGAACATGCAGAGGGGTCAATAAGTACATGATTATAAATTAGCTTGCGGGCTACCGTGGTCATTAGCTGGGTCGAGTGTTCCTATTTCATATAATTGTTTGCTGTACCTGAATTAATTTGAGTGTTTAAATCCCGCATATTAATTCTGTGCTGCAGGATGTAAAGCTTTGGACTAATCCCTTTAATACTCTTTAGTATAAACACCTTAATCAAGCAACAGCTTTATAATTAGTTCTACTTACAGGCTGGATATAATTTACTAGTTTTACAGCTCATAAGTTACCGCAACTTTTAAATCATAGTAATTATGCCTTGGAAGGCAAGTGCAAATAGACTTCCTGGTTTATTCCAAGAATAAAACCAAGACGGTCAAAATCAAGAGATTAATAAAATCCAGTCTATGGATACACTTTATATTTTTATGGAAGCTCAGGATCTTATATCCTTAGAATTTAATCACCAGATAAAGGTAGGCTGTCGAGCTAAGCAGGTGATTTTTTTTTTCCTTTACAATGATGTACAGTTCTCTACATATTACATATTTCTTTGGTTGGCTGCAAAAACTGCTGACGTGATTTAATTTTATCGCAGCGGCGAGCGTTTTGACAATATCCCCCTCGTGTACTTAACCTAGTCAGTAAATAATGGTTTAGCTACTCAAGATGTGCTGATCCATTTTACTTTTTATCTATTTTTTCCCTGAGGATTTTAGAGTGTAAATCATCTCTGACATTAAGAACATTTGTATGGCCAGGCTGTATGTATTAGAGAGTGGCACTTTAAATTAAATCTTAAATAGGCAGTTAAATTAAATTTATTAAAAGAGTTATATGCATTAATTAAAATAAAATTAATTATTTAAAAACACTTATTTCAGGTTGGGGAATGTTATAAAGGATAAGAATTGCCTAAATTGCCACCAAACTTTGATTAATATTCATTATTCCTGGTTATCTACTATAAATATATACTTAGTACTTTCATACAGTTTCTAAGAACATTTAGTTCAGGTTCCAGTCCAAGTTTAGTGCATAGATACTGTTTCTGAGAAAACTTCAGTAAAAAATATGAAAAATCATCTGGATTTCAATCACACAATGTATGAAGCAATACATATCTAGGAATATAATTTTATAAAATACTCTATATGGACTTGTGTATCTATATGTAAATATAAATGAGCATATTTAGTCATACTGAAACAGACAATTGTTACATGTGTGCTTTGTCCATTCCCACAAAGGTATTGATTACCTTGAGGCTGACACATTATTGTGAATCAGCGCTGATAACTGGTTTGTAGGCTCAGTTGGAGGCTGTTTACAAAAATCACATCTGAGGATGCTCCAAAGGTTCACTCTCAGAACGTGTGAGATGCAGGAGGACAAATCCTCCAGGACAGGGCATTCACTTTCCATCCTATTCACTGTCCCCTCCTCATCACTCCCTTCCACAATCCTTCCTTTCCTTCTCCTCTGTGTTGATACCCCCACCCCTGTATCTCTCCCACCCTGGCACTTCCAGTCTCTGCAAGGCTAGGCACTTCATCTCCCACTGAGGCCAGACAGGGCAGCCCAGCTGGAAGAACATATCCCATATACAGGCAACAGCTTTGGGAATAGCCCCTGTTCCAATTGTTCAGGACCTGCATGAAGGTCAAGCTGCACATCTGCTACATATGTGCAGGGGGCCTAGGTTCAGCCCATGTGTGTCCTTTAGTTGATGGCTCAGATTCTGAGAGTCTCAAGGGTCCAGGTTAGTTGACTCTGTTGGTCTCCCTGTGGAGTGTAGACCTTTTAGTTTAAACAACCATGCCACAGTCAGACCTTAAGCTTTGAAGGGCCCAGAAAGTGCCAAACTATCTGCGGCTCCGGGTGCAAGTTGTAAACCCAACTCCTCAGGAGGCTCAGGTCAGAGGATGACAAATTCAGGGCCTGCCTGGGTGGCTTAGTGAGATTTTAGCTCAATATTAAAAGTGAAAGAAGGCTCTGGGGACATTACTAGGTGGTGATGCACTGAATACAGATGTGAAGTATAGTCTTTGACTTAGTTATGGTTTCTATTTCTGTGACGAGACCATGATCACAGGTACTTTTATAAAAGAATACTTTCAATTGGAGCTGACTTACAGGTCCATTATCATCATAGTGGGCAATATGGCAGCATGTAGGTAGACATGGTACTGGAGAAGGAGGTGAGAGTTCTAAATTAGAATCAGCAGGCATCAGGAAGAGAGAGTGACACTGGGCTTGGCGTGAGCATCTAAAACTTCAAAGCCTGCCCTCGGTGACACCCTTCTTTTAACAAGGCCACATGCCACCCACTGTGAGTCTACTGAGGCCATTTTCATTCAAATCACCACAGCCTTATAGGAGGTGAATCAAACCTGGAGCAGCTCTAGAGAGGTCTGCTGAGCTCTCGGAACAGAGAACCACTACAATGCAGGAAGTCCAGAGTCCATTATCAGTTGCTAAAAATGTCAACAGTCAAGTAATTTCCTTTGGAATAAGAGGATCGAACTGTGGTGGCCCTTAACCCACTGCTTTGACAGATGTACTGTTTTGGACTGAAGCCACTGGAGAATCAGATACAGTCAAAGCAGCACTCCTCTGACTAAAGCAGAAACTCCTGAGAAAAGTATTGTAAATCTCTTTACTGAAGAATTTCTCACCATGACAAAAGGAGAAAGTCAGCCCCCAAATGAGTCTGCACCAATAAGCCCAGCTGAGATATCCTGACTGCCTTTATCATTTCAGGTACTGGCTTTCTCACAGTGTAGCAACATCTATAAAGTATTACCTGTGATGCAGATGATACACAGCTTTATCATCCTTAATGTAAGTGGTATGTCTAGCTCTGGGTCAAACCACCTGTTTTTTTTACTGTCAAGAAACACGACAATGACAACAGCAGAGTTTCATATTCATGTAAATAAGAGTTCTTGGAAAGAAGCTGTGATTGTAACTAGACTAATTAAAACTCTGATGATGTTGGAAGTTTGGGCTGTTGCAGGTCCAGGGGTTAGTTACCTTAGCTAGCTTTACTCACCTCTGTGTTAGAACTAACATCTTGTGACTGATATACAAAAAACTTCTGGAATCTCAGTGGACCACTAGTTCCCAACACCCTAAGCAGAAGAGCATGCCATCAAATAGCATCTGAGGCCAACAGGGAGACTTCTCCCATCCTCCGGTAACTACCTTTCTGATGTACTTACCAATATATTTTAAACTTGCCTTGATTTATGATTTTGTATGTTCTGTACAACTATAAAGCTCCATTAAGCTGCTTCTAAGTTGGAACATAAAAATTGGGGTAACCTAAATTTGTATTTTGGGGGTCATGGTCATTTAAAATGGCTCCAGAAAGAACTATCTCTTATTTCCTTGTTCGGGTGCTTTATGTGAGAGTTGTGTTTTGCGCATCAACAATTATCCCCTGATTAGATGATGTGCAAGCTTTATCCTCCTTAATTTAAATGGTACACATGTGTCTGAGTCAAAGCAGATCTCTAAGTACTCATTTCTTTACTGTCAATCAATCTCTTGTACACATGACAGTATCTGCAGCAGCACACGTTCACACTCATGTTTATTGCAGCACTGCTCACAACAGCTACATTAGGGGAACCAATGTAGGTTCCCTCAGAGAGAGGAATGAGTAATGAAAACATGGGTCACCTACACTGTGGATTTTTTCTCAATCATAAAGAATGAAGTTATGTCAAGTGCAAGCAAAGGGAGATAGTCTTATTAGATGAATTAAGTCAGCACCGGAAAGACAAATATTCCATTACATGTAGTAAATACATAGTGTCCTATCTGTGTGGATGACATGAAGATAGAAGAGTAACTGAGAGCAAAGAGAACTAATGGGAAGGGAGGGAGGGGGTTAAAAGGGGAGAATAGGGGATGTGCTGGAAATAGATTAGATGTTTATATTGACTTAGAGTAACTAGGAGTAAAGGCAGAGTGGAGCTTGCTGGCTCTGGCTCTGTATTTTAAGAACAGAATCAATTTAATAGGCATCTAATTTGTTATGCCTTTGAGGAAAAGATGTAAAAGACTAAAAAAGCCAGATTTTTTTTTTCTGAAGACAAAGAGAATTATTCTCTCTCAATGGAAGTATTGTGAACTACCAATGTTGGTGGTACAATGTCTTGATACAAGGCAGCTTTTTCATGTCCCAGGGAACTCACTGAGAAGCAGAAAAAGGCTTCTTTGCCTTTTAAAAGAAACCTCAGCATTAGGAACTGTTTTCTTGACATCCTCGGAGTTTGCAATTTCATCTCCTGTTGTCTCTGCTATCTGACTTAACTCTCCCAGTTCATCGGACACTCATTATGGGCACGTGTGCAAGGCCGTGAACTGCAGACTGAGATGAATGTGAGCAGAAGAACCTTTCTCCTTGTTGTAAGACATCATTAAACTAGGTCGCAAAGAGTCCTCCTGCATGTTTTTCCTTGTCATGAGAAGAATATATAGCCTCAGAACTGAAGGGACTCACTCTAGGCAGCCCTAGCATAGCAAGTATGGCTCTGGCAGACCTTGCCTCCTCTCCAAGCCCTTCCCCCACCCCCACAATCACCACATTGCTAAAAAACCATTAGATTGCATTGCTAAAGCTAGCAACCGAGGTCGATTTCCTTGTTTGGCCAATCCCTCCTTCTGAGGCTGACTACCAAGGTTCAGCTATCAAAGTATTCAAGTCTATCAGTCCAAAGCCCCCTTTGGCTCATTTAACCAACATTTCTAATTTAAAAACCTCATACTAATAAGGGGTTTCCACCTTTTGTTCCCTTCCCCTTCTCTCTTGTCCTCTATCTCCTGCCTTTGCTCCTGTTCCCTGCCCTCTGCCCCTTTGGGGGAAATAAATCACCTTTGGACAGAGAATTTGGCCTCTGGTGTCTTGAGTCAACTTCCAAGGTTTCCTACAAAACTGGCCCATGCCTAACCATACACCAGGAACCTACTCAAACTGTGGACACCTTTAGATTGACTACTGTACTCTTCCTTTCAAACTTATATGCCCTCCTTCCATGTGACCAGGCTCTACTTCAGTTTCCCTAGAGATCATTTGAAAATAGTCTGCCCTGCTCTGCAGCCACTTAAATGTGAACCACAGTGCATAGCCTTCTCTCCATGATCTGTTCTTAATGCTGGTTCTCCTATAGACCCTCAGCTGGGCTCCTCCTCACTGTCGCCACTGTCCTCCTTATCATAGGAATTTCATTATACTTCAGCCTCACAGTTGTCATTTCTAGAGCTTACATTCAATTTAATCTTTCCATTTTGCTTCTTAGAATATATCAAATTTGGCCTAACCCCAGAGACTTTGAATGCTCTCTGATGTCCACGTTTTATTCTGGAGAAGCCACATTACACCTGCCATTCCTCATCAGGTATCTGTGTGCATCTCATCTTTTCATAGGGTTCTTCCATGACTCTTTATCTGGTACAGCACCTTCCTTTCGGAGCCTTTATCCTCTTTGCAGGATAGTTACCTACAGTAAAGCGCTCGCCACTAACACAGTATGCATTTATTAGCACAGTACATATCTGTTCTCATTTGCTTTCTATTGTTGCGACAAAACCATGACCAAAAGCACGTGGTGGAGGAAAGGGTTCCTCTCCTCCTGCGTTATATAGTCCATCTTGAAGGAAAAGTCAGCTCAAGAACTCAAGACAGTAACTGATGCAGAAGCCATAGAAGAACATTGCTTATAGGCTTGCTCCCCATGACTCGTTGAATCTGCTTTCTTATATACCCCAGGACCCCCTACTTACATGGGGCAGCAGCGCCCACAGTGAGCTGGGATTGTTGATCAAGAAAATGTCCTATAGACTTGCCTACAAGCTAATCTGATGGAAGTATTTTCACAAGTGAAGGTCCCACTTCCTCAATGGCTTTTGGCTTGCTTCTGTCAAACTGGAAAATAAGCAAAAACAATAAGTAAGCAACCCCCAAAACCCAAACAAACACCACCACCAAAAAACAAAGTCAAAAATTGAAAAATGTAACCAACATAATGGTTACTATCACTAACATATTAAATCTACAAAGCCAGTGATGGGTCATTCATTAATTGACATCCCCACCCCCCAAACTTACAACAATGCCTGTTTTGTGGCAAATGTTTTAATGCCTCAATAATTGAAAAAAAAAAAAAGACATGTTTGCCTACTAACATGTCTACCCACAAAGGCTTTTCTCACATGGCATTCTTGAAACCACCCTCTCCCTGCTTGCTGATTGAGCCAGAAGGTCTCCAAGTGGTGTGCTACCTTCCAGCTTTACACAAAACCCAACATTTAGGATGTTTTGTTATTCACTGACTGAATCAAATGCTAACATCAGGGGAACATAACATGAACTGTGCTCGATTATGCTGAGATCTAAGTCTGGGTGAAGTAGAGGATGTAGGTTTTAACTTACAGTTCTCTGGCTTTTTATTCTCAGGCATCCGTGCATTTTGCAGATTTGTATTCTTGAATGTTCTATTTCTCAGCTGTTAGCTCTCTCTGCTCCCAACTGTGCATGAACTCTGAGTGAGTTCATGGAAACAGGGTCAAAGGGGACAAACTCCTGAAGGCCTCCTTTTATCTCCTTTGATTTCCTTATTGGCAGAACCCTATCAAGAGAGGACAGACGGCGCCTCCAGTGGCCTTTTGGGTGGTGTTCTTTGTTACCGGAAATCTTTCCTTTCATTCCAGCAAAGAAATGAATCAATTTGATAGGATTCTTTCATCCTGGGGAAAGGGCACAACTTCTTTATTTTCAAGGTTGTGGTTTTCTCTCTCTTTTTTTTCCAACTGTAAAACATACTCCACTATTGAAGCCATAATTATATGCACTTGTCAATCAATCTTAACCTACTACACTGCGGTTGTGGCATTTTATCTAAAAAGGGAAGGATTAAAGGCTTTGCATGAAATGAAAGGTACACAGAGCCTGCCAAGTATAATGTATGCCATTAGCTGTCTGAGAAGAGAGAAACGGACAGAGACAGGTTACCAATATTTGATTTCTCACAGGTATTAAAGAAGTATTTAAGGCTACCTACAAAATAATGTTAGGGAATTTGACACTTTGATTCCTATTTTGTTCTCTTGGCAATTATTTAAAAAGAGCTTCTTCAACCAGCAGCTACATAAATCAAATTTGAAAGGCTAAGATTTAGAAGAAAGAAAAAAATCCTAGTTTAACGTTAAGTCCTATGCTACGGTTTCAAGAGTGGATTTTAAGTGTTATTTTCTTCGAATACATTCTATTTCTTCAAATACGGCTTGTATGGCATGGTAGCTGGGATCTATGGGATTATTTTAAAATACATTTTCTAACTTTGTGTCTCTGATCAGTACTGAGGCAGTCGAGGAGAGACAACTCAGCAGAAGGCTGCAGGGGGTAAGTCCAGACAGAACCAACGAGTTTGTTTTCTAAGGAAAATTGGTATTGTGTGGAGCCCAGAAGTATCCAGGATTTAAAATGTCAGCAAGACACCAGTCACAGGGGCAGCAGCATGTCCCATGACCTCAAGGACTGTGGGTTTCAAGTGAGCTTTGGTCAATACAACACAGAACAATGGGATTCCACTCAGAAACCTGCAAATCATGTTAACAGTCGTTCTGGGAATAGCTGCCTGTGTACCCCCCCCCCCCCATACAGAGTGTTCTATGTCAAAACCAACAGTGACAACAAAACCCTGAAGGCTTTATTAGAAACTTTTATTGTCAGAAGCTTTGAGGAGCTACTTGCTTTGTTTTTCTTTTATAGGTTTAAAAAATAATTAAAAGGGTTTCCATACATGAGAACTGTATTGACAGCATTTTTACCCTGCCCTCCCCCCATTCAAACTCTTCCCATGTCCTGCCTCCAATTCCTTCTCAAATTCATGAGCTTTTAAAATTGCTATTGTTTTACACACACACACACACACACACACACACACACACACACACACACACACACTGCTGAACCCACCTATTGTTCATTTTTAGGGCTGAACACATGGGGTTGAACAACCTGTCAGGGGGCTGTCCCTTGAGAAAACTGATCCTCCCTTTCTCAGAAGCCACTGATTTCCTGTAGTTCTTCATCCAAGGGTAAGATCTTGTGAGATTTTTCCCAATCCATACTGACTTTTCAACCAGTGATATCACTGAACAGGTCTTGTTTAGGTGAGTATACTGTTCAGATTTCTTGGATTATAGCTTCCCTGGCACATCTAGGAAACACTGTCTAGCAGTAGGCATCCTGATCATTTGGCTCTTACAACCTTTCTGCCTGCACTTTGATGACGTTTCCTGATTATTAGGTACAGAGGGTTAGGTTGCAAATGTATCTGTCGAGTCTGGGTGAACAGAGTCATTTATCGTCTACATTCTGACCAGTTGTCGATTTCTTTTGATCGACAATTTCAATAAGCAGATCAGACAATTAGCTCTGTTCGGCCCCAAGAGGTCTGAGAAACTCAGAAGAGAAACAAATGAGCGGTGACACCAACAACTGTGTGAATTTCGACCTGAGAGTGACAGGGAGATGACAAGATAACTCATCAGCAAGCAGGTTCCAACAGCATTGGGGCTAATTCAGAAAAGCCAAGTGCTATACTTACCTTCTCCATGCCATTCAGGTCAGAAGAGCAAAGGAGCATGGACAAAACAACAGCCAAGCTCCTCACTGAGTTGAGATTAACTTGCTCGCATCAAAGGTACAACGGAAATGGCAGATGGATCATGTTTAAAATACCTCAGAAAGAAATGTATGTTCTCCAAATACATTGCATTCATCTCATCTAAAGCAGGAATTGCTGCAGCAAGTTTGTATCAATAATGAACGAATCTGCTCTATGCAGGAGGCGTAGTCAGAACTTGGTATCGTAGATGTGATGGATGTATTTCTATTTTGCACTTCATAACTTCAGGTGCCACATGAGCTTTATGGTAGAAGTGAATGACTAAGTTCTCTGTCAGATTTGCTTTATGTAAGAAATGTTGTGAGCACCACTTAGCAAAAATATTCAGAAGAATGTGGTTGACACCCATATAGATCACAGTTCAGTTCTCAAATAGTTTGTTTTAATATAGTTTCCAAATATAGTCTTGTAATATTAGTAAGCTACTCAACTGTTTTATGAGAAGGTTATCATTTCATAAATTGCAATAAAAGAAAGAATTTGGGATGTGAGGGTTTTTTGTTTTGTTTTTTTGTTTTTGTTTTTGTTTTTTTTTTTTTTTTGTTTTTTTTTTTTTTTTTTTTTTGAGACAGGGTTTCTCTGTATAGCCCTGGCTGTCCTAGAATTCACTTTGTAGACCAGGCTGGCCTCGAACTCAGAAATCCGCCTGCCTCTGCCTCTCGAGTGCTGGGATTAAAGCCATGTGCCACCATGCCTGACTAAGAGGCTAAGTGAGGACTTTTGTGTGTTTGTTTTTGTTTTATTTATGTCTTATAAGAGTCCCTGGTATTAACCATATGCTAGTTAGTGTTTTTTGTTAACATGACACAAGATTGAGTCAGATGGTATCTTAGTCACAGTTCTATTGCTGGGAAGGGACACCATAGCCACAGTAATTCTTATAAAACCAAACCAAACCAAACCTTTAATTGGTACTTGCTTAAAATTTAGGTTTAGCTCACTATCAGCATGGCAGGGAACATGGCAGCATACTGGCAGACATGCTGTTGGGGAAGGAGCTGAGAGTTCTGCATCTGGATCTGCAGGTGTCAGGCTTTAGCATTTGAAACTCAAAGCCCACCAACACTGACATACTTTCTCCAACAGGGTCACCCCTATTTCAACAAGGCCACACCTCCTAATCTCTGTCAAGTAGTGCCACTCCCCAGTGACCAACTATTCCAATATATGAGCTTATGGGAGGGCATCTGTTCAAACCAGCACATAAGGGAAGAGAAACCTCAGTTGAGAAAAATGTCTCAATCAAACTGACCTGTAGGCAAGCCTGCTTTTCTTGATTAATGACTGATGGAGGAGGGCTCCGCTTCTGTGGATGGTGCCATACTTGGGCAGGTGGTCCTGGGTTGTATGAAGACGTGGATTGAACAAGCCATGGAGAATCAACCCATAAACAGCATTCCTGTGGCCTGTGCTTCAGTCCCTTCCTGAAGTGATGGCTTGTGATCCAGCTGTGAGAGCCAAGGGAACCTTTCCCCCCTAAGCTTCTTTTGGCCATGGCTATCAGCAAGAGAAGCTAACTAAGATACTTCATCCATGTGGATATTTCTCAACCATCTGATTCTCATCTTGCATTTTGATGATCTTATCAGCATGTTTCACATTCCCAAATAATGAAGAGGCAATAGTTCATATACTAAAGCATCCTGCAGCTAGCTGAAGACGGATTATTTAACTTATTTTAGTCTTAGATACTTAAAATAAAACAAACAACAGACACACAAACCAAAACCAAACAAATATCAGCAACAAAACAACAAAACTTTAGTGAATTTGGACTCATCTTTTACCACTCTTTTCTTAGCCAGACATAGAAATCATATTTTAAGAAATTATTTAACTAGAGATATAACTTGTAAATATTAAAGTAACTAATTTCCACTAGAACATTTGGTACATTTTAACAAGTCTATATGCTATATAACACTGAAGAAATTAATTAAAGAAATGTAAGGTTGAATAGAAGACTGAATATTTTCAGTGTCAATTCTCTACATATTGACCTACTTATCTTATGAAATCACCAGTTCAATAAAAATTCTGTAAACATTGGCAAGTTGTTGTAATATTTGTGTGAAAAGCTTTTATGTAATACAGAGAATATAGGTGGAAAAAGCACTTGGCAGGATTTAATGTCCTTTTATCTTACACACACACACACACACACACACACACACACACACCACACTTAATCACAACAATACAATCTAAAATTTGGTAAATGTAGCTGCTAAAACCTATAAGCATTATACTGATAAGGAAAGTGTTGGATGTCTTCTTGCAAAGACAGAATAAGGTCAAGATGGACTGCCATTTAATAGGCTTCAGTGATTATAAACATGGAAAGAAGAGTATGTTAAAATATCTAAACAAAGTGGGAATTTGCTGTTATAAGTTGACAATGACCAACTTTTAAAACAAATATTAAAGATTTTAAAATTATGATGTATGTATGTGTGTGTGTGTGTGTGTGTGTGTGTGTGTGTGTGTGTACAACTCTCTGTGAGGGTATGTACATGTGTGTGAAAGTGCCTGCATGCACATGTTAGGGTGTTGTGGTGGTTTGAATATGCTTGGCCTAGGGAGTGGAATGTGATGGTTTGTATATGCTTGGCTCAGGGAGTGGAATGTGATGGTTTGTATATGCTTGGCCTAGGGAGTGATACTAATAGAAGATGTGGCCTTACTGGAGTAGGTGTGTCACTGTGGGCTTTAATACCCTCATCCTAACTACCTGGATATCAATCTTCTCCTAGCTGCCTTCAGATGAAGATGTTGAACTCTCAGCTCCTCCTGCATCATGCCTGCTTGGACACTGCCATGTTCATGCCTTGATAACAATGGACTGAACCTTGGAACCTGTAAGCCAACCCCAATTAAATGTTGTTCTTATAAGAATTGCATTGGTCATGGTATCTGTTCACAGCAGTAAAACCCTAACCAAATCAGGTGCCAATGGAGGACAGAAATGTGGGATCTCTTGTATCTAGAGTAATAGGCACCTGACTAATGCTCTAGGAACTGAACTAAGGACCTTTTCAAGAGTGGTAAACATTCTTAACTGAAGAGCCATCAATCCAACCTCCAAAAGCAAATTATTTAAATAAATAGTTATAGCCCCCTTCTCCTTCAGCCCTCCAGGACTCTCTGTGGATGTCTAAAACACAAGACCTTAATATATATATATATATATATATATATATATATATATATATATATATATATATATGATTCTATGTTCCCTGTAGCATTTGTACATAGTGAATAAATATATGTTATTATATTTGACCTCTGATGCCTCTTTTGTAGCATATTGTACATTAGATATATTCTTAAATAAAATAATGGCTATGATTTATCCATAGCACTGCTATAGCATAAAAATGGACCTAATGGAAATAGCTCCTAAGTGGCTAGCATACAACAAGTGAGAAATTACTTGGTTTAGGAAAATTTCCACATAATGACTTAGACTGTGATCACTGTTGGTACTCTGAACGAGAGATTACAAAGCTGTGGATTAGGGGTGTGCTGGCTAGTTTTATGTCAACTTGACACAAGCTAAAGTCACTTGAGAAGAGGAGACTTCAATTGGAAAAAAAAAATGCCTCCAGAACATTGATCTGTAAGCAGGCAAGGCTGAAGGGCATTTTCTTAATTAGTGATTGATGGAGGAGGGCTCAGCCCATTGTATATGAGGCCATCCCTGGGCTAGTGGTTCTGGCTTCTTTAAGAAAGCAGTCCAAGGAAGCCATGAGGAGCAAAACAATAAGCATCATTTCTCAATGGTCTCTGTATTAGTTTCTGCCTCCTGGTTCCTGCCCTACTTGAGTTCATGTTCTGACTTCCTTCCTTGATAAACAGTGAGGTTAAAATGTTAGTTAAATACACCTTACCTTCCTCATATTGCTTTTGGTCATGGTGGTTATCACAACAGTTACCTTAACTAAGACAGAAGTTGGTACCAGGGACTAGGTGTTGCTGTGACAGGCTTGACAATGTGGCTTGGTGGTAGAATGTGGACGTGGGACAAGAAAAGTGGTTGAACACTTCAAGTGGTGTTTATTGGGCCATCCTAGTAAGAGAATGGAAGACAGCAATGCTGAGAGCAATTTAGACTATGCAGGTCCCACTCAAGAAGTTTTAGAGAGGAACAATATTAGCAAGTGACCTAGAAAACATTCTTGTGGTATTTTGGCAAAGAATGTGACTGCTTTTTGCCCTTGTTCTAAAAATTCTGCCTGATTGAAGAGTTTTATGTTAATGATATTGGCATAGGGGAGTTTAAGGTAGCCTAATTTTGACAGCATCGTCTGGTTTTAGTGATCACACTTGTGCAGATCTACAGGGAAAAGTAGCAACCTGGGCAAAAAGATATAGAAAATGTTCAGTTTGAAGGGTAAAAGAGAGCCAGGAAATGTGATTTTGGAGCCAAGTTTTGTCCTTTGAGAAATGCAGTTTAAAGAAAGGCTTGATTCAAAATGGAATAAAGGGAGATGACTTCAGGGCAAGACTCTACCTAGCTAAACTTCCAACTTTAAAAGGGAATTAAAGAAAACCTTAGGCAACAAAGGGAACTACCAACAATGGAGAGCTTATGCAAATGTAATTCAAGGAGAAGGTCTGGGTTTAGCCTCAGCAAGCACAAGAAGTTGGCAGCCTCAGCCATGTGGTTCTGGATTTGAAGTCAAAGAAAATAAAGGTATAAAAGAGTTGTGGGATCTTCTTCTTTGGTTAAGGAATGGCACTGTGGTTAGGCATGTGGCAGGGATGTCCCTGCATGTAGGCCTGGAGAAGCCATTGTGTGAAGCTGGGAAGGGGAAGCCAGGATTGAGCCGGAGATGCCACAGTGATGGAGTAACTGCCAAGGAAACCACACCAAGAGAGAGGAATGTGTTGCAGTCAACCAAGCTGGAAGGGGTTGGAGATCTGAAGAATCCTTTGACATCAGACACAGAGATTCAGAATGTGGAGTCTTGCTTTGGTCCTCACTGTACCTGCTCTTTTGTTCTCTTTGGAATGGGAATACATTTCTGTGCCATGGGATGTTGAAAGTATGGGATTTGTTTTTAGATTTTGATTCTTACAGGGGTTGTAGTTGAGGGATTGCCTTGAATCTCAGAAGAAATTTTAGACCTTTGACCAGCGCTGAGACTTTGAAAGACTGTAGGTATTTTTGAAGTTGAACTAAATGCATTTTGCATTATGACATGGCTACAAGTGGGGTGTGGAGTGTGAAGGCTTGAATGAGAATGGCTCCCCTAAGATTAGGTTTGGATGTTTGAGCCCTAGTTGATGGAAAGGATTAGGGTTTGACCTTGTTGGAGACAATCTGTCACTGAGAGTGGGCTTTGAAGTTCCAAAAGCCCAGTCTCTTTTTCCCTTTCCCTTTCCCTTTCCCTCTCCCTCTCCCTCTCCCTCTCCCTCT
>NC_034604.1:49982165-49997297 GCF_900095145.1 Mus pahari | reverse complement strand
CTCCCCCTCCTTCTCCCTCCTCCCTCTCTCCCTCTCTTTACATCTCAAGATGTAAAGCTTTCAGCTTCTTCTCCAGCACTATTCCTTGTCTCCTTCCTGTTGTAATGATCATAGACTAATCTAAAACTATAAGTAAGCTCTTAATTGCTTACTTTTATAAAAATTGCCTTGGTCCTGGTGTCTTTTCATAGTAATAGAACAGTAACTAAGACAGAGGGACTGCTGTATATGACAGAATATATGTGATTAGAGATGTCACTGGATATAAAGAGATAAGCAAATACATTGCACTATTCCATACAATAAGCACAAAACCTCATAATGAACATTTGAAACATTCTACTTGAAGCAGTAGTGCTGAAATTATCAACTAGTTTGACAGAGGATGTATAGGAGCTTTTTATTAAAAAGGATTCCAGATTAGTAGAAAGAATAGAGAGAAGTTAAAATGGGATCTGTGGTCTATGTGTTTCCATAGAAATCTCACTCAACAGAAGCATAAACTAGCATGTTAGGGAATCACTTATCACCTAGTGGAGTACTTTCTCATCAGTGCTTGGTTGTCAGGAGTGCCATTGCTGTTTTCCAGTTTGGTATCACACTGCTGACTGATTAATCTATATGGAAGAATCTGATTCTTCAGCCCCTTTCTTCTCTTTGATCTTTCTCATATATACTTCTGAAAAAGGAGACTTTTAAAATAGTCACACATGAAAGTTATATGGAAGACATAATCAGTATAAGTACTAGAGCAATTCTTCTATATACAGGAAAATGAGAAAATTGGGGTGATTGCTCTTACCTTTCATGGCACCTGGGCATTGAGCTCACTGGTCCTTAAACAGTAGGTTGGTAGTAGGTTAATAATAACTGGTGTGGGTGAGTTAAAGGCAGAAAGACAGAAAAAAGTTGAGGGCCTGAGAACACAGTTCAGTTAAAAACTACTTTCCTAGAATTCATGGGAACCTGGGTTTGATCTTTAACAATAGACACACACACACACACACACACACACACACACACACACACACACACCACATTTAATGTCTGTATGGCAGGAAGACTAATTCCATTATACTGTTATAGCATAATACTTTGTATATGAGAACCAGTGGCTTTTCCATAAGTATGTCTTATAAACCTGACCTTTTGTACTAAAGCCAGGACTGGCTACTGTTGTTGTGCCTAAAGAAAAGATCATTACAATTGGAAAGAAGAGCAAGGGTAGAGATTAGGTTTGGAGATCATGACAGCCAAAAGGACTCAAAGCTATGAAAACACATGATAGCTTAAAGCAGGGGTTTCCTGTGGTCCAAAGATGGGCTCGCTGGACTGTAGGGACTTGAAAGTAGAACTGAGCATGAATAAGTGAAGGGCTGCAGAGTTGACTCGGTGGTAGAGGATGCTGGTTGCTCTTTCAGAGGTTCCAGATTCAATTCTCCTCACCTATGGAACATCCCACTACCACCTGTAATCCAGTTCCAGTAGATCCAATGCTTCTTTCTTCTGTGGGCTCCTGAATGCACATGGTACACATATGTGTACCTGCATGCACATGGTACACACTCAGGTGCACATGCTTACAACAGGGTTCATTTGTTTGCATTTTTGTTTTAATAAATAGGTGAAAAGGATCTTGAGGGAAAAACAAACAAACAAACAAACAACCCCCCCAAACCTATGTGCACACACTCAGAGGGTTCTAACTGTACACTGGGACCAGGTGGTCCAAATAGAGAAGTGCTTTTGCTTTGCTTTCTGAATAATAAACAAGAAGCAGAAATGCTATGTAGTTGAGGCAGTCCCATGGTCACCAAACAGTAAGGACTCATAATTGCCTCACCCCATCCAGGTGTGATCTGTGATGTTGGCCAACTCTCTAGCCCTGGGGACCTGTCAAGATAGCCACTGTTCTGTCTCTTCATACTACTATGCTAACTGAAGCTCCTTCAGGAATTCTTGTTAGGTGAATAAATGGGCCTCACGCTGCATTCATCCCCCCCAGTCACTGATAACAAGTCTTACTTATGGATGGTACATCTATTTTATATAAATCTCACAGAAATCTAGACATTTTTATTTTTCCCCTATTGTTTAATAATTACTTCTTGGTGATAAAATGCAGGGAAAATGAATAATAACCTTTAAACATAGAATTTTTTTTTTTGAGACAAAGGTCTCATATAGCCCAGGCTGCCTTTGAACTTTCTAAGGCTGCTAAGAAAGATCCTGGACTTTTGACCCTCCTGCCTCTGCTTCCTGTGTGCTGGGATTACAGGTGTGTAACGCCATGCTCCATTGATTTAGTTCTGGTGATCAAGGATGAGAGACACATGCTACATACTAAGGTTCATACCTAGCCCCTCAAAATTTAAACTCTAGCATATTTATGAGCCCTGGATTCTCATATACAGTTCTGCCCTATGGCATTCCTGAAGCAGCATTCAGAAGTGATCTCTCTGTGTGTTTGTAGTCTATCTTCTGTTTCTTTCTTTCTTTTGAACCATAATTCTTTAGAGGATGGCTGACTCTTTTCTCAGTTTTTGTTACGGCCTACTCCCTACTGGAGGATTCCATAGCCATCCTTGCTTAGCTCATCTCCAGAGCCTCACTGAGTCCTTAAGTTGTAGAAGAATTGGCTGGCATCTGTACCTGCTGTGTCTACTGGTCTCTTCCTCATTTTCTGGTTCATCGCCACTCTTTGCCTTGTTACCTTCCTATTGGTCTCGGGAGTATGACGACAACCTGTGATTTCAGTGGTGTGTGTCCGACTGGATGTGCCACGATGCAGCCAGATGGCTGGATGCTCTGTGTGTTCTTTGGCCGCTGCATCTCTACCTGGGATCAGTTTGCAGTTTGGGGGCTCATTGTGTTGACTGAGAAGACTCAAAATTTTCTCCTGTTCAAAGTTCCGTATCAGAGTTGTAACAAAAAAAAAAAAAAAAAAAAAAAAAAAAAAAAAAAAACCTTTGAGGCTATCGTGACTGCAACCAAAAATCAGGCTCTGACTATTTGACTATTTCATGATGATGATATAACACCATGGTAGTGATCCAAGCACAGAGAAACTAAAGATTCAAACTAAACTAAACTAAACTATACCAAATTAAACTAAACAACATAGTGGCAGTGGAAATTTAATAGAGAGTGTATCAGTAGGAAGGATATTAGATGATAAAATCAAAAATATTTCAACTGGATAGTGTGATGATTCGGATGAGAATGTCTCCCATAGGCTCTGGCATTTAAATATTTGGTTGGGGAGAGGATAGGGAGCTGTGGTTTTACTTGAGGAAGGACATCACTGGCAAATGGGCTTTGAGAATAAACAGACTTGCGTGTCAGCCTGGGTTAGAAAGTGACAACAAAACCTAACAACCAGACAAAGACAGGGCCTGGTGATGGCAGGCCTGTAATCACAGCTACTTTGTAGTCAGAGGTAAGAGAATTTCAAGTTTGAGTTAACCTGTGTTACAAAGTGAGTTCAAGGCCAGCCTGGACAACTTAGTAATATCCTGTCTCAAAATAAAATGTAAAGATGCTGAGCTGGGGCTAGGTTCCATCCCTAAGACTGTAATGACGCCAAAGAAAGGAACTCCTACAGATAATGTAACTAGATATCTGCTTCTCTGAGCACTGTCCAAGAAATGAGTTTTGAGAGGGAAATTCTTAGTGCTTCTGGGAAAACTTCAAGAAAACAAGCCTCGTGACCTTAGTTTCTTTTAAAACCCAGAATTGTTCTTGGAATATGATTTTGTGCTCCTCCCAGGTGTGGTGGAGAGGAGTGAGTTTACTTCAGCTGTTCTTATGGGAAAACATGTTTTTGCCACATGTGACTTGTCCTTGTGATTGAACAAGAACAGTCTTTGTGGTGCTTCTTAACCCTCAAGGGTACAACGTGTCTGACGCTCTGACTAGAACTGGCGATTGTGTGGCACTTTAGTTTGTCTTATTTTTAGGCCTCGTTCTCCCAGGTTCACACTGCCAATTGGAATTGATAAACCTCTGGTGGTATTTTTAAATGTCTCTGAAATCAGATGAATTGGCTTAGCATTGGTGAGGTTGGTACCCACATATAAAAATGGAGGCTGGTGACATTTTCTTAGGCCAATTAAATTTGATATACTACTAGAATGGGCCTCTGCACATCCTTGGTGCTTTCTCACCATTGCCACTGTTGACATAAAGGGAACGAGATGAACAGGATTTTAAAGAAATGTTTTCTATGAACACATATGATCTACCGAGTAATATGAGGGAATCTGCTTCATCTTTGGTTTGGACGGTTAGTTTTTCCATTCCTTTTTTGAAGTTCTGCAGAGCTATGTAGCTACATGCCTGACAATGGCAGACAGTATGAAAGTATGCAAAAGTCCACATAAATGAGTAAGAAAAATTGGTTTGTATACAAAATGGAATGCTATTCAGCTCTACAAAATTGAAACCATAACATTTATGGGGAAATGGACAGACTTAGAGTGTGTAATATAAGCAAGGTCAGATAGTCTCAGATATGAAAGAACCTGGATGTTCTTCCTTATATGCAGAATCTAGCCAGTGATATATGTATATATGTAAACAGATAGGCATACGTGTGGAGTATAACATGAAAAGAAAACAGCGGCAATATACCAGAAGAAAAGGAAGAACCGAGTGCAGGTAATAGGCACAATTTATAGAAGAGGACATAAAGCTAAGTGTTTTTCTAGTTCTAACTCTGTCACGGGTTATTTTTGGTTTTGGTGGTGGATAATCCATAAAACTACATCTGTAAGTAAAAATGTAAAATCTAATGTGAAGCACCACAGTTTCCAATTTTAAAAGTTTCTATAACTATTCAGAAGCTCACTGAGTTGTATAGTTTTTTAGTCTAGTTAATTTTTTTGAGGTATTGTTTTTGTTTGGAATCTGTTTAATAATAAAATATAAAATAAATTTATTAAAAATACTCTTGTTATCAAATTATATTGTAACTTTCTTCCCTTTTCTACGGATATTGAGGAACATATCCTTTTGCATTTTAGCTTTTGAAAATAAATGTAAATGGAAAATAAGTAATGTAATGAAGTAAAATTATAAACTGCTATATCTTTGGATAGCAAAAATAATGTATAGCACAGAAATCAGCTACGGAGACACATTCAATAGTTGAACAAACCTTGTAGAGTAGCTACTTAAAGAAGACAATGTTCTATTGGGATAGGCCAGTGAATGGAACACACAAAGTTCCCTGCCATTGGGGAGTTTCCTTGCTAGTAAAAGTGGCTAATAATAAAACATGGGCATAATGGCAAGAGAAAAGGACACAGCATTGTACTGGGTACCAAACTCACGTCCTCTGCAGCATGCTCTCATCCTCTAAGCCATCTCTCCAGGCGCGGTGCTTGTTGGATTAACACTGCCTACCACTTTTAGCATAAACGTATCAAAATTTCAAAATTTTAGGCCAGAGGGGATTATAAAAATATTTTACATCACTAATACCCGAATCTTTCACATTTGTACTTCTCAAGAGAAAGGGATTTACTCTGGATGATTTGGAATTTTAGGATGCAGTTTCATAATCCTATTTCTGGCAGGATCCTGTCTCTTAGGACATGTCAGGGCTCTTACTGTGTTGAAAATAGCGTTTGGCTTTTGTACCACCAGAGCACAGTGCACAGGAACTTGGTGTTGCTCATTTGTAATGCTCCATACAGTTCAGATAGCAAATCTCTGTGTGAGCTTGTATCTACTCTCACTTGAAGTACCTGCCTGTTAGTACTTGACTGAACAGGTGTTGAAAAGGGTGTTTTTGTTTGTGGAGTATAACAAAACAGCCATGTAGGATACAGGAATTATCACTTCATACAAGGCCAAGGGGTAAGGAATACCATAGTGATAATGGTTCAGTGAGATTTCTTAGTAACTTTCAGGCCAAATATTTCAGTATTTGTTTGATTTATTTGATTTTATATCTTCAAAGAAACTGAAGGACACACCCTTACATGGAAATGAGCAGGGCTGGTTCTAGAAATACTTCCAAAGTTGGTTTGTAACTACAGCTTCAGTTCACAATGGTTAAGCAATAATTATGTATATACCTATCACTATTTATACTTTTCATAAATAGACTACTATTATTTTAAACCGAATAAGTATATATCCTTTTATAGGGATTTATATTCCTTGATAAAAGCCTAGCCTAAGAGCTGGGCTATACCTCAGTCATAGAGTGTTCGCCTGGTTTGTGTGAGACTCTGAGTTGGATCTTCAAACTGAAAAAGAAGTGTTTCAATAAAACAGAAATGTGGAGCTTCGGGAACACATTCCTCCCAGCTTTAGTGACAGGTCCCAGTTGTTCCTTCTGAGTACCAAGTATGTCCTGCTGACAGTCAGTGGGCTTAGTGGACCATGTCACAATGCTATTGCATTGCAGAACATGCCGGTTGAGTTCTCCTGCAGTGCGTTTTACCTCCTTTGAGTTCCCAGCAGCATTAACCTCTCAGAGTCTCCTGAAGAAAGACAGACTCTGTTTTTGCAAAACATTGCAGAGAATTCTTGCAGTCTAGGAAATAGAAACACCAGAATTGCTTCTTGTTTCTCCCCAGTTAATACAAAATGAATATAAAAAAATTTCCTATAGATTTGCCATTCAAAAAATCCCTATTATTCTAGTTATCCTTCAATCTTGTTCAACATAAAAATATGTAAGTTGGTACTATATTTAAGCAATACCAGTATTTCAAGATTATTAACTAAGCTTGTTCATTTAACACTTAGCTTCCCCTGGAATTTCTTCAGGGGGAAATTAACTGCCTAACATGGGTGCTGGGAATTGAACTCAGGCCCTCTGGAAGGACAGTATATGTCCTTAGTTGATGTGTCATCTTTCCAGCCCAAATTTTAGTTTCTTTTCAAGAATGGGGGGGGGGGAGAGAGAGAGAGAGAGAGAGAGAGAGAGAGAGAGAGAGAGAGAGATGATTTCAGTTAGGGTGATTGGAGATCATAGACATAAATGTCTTACATTCAGTTATTTGTTAATTCATTTTTTATTAAAATTTACTTTGCAACTTCTCTCTATGTCTAATACTGCTACACTTCTCTCAGCTGCCATGAGAATAAGTTGTTCAGGCAACACATATGAGTGAGGATATGTGGGCTATGTCTTGCTGCCAGGTTTAAACAGGAAGGCTCCAACCTAACTGATGTTGTTGCAAGTGGTAGGATTTTATTTTCTTGTCTGAGTGAGTTGAGTTCTATGATAGTTGTGAGCCACACTCTATTTATCATTGCAAGTGTTATTTTAGTTTGGTTTCATATCTTGGCTATTGTAAATAGTTCTTAACATGCTAGTGAGGTAATCTCTCTGTCGCATTGATTTCTTTTCATTTGTCTAGATACCCAGTAGTGGGATTTCTGGGTCCAACGATATATCCAGTTTTAATTTTTAAGGGAACTTCAGACTGTTTAAACAAGGGTTGAACTAACTTATGTTCTTACCGAAAGTAGTGTACAAAAGTCCCTTTCTCATATCCTTACTGCCATCTGTTACCTTTCATCATTTATTTTATCTCTGTCTGTCTGTCTGTCTGTCTCTTTGTCTCTGTCTCTCTCTGTGTTTTCCTGCATGTGAGTGCTGGCACCCAAATACCATGATATGTGGGGTAAGATGGCAATTGTAGGTGTTGGTTTTCACCATTCACTCTGAGGTAGAATCTCTAGTTATTCTCTGCCGTGTTTGAAAAGCCAGCTGGTAGAGACTTGAACTCACTCTTCATGTTTTTGCAGTAAGTGCTTTTCCTGCCAAGCCATCTCCTCAGCCTTCTTTAGTTTTTTTGACAATAACTATCTTTACTGAGGTGAGGCATACTCAGCTTGGTTTGTATTTGGTTTTCTCTGAGAGTCACTGATGATGAATATTTTCAAATACCTCTTGGCTTTTTTTTTTTATATCTTTCCTCCTCTTTGCTTTCCTTCTCTTCTCCTCTTCTCTTCTCTTCTCTTCTCTTCTCTTCTCTTCTCTTCTCTTCTCTTCTCTTCTCTTCTCTTCTCTTCTCTTCTCTTCTCTTTTTCTTTCTTTCTTNCTTCTCTTCTCTTCTCTTCTCTTCTCTTCTCTTCTCTTTTTCTTTCTTTCTTTCTTTCTTTCTTTCTTTCTTTCTTTCTTTCTTTCTTTCTTTCTTTCATAAATATCTGCTTAAATTTGGCCATTGTTAATTGAGTTATGTGTTCTTTCCTAATGAGACTTTTTTAGTGACCTGACATTCTGGATATTAAGTTTATGTCTGAAGTATGGGTACCACTTACTGTCTCCTATTTTGCATATTATTCTTAATTTTTCTTGCACATGTATAAATAAGTTTATGAAAAATCATGAGTCACCACAATTCTCTTTAACAAGAAATAATATTCTAAAGATACCAGGAAATCTATGACTGCTAGCATGACCTTCATTTATATTTTAAATTTCATGAGAGGAAAGTGAGTTATTCTAAGAACAACATTGACTTAGAGTCTACCTCTCATTATAAGTGTTTTTCATTTATGAGTATAAGGGAAGAACAGGAGAACTCTTCTGAGTAATACTGCATCCTTAAGAGTACACTCTAATGCTGGGCACACGGGTGCTGACTTTTAATCATAGCACATGGGAGGCAGAGACAAGTGGATCTCTGTGAATCCAAGGGCAGCCTGGGTTACATAGGGAAACCCTGTAAAATATAAAATAAATAAAAGGAAGGAAGAAGGAAAGGAAGAGAGAAAGAAAGAGACAAGAAAAGAGTATACTTTAACTATACAAGAACAGTCTTACTTCTGTATCTTTCCCTTTTTATATTAGTACTTATAAGAGCAGAATAGAACTTATAAATTCTATTTCTTGATATACTCATCATAGCTGATAACTACAGTAACAATCAAGTACAAATCTCCATCCAGGAGGAACAGAAGCAACAAAGGTAGCATTTTTACAATTTTTTGTGCTAGGGACAAGACCGTGCTATGAATGTAAAGTATTTTTAAGATACTTTAAAGAATTCTTAAGATAACAGAGAAATGATACATCCTCAATAAACACCACTTATCCTAACTTAGATGGTGTTACTATTTTTTAATAAAATATACTGTGGTAATATAAATCATGTTTATCTATCATTTGAAAGACTGCAATATATACTAAATAGAAGAAGAAAACCAGTTCACTTAACATAATTCAATGAGTTTTAATATCTAATAAAACAAGACTTAGGAAAACATAGCACAAGGCATCAATTTGAAGAGCTTACCTCTCTTGATCCTATACTTCCTGCCTCTCCCACAAAAGCTTAGCAAGCTCACCTGATTTAACAGCAAGATTTAAACAAAGAGATAGCCCAATCTGTCTACTCTTTCTTAACTTAGGGATAAACTGTACACAGTAGCTGTGATCTAAAGGTTTTCAAAGCAGTTTCCCATTTGATATGAAAAATATCAAGACTTCATATGGGTGAAATTGCTTATAACTTTTCCTATGTGACTGTGGCTCCAGTAGCTCCATGATGCAGTGCGTGTATCTTAAACGTGGGCCTCTGCTCACATTTCAGTCATGTCACTGAGGGGTTGCAGTTGCTTGAAGAAATGGGGTAGGGGAAGGGTGTTCAGTTTGGTAATATAGCAGGAACACACTTTTTTTTTTTTTTGTGCAGTGCATTGAACTGTGTCTTTCTTTGTCATATATTTTCATAACTTTTTTATAGGCAGAACTTCTCCGCAACATTTAACCTTATTGGACATTTTATTTTCCAGGATCCATGCTTCAGGTTTCTCTCCATTTAATTTGATGTTGGCTACTGGTTTGCTATATATTGCTTTTATTATGTTTAGGTATGGGCCTTGAATTCCTGTTCTTTCCAAGACTTTTATCATGAATGGGTGTTGGATTTTGTCAAAGGATTTCTCAGCATCTAACGAGATGATCACATGATTTTTGTCTTTGAGTTTATTTATATAGTGGATTGCATTGATAGATTTCCATATATTCAACCATCCCTGCACCCCTGGAATGAAGCCTACTTGATCATGATGGATGATCATTTTGATGTATTCTTGGATTTGGTTTGCAAGAATTTTATTATTTTTGCATCAATATTCATAAGGGAAATTGGTCCGAAGTTCTCTTTCTTTGTTGAGTCTTTGTGTGGTTTAGGTATCAGAGTAATTGTGGCTTCATAGAAAAAATTATTAATCTGATCCTGATTTAACTTTGGTACCTGGTATCTGTCTAGAAAACTGTCCATTTCATCTAGGTTTTCCAGTTTTGGTGAGTATACCCTTTTGTAATAGGATCTGATGATATTTTGGATTTCCTCAGGATCCGTTGTTATGTCTCCTTTTTCATTTCTGATTTTGTTAATTAGAATACTGTCCCTGTGCCCTCTAGTTAGTCTGGCTAAGGGTTTATCTCTTGTTGATTTTCTCAAAGAACCAGCTCCTGGTTTGGTTGATTCTTTGAATAGTTCTTTTTGTTTCCACTTGGTTGATTTCAGCCCCGAGTTTGATTATTTCCTGCTGTCTATTCCTCTTGGGTGAATTTGCTTCCTTTTGTTCTAGAGCTTTTAGGTGTGCTGACAAGCTGCTAGTGTATGCTGTCTCCAGTTTCTTTTTGAAGGCACTCAAGAGCTATTTTTCCTCTTAGGAATGCTTTCACTGTGTCCCATAAGTTTGGGTATGTTGTGGCTTCATTTTCATTAAACTCTAAAAAGTCTTTAATTTCTTTCTTTATTTCTTGCTTGACCAAGGTATCATTGAGTACGGGATGTTCAGCTTCCATGTGAATATTGGCTTTCTATTATTTATGTTGTTATTGAAGATCAGCTTTAGTTCATGGTTATCTGATAGGATGTATGGGATTATTTCAATGTTTTTATATCTGCTGAGGACCATTTGGTGACCTATTATATGGTCAGTTTTGGAGAATGTACCATGAGGTGCTGAGCAGGAGGTATATCCTTTTGTTTTACGATAAAATGGTGTATAGATATCTGTTAAATCCATTTGTTTCGTAACTTCTGTTAGTTTTGCTGTATCTCTGTTTAGTTTCTGTTTCCAGGATCTGTCCATTGATGAGAGTGGGGTGTTGAAGTCTCCCACTATAATTGTGTGTGGTGCAATTTGTGCTTTGAGGTGTAGTAAAGTTTTTTTTAATGAATGTGGATNCCCTTGCATTTGGAGGATAGATTTTCAGAATTGAGAGTTCATCTTGGTAGATTTTACCTGTGTTAGTATGAAGTGCCCCTCCTTGTCTTTTTTGATTACTTTAGGTTGAAAGTCAATTTTATTTGATATTAGAATGGCTTCTCCAGTTTGTTTCTTGGAGTCATTTGCTTAGAAAATTGTTTTTAAGCTTTTTATTGTGAGGTAGTATCTGTCTTTGTCCCTGAGGTGGGTTTCCTATATGCAGCAAAATGTTGGGTCCTGTTTAAGTAGCCAGTCTGTTAGTCTATGTCTTTTTATTGGNGAATTGAGTCCATTGATATTACAAGATATTAAGGAAAAGTAATTGTTGCTTCCTGTTATTTTTGTTGTTAGAGTTGGGATTCTGTTTATGTGGCTGTTTTCTTTTAGGTTTGTTCTTGCTTTTTCTAGGGCATAGTTTCCCTCCTTGTGTTGGAGTTTCCCCTTTATTATCCTTTGAAGGGCTTGATTCATGGAAAGATATTGCGTAAATTTGGTTTTGTCATGGAATACTTTGGTTTCTCCATCTATAGTAATTGAGAGTTTTGCTGGGCATAGTAGACTGAGCTGGCATTTGTGTTCCCTTAGCGTCTGTATGACATCTGTCTAGGATCTTCTGGCTTTCATAGTCTCTGGTGAGAAATCTGGTGTAATTCTAATAGGTCTGCCTTTATTGTTACTTGACCTTTTCCCCTCACTGCTTTTAATATTCTATCTTTGTTTAGTGCATTTGGTGTTTTGATTATTATGTGACGAGAGGAATTTATTTTCGTTCCAGTCCATGGGCATCTCTTTCTTTGGGTTAGGGAAGTTTTCTTCTATAATTTCGTTGAAGATATTTACTGGCCCTTTAAGTTGAAAATCTCCATTCTCATTTACTCCTATTATCCGAAGGTTTGGTCTTCTCATTGTGTCCTGGATTTCCTGAATGTTTTGACTTAGGACCTTTTTGCATTTTGCATTTTTTTTTTTGATTGTTGTGCCCATGTTTTCTATGGAATCTTCTGCACCTGAGATTCTCTCTTCCATCTCTTGTATTCTGTTGCTGATGCTTGCATCTATTGCTCCTGATTCCTTTCCTAGGTTTTCTATCTCCAAAGTTGTCTCCCTTTGTGATTTCTTTATTGTTTCTACTTCTATTTTTAAATCCTGGGTGGTTTTGTTTAATTCCTTCACCTGTTTGGTTGTGTTTTCTTGTAATTCTTTAAGGGTTTTTTGTGTTTCCTCTTTAAGGGCTTCTACCTGTTTAGCTGTGTTCTCCTGTAGTTCTTTAAGGGAGTTATTGATGTCCTTATTATAATTCTCTACCAGCATCATGAGATATGATTTTAAATCCGAATCTTGCTTTTCCTGTGTGTTGGGGTATCTAGGACTTGCTGTGGTGGGATTACTGGGTTCTGATGATGCCAAGTAGTCTTGGTTTCCATTGGTAAGATTCTTGCATTTGCCTTTCACCATCTGGTAATCTCTGGTATTAGATGTTCTTGCTGTCTCTGGCTGGAGCTTGTTCCTCCTGTGAGTCTGTAAGCCTCTGTCAGCACTCCTTAGAGACCAGCTCTCTCCTGGCAAGACCAGTGCACAGAGGGCTGCGGAACAGTCCCACCTTGAGGCTGCAGATGTAGGCCCGTAGGACCCTGTCCCAGTTGCTCTACTGCTTCTGCAGCCTGTGCACTCCTGAGTGGGCCTGCCTTAGAGAGACACCAGAGAGAAAATGGAGCTCTCCCTTGAGTCCCAGGTATCAGAGCACTCCCTGGAGGTGAGCTCTCCTCTGGCAGGGAAGGTAAAGAGGACTAAGGATCAGCTCCACCTCCTGCCTGCAGACGTAGGCCCATAGGACCCTGTCCCAGATGCTCTGCTCCTTCTGTGGCCTGTGTACTTCTGAGTGAACCTGCCTTAGAGAGTCGCCAGAAAGAAAATCTCTTCTGTTTCTTAAGTTTTTTTCTAGTCACAATGCAAAATGTAGAATCACTATTGAAGCATCCATTATAGGGCTAAGGCAATAGGTAGGTTCTCATTTAAAATGAGTCGCCTGTAAGTTCTTCCAAAACCCAAGACAACACAGTTGAAAGAAAAGCAGCTGCAGCAGCAGAGGGGCTCCTGTCTCCAGGCTGTGTGAGCCCACCCACCCTTGGCCACCTGTCATTGCAGCCCGATGGTTCACTGTATGGCTTCTGTCACAGATCTGCACTGAGATCCTCCTCAGCCAACTCCCCCAGTTTACTAAGAAGCTCTAGAATGGAGCAGAGTCAAGATTAATATGCACTGAAAAGTAAAAATGCCCTTATTATATTTTTTGTGTGTGTGTGACCTTTACACAGTTAAATGAAGATATTGCCTCACTAGGAGTTTTTGGCTTCATATCAGGTTTGAAGAAAGAAAAAGAAAGAAAAATCCTTGCAGCATACAGAGGAAGGAAAGCTGGCACATGAACCTTGGCAGATATTATGGAGCAGAGGCAATGGCAGGCAGGTTCTTTCCTCCTTCTTCTTCCTGTCTGTGTTTTGTTTCCTACCCGGGGGCAGAATAACTGATGGGAAATGACATCTCTGGGAGAGCTGGGTATGACTCTGAAATGCCAGTCAGCTCAGAGGCAGACAATAGGGGCTTTATTTCATTTCATTTTGTTTTGCGCAGGAATGTTCTCTATGCCAAAGCTCTGTTCAGAGCTAGGAGAGTGGGAGGAAATGTGACTTGTAAAAAGTTAACCTTGAACAAAGAAAACACTAAAAGCATCGTGTTGTCTGCTCTGCTGAAAGCTTTTTTCGGGGATGGAGCCCAAATAGTTGTCATGAAGTATCTGGATAACTCAGTGAAAAAAACCCAAGGAACACAGGTTCTTCAATCCTCTTATTACCCCACCCCACCCCTTTTGTCTATACTTCTTGCTCTCCTATCCACTTCATGCTCTCCTACCCACACCCACCTTTTGGACTAAATTCATCTAGCATTACAGCAAGGCCATACACTCCTTTAGTATTGTGAGCTCTGCACACGTTGTTAGGATCAAATGGCTACCCCAGGAGTACCCTGGCTTTTGGCTTTTTTTTTTTTTTTCTATAAAATCCTTCTCTTCTAGAGTGTAAATCTCACTTTTACTTCCTCAGACCATGGGTTGAGATAAGAGCTATACACAAGCTGTGTAAATACAGGGCTTGGGCTGAGCCCAGAGAGAGTGTTTCTTTCTCTGTTCTATCTATTCCTAAGCCTAGGCCTGGAAGCTTCTAGGCTCCATACAATCTAATCTTCCAAGAATGACTGTTTCAATCAGGCTTCTCTTAGATTCTGACTGAATTGCTCTGCTTGGCCTCATACTAACTTTGGCAATATGTTCTAATCTTCCGGTTTTTTTCTCATTCTCTGACTCCTTTGCAACCTGTCTCTGTAAGACTGTTCTGGTAAAACGGCCACACATGCCACACTACTCCCTCTCTGCACTGCTCTTAAGTAGCCTCTCTTTCCTGGGCTGTTCTCAAGAGAGCTGGGGACGTCCTATCTCTGTCAAATCTTTCTCCGATTCACCACTTTATCTGTCTCTCAATTAAACATCACCTCAAACATGGCTGCTTCCTTCTATAAACTAAACTTACCTTCATTGTTAGGGATTAAAGATAGATAGTAAGGACATGTCTGCATTCCAGCCAGACCACAGAGATCTAGAGGATCTTTGGATGTGATCCCTTGCCAGAGCAGCCATGTTGCTGGATTAAAATTTTTTTACTATAGAGTTGACTTGTTTTCTGTATGTGGATTGAGAAAAACAAAAAACAAAAACCAAAAAAAAAAAAAAAAAACCCCTTCCTTGGTAGAATAGAGCTCCCCTCAGCAAGCCAGACAGATTGTAGCAATTCAGAGATGAGTTATGTTCCTCTGAAAAAAATGTAGCCAGGAAGACCAGCCGGCTGGACCATGGGAAATTCAGTTTGTCTGGTGTAGAAGTGGTCC
>NC_034604.1:49974763-49981690 GCF_900095145.1 Mus pahari | reverse complement strand
GTGTGTGTGTGTGTGTGTGTGTGTGTGTGTGTGTGTGTGAGTATATACAAGTATGCATGATTGTGTGAGTGTTGTGTAAGTATGTTTATATATGTGTGAGAGTATGTATTAATGTATGGTAGTATGTTTGTATATGTTTGTATAAGTGTGTAAGTATGTTTATATGTGTGTGTATGAATCTCTGTGTATGTTTGTATGTGTATGTCTTTATGACTGTGTAAGTATGCTTATGTGACTGTGAGTGTGCGTGAGTGGGTGTATGGATATGTGTGTGAGTCTGGAGTGTGCATGCATTTGTGTTTTAATGTGTATATGTTTGTGAGTGTGTATTCCTGTGTATGTGCTTGTGTGTGTGTGTGTATTCTGTGAACGTGTTTATATGAATGTGTATGTGAGAGAGAGTGAGTGTGTGTATGTACACTTCAGGAATTGAGGCTTAACAGCAAGGGTGTTAAAGGTATTAAAGATGGTCTTCTAAGATGGGAACATAACTAAAAAGCCTCCCTGACAACAGGATTAGATCAGTGGTTCTCTACCCTGGGGGTCATGACCCTTTTCCAGGGCTCATCTAAGACCATCAGAAAACACAGATATGTACATCATGGTTCATAACAGTAGCAAACTCAGAGTTATGAAGTAGCAACAACAGTAATTTAAAGGTTGGGGGTCACCACAGCCTGAGGAACTGTATTAATGTTGCAGCATTCAGAGGGTTGAGAATGTTGGACTAGATACATTTATAAAAGGGTATAGCTAAGGGACGCTCTCCTTTCTTGTCCTTCCACTTTATGCCATGTGGCAACAAAGGCCTCACTCAACCAAACTTGCTAACATTTTGACCTTGAGTTGCCCAAATTACAGAACTGCAAGACAACAGCACATGGTTATTCTTGGCACATTCTCTGTTCTGTCACAGTCTACGCGAGGAACATGAATGAGGATGCTTCCCAGCTAGTCCTCATATGGAGCTTCAGTGCCACTTACACTCCTTTAGTCTACAGATCATTCCTGGCACCTTTACTTGAGACCTGAGAACACAGGCAATATTGTAAAGAGTCAGCAATTCTGTGGCACCTGCCTTTAAGCTTTTGAATCAGGCATTAGGAAAAGAAATGGAAGCTGTAGCCAAAAAAAAAAAAAAAAAAAAAAGTAACATTTGAGCATCAGTCTAAAGGATCCTTTGATACATGAATGTTGTTATTAACAAGATGGTCTAACATTGCCTTTTGGGTGTTAGGTAATGCGAGGTTTATTTGATTAGATAAAACCTGTTTCCTGTAGATGCTTGTTTACTAAATTGGAAATGGTTTGTTTGTAGTCTTTGCCATTAAAAGGATTCAATTGCCAACACATCTTTAAGATATTAAATTGGAAATACTTTGGGCTAATTAACAAGGACAAATTACTTTGTAGAGCAGAAATAGAGATTGTCTTGTTTTCTCTTTTCTTTTCAAACCAGAAGAACAGCACCGCAGACCCAATCAGTAGGCTCCCTTACATTTCCCTGTGAGGAGGAAACTTTAATTAGATTCTGAGTACTGTCCTCCATTTGTCAAGAGGTGAGTGGAAGTTTCAAGAAGAGGCTAGGAGTGTTTGTAATTTTGAGCTTGGGGAATTGAGTAAACACATGAAACCAGGAAAGTCAGAACCAGAGTAATATGTTAGGAAGAGCAATTAACAACATTCTGCTAAAAAAGAAAAGAAAAAAGAAAAAGAAAAGACACTTTTAGAACCTTACAAAACATGGTCATGGGCACAAACAGTACTTTTTTTTTCCTAAACATTGGAGATTTTTACTGCACTTCAGAGATTCCAATTTTACATGAGTTCAGAGAAAAATAAGGGTTTATTGTAATGCTGTAAAACCAACTATCATCTTTAGGTGATCAATTATTAAGAAGGATGACATAGTCCACAACCTTTCACCTGTATCCTTATTTCTGCTCCATGACATATAGCTCAGATAAAACCTACATACAGATGTTCCATTTTTCTTCATCTTTTTAAGCCAGAAAAGTATAATTCACTTTTACAGAGCACCAAGACTGCCACTGAGCACAGGGCTTCTCCACAAAGCAATACTGCATATTTTATAGTAAACATTAACCCGACATTGTAGAACAGCTCTCTCCAAGCCACAGGAAACAAACACTTGAATGGTTGCTATTAATTTGTAACATGGCAGCAGGGAGATTCTTTATGTGCACTTTGGCTATAGACAACTTGACAATTCTTTTTCTGTGTTCAAGATAGTTTCCATATTGCCTTAAGACACCCTTATCACTAGTAGAAAATTACTAATAGTGGAACAGTTGCATTTTCCATCTTTGTAAATTTGAAAAAAAAAATCTTCTTATATTTTGATAACAGAAACAAAATAGAATAAGGAGTGATGTTCAGAAACAATCGTTTATTATACACAGGACCCCCCCCCCTTCCAGTTTGTTATGGCATAGTTGATTTGCTAGTAGTGATTTTAGTTAACCTTTAGTGGTGGGTGTCTTTATTCATGATACAGATGTTAGCTAAGGGACTCTAGATGTTCGTCAGATACTTTTTTCCTCACCCTACCACATCTGTATCAAGAGCTATTGGGTCCTGTGAACATTAGTGATTCTAAATATAAAATGAGGTTTCTATTTCCAGCAATCATAAATGATATTGTGTGGTGCCTGAGGTCTCTTATCATAAGAGCCATACCAATGCTCAAATCTGTTCTCTTTCCGGAGAACTTTCATTTGCCCGTGAATAGCTTTGCTTTCCACACGCATAAGAGCAGTGCCTAGATATGTTCTCAGTTTTGAGATTATTTCCCTTCACAGTTAGTAGCAAGGTATTTTCAGTTATTTAGTATTTGTTACAGAAAAAAAAAAATTAGTTGTTGGGCCAGAGAGATGGCTCGGTTGGCAGAAGTGTTTGTGGTACAAGTACAGTGGCCTGTGTTGGTGATCCCCTGAACCCATTTGAAAGCATGATGCTGTGGCATATGTCTGTGGTCTCAGCATCCCTACAGACAGATGGGAGGTTGAGTCAGGAGAACTCTCTAGAAGCTTGCTGGCCATATTAAATGGCGTATATGGTATAGTGGCAAATAGCAGAAGAGACTCTGGCTCAAACACTGTAAAACATGTTTCTGAATTTCTGGATTGCAGAATTGCTGGTTATAGATATTCTGACAACAAAGACTGGACTTGCCCCAGGGAGCTGGATGACTCTAGTCAGCAGGAAGTAGTCAGAAAGAGGTCTGTGTCCCCTTTCCCCTCTAACCTTATTTCTCTCCAACCTAGTGTCGGTGTGTGTGTGTGTGTGTTTGGGGGGGTGGTGGTTGGAAGGGATTAGGGAAAATAAGGGTAGGAAGGGTGATTGATATAAGAACCCAGTAAAGTAACCCAAAAAGTACACCTACAGCATTACAATTTTGTTCCTGGCTAGACCTTCAACTTAGTTGCACTCTTCTAAGATGCCTTGGTTCTGTGCTGAATCTGGAATTGTTTAAACCCAGTTTGATCCTTAGGAACTTATCTAAGTCTCATCTATCTTTTGATTGACAACCAGCACACTTACCCCCAACTGTTGTATCAGCTCCCGAGATATGCACAATCTACCCTATCCTGGTCACACCCATATTCCCAGAGTCTGATTTATTAAAACATAAAAATAAAAACAAGCTTGGGGAGAATCATAATTTATTCTGTGAATACATTTGTCTTTATTTTGTCAAAAGTCTCATGATAAAGCTGAAAAGTGTCAGGTGACATTAAGTTTGATTTATAAATCAAAGGTTGCCAATGAAAAACAGGATTCTTTGAAGAAGTAAAAATCAGAATCAAAGCAGAGCCGCAGGCTGACAGACACCGTGATTTAAAAAGGGCACAGGTTCCTAGCTATATAGGAATTTAGAAAACATTGAATTTGATTCATCTGTTTTGCAAATATGGAAGCCAGCAGAGACATACTTATTGGCTTGTGTACTGGAGTTACTCCACAAGGCAGTGAAAGGCTGGTGCTTGGACAGAAACTGTCCAAGATCAATGTGGAAGAGATTTTGTATCATGCCTGTCTTTGAAAGATTAGAGAAGTCAAAAATGGCAAGCAAACTAATGAAATCAACATTTGATTGGGGCAAAATCAACCGAGGTTTCTTTTATTCCTAACTATTTGTGGAAAAGACTTAATCCTGACTATACACTCACGTGCCCTGACTTACTGCTGCCCTTTGGCCTCCTCTTGCCCTCTTGCAGATGGGAAAAGTCAATTAACCTATTTGGCTAATGATGTAGGGGTGGAATGGACATAGGTCACTTCTAGGCAGAAGCAGTGAAAAGCCAGAGTTCACTTCCCTGGCTATGGTTATCTCTATGGTACATGTTCTAGAAATTGCTGCTTCCTGATACAAACAGATTTGCATTATGGCTTTCTTGAGAGCAGTCTAGCCACTAGCAGAAAGCAAGTAGACATCAAGAGCTCAGAGTTCACCTACAGGGTCTTTTGAGATTTTAAACATTTTCTTGTAAAATATGAATATTATATATTCCTATGATATAAAGTAGACATTATGAAATGAGACATACATATATACATATATATGTAATAAGGATTATGATACCATTTAATATTCAGTTAATAATTTTCAGATCAGTGCCACATATGAGTTACTTCACTGACATTTTTGGGAAACTCTAAAGATATAAAAGTTCCTGAATACCATTTTGTAGATGAAGAAATTGAATTTCAGAGAGGTTAAAATAATACATCAAAGTATCACCGTCAGAAATTGTTGCACACCAGACAGAAATTGATCTCCATCCAAACAGAAGTAGGTTTAGCTATTGAACCGTATTACTTACAAACTGAGATCAAACTAAAGCAGAGTTAAAGGAATGTGGGTAGGCAGAGAAATTCAGGGCATCCTCCTTGAAGTGGGGCCTTATGGTTCCCAGAAGATTCATTGGGCAAGGCACAAGGGCAGGAATCTAGACAGAACCAATAGGGGAAAGGGAAGGATCCTGGGTGTGGGGCATGGGAAGAGTGG
This sequence comes from Mus pahari, assembly GCF_900095145.1. Classification (NCBI taxonomy): domain Eukaryota; kingdom Metazoa; phylum Chordata; class Mammalia; order Rodentia; family Muridae; genus Mus; species Mus pahari. Next base: position 49,976,658 of record NC_034604.1, on the reverse strand, counting down.
GTTAGCCAGCAGTGTAGGAGGTGAGGGAAGGTCCGGGTAGGGAATGCAGGGTAGGGATGACAGGGAGCTATAAAATATCCAAACTAAGACTTCCAGCCTTAGGATTCTCCCATTGCAAATGTATGTCTGTTCTTCTTTTGTCCTTACTAGTTAACCACCCAGGTCTTTATTAATAACAGGAATAGAGCTCAGTAATTCCCTAGACAACTACTGTCATCTTTCCATTACAGCATATTTCATCAATTTTCAGTGTTCACTTTCTGCTTTTTTTCCTACCTTGTTTTCCATGGCATGGGCCTCACAATGCCCCTATCTAATCCTCCTGCAATGGTAGGTTAGGTCTGTAATTATATTATAACGCCACTCTCTTATTGTGGAATTCTAGAATATTTCTTTTACATATGTGCCATTATTAAATTCTTACAAATTGATTTTTTTGATAAAGTACAAATACATACTTTTCTGATTTTCTTTAAATCACTGTGAAATTTTCCTGTATCATCAATTTAAATTTGTTCAATCCAATGTAGGATTTTATGATTCACCCAGAATCTTTCCAACACTTTAATATTTTGCTTAACTCTGCATTACTAGGTTTATAAAGCTGAATATTTTTAAACAAGAAACCAAAGCCCTGGTTGGGAAATTGGCCTTGGTGGGAGAAGCAAAGAGTTAAGTGAATGAGAACATCTGTGTGCAGATGGAGTAAGGGGAGGCTCTCTGGCTTTGATTTCTTCCTTTCATCATTTCTTCCTTTCTTTCTTTCTTCCTTCCTTGCTTTCTTTTTAAGATTTATTTATTTATTTATTTATTTATTTTATGTATGTAAGTACACCATTGCTCTTTAGACATGTAATAGGCATCAGATCCTATTACAGATGGTTATGAGCCACCATGTGGTTGTTGAGAATTGAACTCAGGACCTCTGGAAGAGCAGTCAGTGCACTTAATCGCTGAGCCATCACTCCAGCTCCAGCTGAATATTTTTAACTCTAATAGACCAAATTATTTTTATTCATTGCTTTTTATAACCTTTATCCTTTCTAATAATTGGTTGAGATATATTTTTAAAGTAATAGTTTATTTTATAAGTGGCTATGTAGTAGTAGTAGTTCTTATAGAAAAAATGATGTTGGAGCTGCAATATTTATGAAATTTCCTAAGGGCATATAAACCACTTAGTTTTTATCTTAGTAGAAATTTCAAAATGAGCTGAGATATGTTTGATTAAGTCTTATGGTAACTAATGCCCTCTAACCATATGACCTTGATCAGAACTTGTGTCTGCTTTAATTCATTGTTTTCTTGGCTTATAAAATATAGGCAACACATGGGTGAAGTGTATTGAAGGGCTTTTTAAACAGTGGAGGAGAAAATACAGGTAGAACTGCAGTTCTACACTTTGAACAATATTATGCATGTAAAATTTCTCATATCAGCATATCACTACTGATGATTGGAAAGGCTAAATAGTGTTATGAAATTAGACAAATAGGAGTGGATAATTAGAGGGAACTTTGAACTGAAAAGAAATACAGGAGATGGTGAGATGAATCTGCAGTGAGGACACCATGGTGCTCTGGTAGAGGATCTGAGTGGTTCCGGTGTCCATGTCGGGTGGGGTGAGGGGCACAACCAGCTCTAGAGAGAGCACATGGCTCTGTGGTCTCAGTGGAAACAACACTCACAAAATTAAAATTAGAGTAATTGTTAAAGAAAGAAAAGGAATGTAAACAGTATTTATACAAAATTTCTCCTTTCTCCTAATTGTCATCTTAACTGCTGTCTCTAAGTTTATGTATAATTGCAAGTATTTACATGACATGCACATGAATCAGAGGAGAGGAGAGGAGAGGAGAAGAGAGGAGAGGAGAGGAGAGGAGAGGAGAGGAGAG
>NC_034604.1:49966714-49974528 GCF_900095145.1 Mus pahari | reverse complement strand
AAAAAAAAAAAAACAAAAAAAACCGTTATTACGTAAATATTTTTAAATGAAAGCCAAGGGTAAAAATCAGATGTGTCACTTTAAAGGGTCTGTAAAAAATGGAATTTTGTGTAGGCAGCTAGACTTATAATTTTGAAAATGATAACAATTTCGATTTGTTAGCTGTGAGTCTTAGGTATTTGTGTGGGCTCATATCAAGAAAAAAAGAATATTCTTTTTAATATTGACATTTGGATTTGATATGCATTCATCTAAGCAAAATGCCTGTTATTTTAACAATTTTCAACAATTATAATCTCAGTTGATGGCACAACATTGAAATTCAGTTTTAGAAGGACAAAATGTTTGGGTGACATTTAAGATTGAATTCACTTTGACTGAATCCATTACTGTAGTTTTCTGTACCATGGTTGAAATTTTCCTGGTGAATTAAGTCCACCGGTCCAATGAGCCCTGAGGTCCTCTTGCCTCCAAAGAAAGAAGAAAGAAGAAAGGTGATAGTTTGAGATTATAATTTAAACAAGGAGTTGAAACCATTTTATTTCTTTACAAATATAATCCTTTTCCTATCATCTCCTTAAAGCAAAGCCTTATTTTCGGACATTGAAAGTCAAAATAGGATTAGAGACAACACAAGGAGCCTTCTGTGGTACTCTTTCTGCCATTGAAATGTTTGCATTATATTTGTAGCAACTATCAGAAAGTGGGCCAATGTTGTGACAGGCCTGACCATGCTGACTTCTAGAAGAATATGGATGACTTTGGGAGTTAAAGAGTAGAAAGAACAGTTGAATACTGTAAATAAGGCTTAATGACCATCCTACTAGAACTTTGGAAGATAATATTGCCAAGAACATCGTGAACTATGACGGCCAAGCTTGAGAGGTTTCTGAGGGGAATGCTATTACCAATTGGGCTAGAGAGCATTCTTGTGATATTTTGTCAAAAATAATATGGCTGCTTTTAGTCCTTGTCCTAAGACTCTGCCTATGGCTAAATGGAAGAGATTTGGACTAATTTCAGTGGCACAGGAGATTTCAAGATAGCCTAATATTGACTCTGTCTTGTGGTTAATCACATAGTTACTCTTCCATAGGTCTACAATGATAAAAAGGAAGCAGAACAAAATGAAATGCAACATTTACCATTGGAAGAGACAAAGAGCACCAGGAAATGTAATGCTGGGACCAAGGCTTTTGCTAAAAAAGATAAGAAAAGACCTGGTGTGAAATGGTGTAAAGAGATTGGAGGCCCTCTGCTTGTGAAGGGGAAGAGCATAAAATATTTCTGTTCCTAAAAAAGCAATCACAGGTTAAAACTTATGCAAATGTAGCTCAAGAAGTGGGGCTAGGCTCCATCCTGTGCTATCAGCAGAACTAGGTAGCATATACCACGTGGTTTTGGCTGGAGAGTCATGGATGACACAGGAGTAAAGTCTTGGAAGGATATCCCTTCATGGTTAAGGAATACTGCTGACTTGGGTGTGTAGCAGGGGAGTTCCTGCATGAAAGACTTGGAAGGCCACTGTATGCAGCTGTGAAGGCAAAGCCGAGATTACATTGAAGACCTCAGGATGCTGGAAGTGTCAGAGCCACTTGGCATCTGTCAAAGGGAACTGTAGACAGGGAGTGGAATCTGCCTAGGAGAGCAAAGTGTCTTGTGGTCAGTAAGTCTGGAAGGACAAAGCCATCTAAACCTTTTGACATCAGACATGGCATGGTGCTATAGGAGTGGGAACTTATGTGCTCATTCTCCAACAGGCCACTCCTTGTGACTTACCCAACCATAAAGTTCCCAGGAATTCTATAACAACACCTGACTTTTGCATCTATTATGAACTGATTTCCCAATGCTGCCTTCTTTGGGTGTATTTGCATGGCATTTAAATGAGTCTCCAAATCTGCAAAATACTCAAGGGTTGCTATCCATACATAACAAAGCCTTCATGCAGAGGATGGTCAGGACAATGATGCAAATCCCTGAGCTGCTATCATATACTCAATAGTGGGACAAAGAAGGCAGTCCTGGTGGAGTACTTTGAAACTCCATGGTGTTCTGTTTCCAGCAAATGGCAGATGATCACAAAAGGTCATAGTTAAGAAGATACTAAAGTCTAACAAAAGCAAGCCCTAACAACAAAAGATTCTATCCAATAGCATCAATCTTTAGACCCACAGATCCTTGTTGACTGCATTAGCATGGACAGGAGGAGACTCTTTGGAGTCCTCATTCACTCTCCTTGAGCTGTTGGACTTCCATACTCTGGAGCCCTTCCAGGGTGCCTCCCTGCATTTTCTTACCCCAGTAAACTTGCTGGGAATGTTCAGCCATGCTCGGGGCTAATAGTAAGCAGGGTCCTACTCTCTCTTGCTGCATTTGCTGCATTTGAGGCTCTGGCTGTAGTTGCAGCTGTTGCTGCTTCATTTACCACATCTGGCTCCTAGAGGAGTCACTAGTTGAGTAAAATAATTCCATCCCTAAGTTACCGTTTTGCAGGAGAGAGCGGGCCGCTGTTCAATCTTGGGGAATAATTGCTTTCCTTTGCTATGATAAAACATTAAAAACAGAAAAAAGCTACTTAGAGAGAAAAAGAATTTATTTGGCTTATACATCCCAGGCCGCATTCCTTCACAGTCCATCCAGGGAAGCCAAAGCAGGAACTCAAAGCAGAAACTTAGAGGCAGGAATTGAAGCAGAGGCTATGGAAGTATACTGCTTAGAGGCTTCTCACCCCATGGTTTGCTTAGCCTCCTTTTTTATATCAACCTGGACCATCTACCCAGGGATGGCACCATCTCTAGTGTCCTGAGCCCTGTGTATGTTAATTAATTAATATTATATAATTAATGAATGAATGAAATATTAATTAAACAATTTCCCCACAGACTTGCTTACAGGACAGTCTGACGGAGGCATTTTTTCAGCTGAGTTTCCTTCCTCCTAAATGACTGTAGATTATGCCTAGTTGGCAAAAAATAATACTAATCAATCCTGTGAGCCCACAGAATAGGTGGGATAAACTGATGGAATAGAAAATTATGATCCCAGTGTTATAAATGATTATTTGTTGTTTTGACCAACTATTAGTGTTTCCTATACACTGGTTCTTATAGACCAGGGGATGCCTTTTGTATGATGATAAGATGAAGATGAACACTGAGTTATATGAGTAAGGCTCATATTCACCCATTTACTTTTACTTGGTGTTCTTTGTAAGTAAACAGTGATATTCTCTGGTTAGTTGATTAAGACTTACTCCAATGACATGTGCACATAAAACATATAATATGATACAACTAAAAAATGGAAGAATGCATGTGTCAACCACATGGGCATAGGTGTGTTATTTCATGAAAAATTAAGGCTTGTGAAATTATATTGTTAAATTGCCTTAAAATTAGATGTCTGAACTACACCCTCTGCCCCTCTCTTTTTCCTCTGCCTCTGTCTCTCTCTTTTTCTGTCTGTTTCTCTTTTGCATCTCTCTCTCTAGTGTGTGTTTGTGTGTGTATGTATGTGTGTGCATGACAGAAATAGAGCCATAGGTATGTGTGACACATATACATATGTGCAAACACACTCACAAAGGCCAGAGAAGGATATCAACTGCTCTTCTGTTATACGTTTTTTGTTCTCTTGAGGCAGAGTCTCTTCCTAAGCCAGAAGCTCATGTCTAGGCTAGCAGCCAAGCTGCTGCTGTCCTCCTGCCTCTGCCTCCCCTAGAACTGGGCTTAATAGATGCAAACAAAGCCATGCTTGAAATAGTATATGCCCCAGTACAGGGGAATGCCAGGACCAGGAAGTGGGAGTGGGTGGGTTGGGGAGCAGGGCAGGGGGAGGGTATAGGGGACTTTCGGAACAGCATTTGAAATGTAAATGAAGAAAATATCAAATAAAAAATTGTTTAAATAAAAAAGAAAAAAAAGAAAGTCATGCTTGGCTTGTTGCTTGGGTGTTGGGATATGAGCTCAGATTCTGTGGTCGCAGAGCAAGCACTCTTAACCATTGGAATATCACTCTAACCTCTGAGACATCTTTTGCAATCAGATCCAGTTATCATTTTTCTCTTAAGAGAAGAAGCAATTAATAAGTAGATGACTATTCAGAACCTTTTGAATAAGCAACATATTCATAGTAATTCTCCATAAAAATTCAGACTAAAGAACAAACCTCAACCCCCCTCCCCCAATTAATTTTTGAAGGTAAAACGCAGATGATTTAGTCACTATCAGAACCATTACAGAGCCCATTGCTTTTCTCCCTTCTTGTGACACCAGAACAAATATTGTCAGACCAGAACAGCTCACCTTCCAATCTAGCAGGTCTATAGGCTACACAAGAATTTTAACCATGATCTTAAGAACCAATAATTAAAGTGACAAACCCTCACATTATTTGACTGTGTTTACAAGTGAACACGACATTCCTTGTTAACACCGGGAGGCCAGCATGTGTCCTGGGCACTGTTTGTGGACCTGTCTACCTGATTAGTTTGTGTTCTCTGCAATAACCCTGATAGTACTGAACATATGTTGTGGGCAAAAACTGTCAAGGGAAAATAAGGCAGTCATTGCCATCTATCTCTGTCACCTTTAATACCCATACTTATTCAGTTACCTAGTAAGTGATGAAAGATTCCAATTATCATACTTTTAGGATTTTCACGTGTGATAAAAATAATTTGATGAATTTTTAAATAGCTAGAGAGAAATCATTACAAATGACCACTTATCCTATTCAATTTAAAGTCATAGCCTAATCATTAGGCTGATAATTGGCTGTGTCTAACGAACAAGGCAAATGTAAATGACAAGCCTGAGCTAGAGAGTCACAGGCTGCCTTTTTCAGCCACAGCACATTGCTTCTGCTGAAGTGTCACAGAAAACAGAAAGTTCACCCCAGGTAGAATGTACAAGGGAGAGGAGGGAAAACATTTAGAAACACCTAGTAACTTCTATAGATTATGTGCTTTTACAATATTCCTGACATTTTTATTAATGTGTTTAAGTAAATGTTTACCTAAGCAATATGGTTCCCCAGTAGTTTTTTTTCTGCTGCAAGTTCTCCATCCACCACATGTTTAATCTTGGTATTTTACAATGTGGTAAATAAAAAAACTTGCTGAATAGCATGGTGTGTACACCAGCGCATGCAAGCACAACTGCCAAGGTCACCAGGGCTGCTGTGTTCTCAGTGTAGGTGGTCTGTTGTAAACCAATTACAGTCACTTCCTAAGGATTAGGAGATGCACTTTGAGAATGTGGTCTTGTGTGTCTTAATTTGCCTTTCGTAAGATGCCACTGGATTGTAGAAACAGTGCAGGACTTTAGTATGAGCAGGAGATGAGCCTTATTAAAGGACTGTGATATTTACTATTCAAGTCATGTTCACACGTCATTAGAAGTTGTGTTGTGAGTAATGAACTCAACCACAGTACCAATTCTAAACCATCTGAAACCAAAAGTTAATACCAAGCCCAAGACAAAAAGAATATGGTTCTTCAAACCTTAGGTCATTCTGCAGACACAAAATTAAGTGAAAACAATATGAATTATTAGAAAGATTTGGGATAATACCTTAACCCTTGAGCTCCCCAAAGATGTCTCTGTATCAACTCTGTTTGGCATCCTTAAAAAGTGATTTTAAAGCTGAGCATGATCTCGGCTGTCCTAGGACTTGGGAAACCGAGGCAGGTAGCTGTTTAAAGTTCCAGGTTAGCCTGGGTCACAGTTTGGGTTCCAGAGCAGTCCGGGTGAGGTGATGAGTTTCTGTTTCCCCAACAAAAAGAAGCAAAATGAAAACAAAACAAAAGGAATACAGTAAAATGCCAAGTTTGTCTTCAACATGATATACTAAGGAAATACGGGGATAATAATAACATGCCAATCTTATTACTTGGGAAGGTAGACTAAAAGAAAAAAACATTTCAGAGAGGACATATTCAGCATGCAGAAATCCCAGTTTAATTGCAGTACCACCTAAAATATACAAACATTCAAAAAAATAAAAAGCTCTTCAGAAAGCATGAAAATGACACAGAAAAGGTGTTTTCTCCCTTACACAGGTCACAGTTCCTTAAATCAATATAGTAAATGCCAACCTGAAAAAGGACACACCACAGAGCAACAATAGTACACTGTTCAGTATCTGAAAAGAACACAAAACCTTCAATTCAGAGCGAGGTCAGGAGCACCCTTGGATTTTACAGCCTGACAGGGCTGTAACAGGCTTAGTGTTGTACAAGGGAATTTCGCTGCACTCCAGGCCAGCAAATATTTGCAGTCTGTTTGTTGCTCACTATCATCAGTGGTCTCTTTGGAACTAGGAGTGCCTTCAAATGGTGTTGGCTACAGAAAATGGAGTCTGCTTCTAAGTCATCGTCTGACCCTACATTTCTTATCACACCATCTTCATAAAATGTTTTTGCGGCTTAATAGTCAATTTAATTCCACACGCTGTTCCAGGTCAAGATAGTTGGGGTTTGGCTTTATTAGCATGTCTATTGAGAAGAATTCCGGGCTTTTTACTGTAGCATTAATGATTGTGACTAATGAATAGCAACAAATTCCAAGAGAATCATATAGATCAACACATTCCAGGAATAAATCTGACACTCTTACATTTATAAATACAAAAGTAAAATGCAGTTGGGGACAATTAAGCCAACATCCTAAGTGCAAAAAAGAGAACACTTAACTGGATGTTTTGTCCTGGATTGATTTTAGAGAAGTTTTTAAATGATAAGCTCTGTGGAAAATTTGTGTTCCTGATTTGAGCTAACCACTCTTCATATTCTGAATGGATTTTATACTCAATGATGAACAGTGAGTGAGTTACTCCTGAGAACATCCAGTCTCTGCTGACCCGAGGATAAAAGGCTTGAGAAACTTGAATTCATGATTTTTCATGATCCATGGGGAGCCAAGGGTAGTGCCTGGGCAATTTTATCATCTCTGAAAGCAAAATCCATCCACGGAGGCTGTTCTCGAAGAATAATTTAGAGACTTTTGCTAGGTCCATTTATTCTTTTGGGTTATTAAGAAATCAATTGGTAAGTAGCCACTGTAGTCTAATAAAAATTTCTTTTACAGCATTTTGCTAAATGTCAACATTTATATTAGTCTTCATGAAACGATCTTTCTCTTTCCAACATAAAAATGTCAAGAGAATTAATTATCAGAGAGCTCAGTATTATTCTTGAACCACAAAATCAAGACCCTGGTTGTTGGCAACAGCAGTGACAGTGATATTTTCAAACAGACATTATCTAGTATACTAATGCTAAGATGCTCCAAATGTGGTCCAAGTTCTTCAGTGTTTTGCAGTTCTGTATATTGAAGAAAACAATGAAAATACGCTAGTAGAAAGTTTTTTGGGGTAATACAATTAAGAAAATTGACCTTTTCCCACAGTCAAGAATAAGGTGGTGCTTATGGAATGACTGTTATTAATGGGTGTAGAACCCAGGTTGAAGAAGGTATATGGAATTGTGTTTAATGAGACCAGTAATTCCTTAACTTGAATCAGAGGCTTTTACTTGAAATTGGCCCAGACCTGTCCTGCCCGCTCTTGTAAAGAGCTTTCTACAGCTGTTGGCTCCTCATCCCCAGGCTCTCAGGACTTCCTTTTCCCTTCCAAATAGTGTGGGCTTAAAAAAAAAAATAGCCTTAATATGTGTTTTAACACTTCTGATGACTTTTTGTTTTATGGCTCCCTAGATTGATTTTATAAATTATGCTTATCTTTAGCATATTGTTCAATCACCTTCTTTTGTCAGTACTTTTCTTAATTTGTCCTTACTTTAGAATTCTAAG
>NC_034604.1:49946711-49966703 GCF_900095145.1 Mus pahari | reverse complement strand
GTGGGTGGGTAGGGGAACAGAGGTGGGGGGAGGGGTATGGGAAACTTTCGGGATAGCATTTGAAATGTAAATAAAGAAAATAATAATAAAAAAGGAAAAAAAAAGAATTCTAAGATTATAAAAGGGAGTCATTACATCAGACTCCTTTTCTTTTGAAGGATTGTTCTTTTGGGATGTGTGTGTGTATGAATGTATGTATATATATATATATATATATATATATATATATATATATATATATACATATATGTGTGCATGCATGTGTGTGTTTATGTGAATGTATGTGTATATATATATATGTGCATGTATGTATATTTCTGTAATATCTAAGTATCTATCTATATAGACATATGCTTATATCTCTAAAGCTCTAGATGTTTTTCTTTCTCATTGTTGTTTTTAGCTTTTAAGTTGTATAATTTATTTATTAGACCCATGATGCATCTGGAAGCCTTCATATTTCTGTTGTGCTCTTCCAGTTTCCTTGTACAACGAAACACATTAAAAAATCAGGAAGAAACTTCAAACATATGCAGAAAGGCAAGACTTAAGGGAAGCAAGAGCCCTTTTCAAAGAACATCTACAATATGGAATGATTCATTCAAGTACACTTAGCATAAAACACGTTCAAAGATGTCTCTTTGAATTACTGTGTGCTTTTTTAAAATATGGAAACATTATGAAAACAGGAAAGACAGCTAAAATAAACCCTGTTTCATAATCCTCACAGGCTTCAGAGAGAATGCCTTTGGAGGCAGTCGTGGCAGTGACCAACAGTGGCTGAATAGCCAGATTCCCTTGCTGCTGGAGTCTGGCACAGTGGGTGGCAACTGGAGTGGGGTTCAGTGTCATTGCTTTCCACACAGAAAAGAATTAGGTTTTTTTTTCTCTAAAATGAGTATTTCATTGTTTTAAATCTGCAGTGTTGTCAATGATAAAACATGTTCTTTCAAGAAAACCAAGGAAAGTGAAGATGTAATGGCTTCATACAGATGTCCTTCTGAGATGAACACTGACACCACCGCTCTTCCCTTTCTTCAAAGTGATTATTGACAGTTGTTAATATGCTTTTCACCTTACCCATGATTATTATTTATTTACTTGACTGTCTAGTTTAGAAAGTATAGCTTTCCTTTACTTGTAGAAGAGAGATTTCAACTTCCTCCCATTCAACAACTTTTTGATATGTACCTCTTTTTCTTCTGTTTTGCTTTCTATCAAATTATATGGTGATGTTGATTTGTTGATTATATCTATAAACTTTCTTGCATTGAAAAAATGGAGAACACTAAAGAGTACCTGCTCTTGAATAGTCAATATTATTGTTCTCTAAAAAATCCTTCAGCCTCTTAACAGTAAATGAAGCTTGTAAATAATATCAATGCTTCAAATTTTAGAGGCATATCAGCATTTTGAATGTTGAAAACCAATATTTCACAATTAAAATTTAAAAAGCATGCATATTTTCATTGTTTCTAAGACATACAATATGTTTCACAGTCTTGTGTTTTTTAAATTATCAAGTATGTTTGTCCATGCCATCAGATTCAATAGGCAAGCCTGAAGTTAATTCTAGCTTTCTTCATGTTGCCTGAATGTTCAATTTCTATCAGACTATGTAGTATTATTGTCTATTTTCACATAGGTTTCTTGTCATTTACAGGAATATCTCATAAAGGAATTTATAATACTGCAAATAAGAAATAGAAACGCTGAATGTAAGCATTATCTCTTGCCTTGAACATTTAGAACTAGAATAGCTAGCCAGTGCTGAGAATGGAAGCTTGTGTTGTTGTCTGTTTTTTTCTTCCTATTATATAGCTTGTATTTGTCGATCTGGAGACACTGTGTCTCCATTACAGGAAAAAAGAATCGCACCTCTTCATGATATCCAGTGGCCAGAACTGTGTCCTGTGTCCTAGTTGCATGGGAAAAGAGAAAAATCAAGTGTTTAAGACCTTGAACAGGACAAGATGCATCTGGGACTTTCCATGCCTTCCTCTGAAGTCTTAGATTTCCTAGTGAGTAAATGAATGTTAAACTGGCCAAGTGTTTCATACACAGATTTCAGAATGTTCTCACTTCTCTTGAATACGGCTTTTCCTGGGTGTCAACTGAAGTGTGTTCTGTCCCATTGATATTTGTGCAGGAAAGAACCGTGTATTCTTTCTTCATAGTGGATATTCCATTAGTTTAAGTCTGTAACTGCACGAAGTCTCCATTACCCAATTTTATTTTGGAATGTTCTGGTGAGAACTAGATGTCTGGTCTGATTTTTTTCTCTTAGTATTTTTAATTTTAATGAAGGACATGTCTACTTTTCCCCCAACAGAGAGTTTTGACATCCTTAGCACACCCCAGTTTTCCTCATCGTATCTTCTTATAGAATCATTTATTCATTATCGTTTGGTTCTTTTACTTTGAATGTTTTAATTTTAATAGTTTTAATTGAGATATAATTTATATAATTAAGCTTTATTTCTTTAGTGAACAGTTCAGTCATTTAGTATATTTTCAAAATTGTGCAACAAATCATCTAAATCTAATTTTAGAGTACCTTAATCAGGAATTGTACATATTAGAAGTCACTTCCTACCCATGTATCTGTCTCTGCTTAGTCCTACACAGCCAGTATTCTACTTTTTTTAACCTATGGGATATGACTCTTTTGTATATATTATATAAATGGGATCATTAAACATGAAATATTTTGTGACTGCCTTCTGCCATTTAATGTGATATTTTGTAGGGTCATCTATTTTAAATATAATTTATTTTAACCTGTACATAAAATAATTATACGTCTTCATGGGATGATCAGATTGTTTGATTGATGTACATATTGTATAATGTTTAATGTTTGGCATTTATCTTATGGAAAAGTCATCTATTTCTCTTCATCTGAGTTATGCATTTAAAATATCTGTGCTCATTTCCCCAGATTTATTTTTATAGTCTATAAAAAGATTAGCAAGGATATTTAGTACTTAACATGGTAAATAACAGAAGTTTAACTCAAGAACTAATACTTAGGCTATTGAAATCATCTTCCTGGAGGTAGAAAAGAGTTTGATGTTTTGAAAGACTGCTTTCACAGACAGCCAAGGTACAAGCAGAAATTGCTGAGGGTCAAACTGGGTAAGGTTATCATATCTAAATCAGATAGCAATTGAGGGAAATACACAACAGAGCAAGGGGACATTAAAAACAGCTACCACGGAATCGCTTTTATTGGTAAGATATTATCATGTATCCTGGTGAAGTTCATTGATCACCCTCTGGCGCATTTTTTTTCTTTATTTCCCATGAAAGAAAGAACAAATGAGAAAAACTAAAAGGGCATTTCTGAAGAAAGACACACACTTCATAGAAATCCACATATTGAGAAGCCTTGGTTTGCTCTCTGGAGACCGGTGGTTAGAAGGTTCAGCAAGGACTCGGTGTTGCATTGACAGTTCTCTCTAGGGATCTGCCCTTCCTACATAAATATAAGACACACAGTTAAGGGTTTGGTTCTGCTTTGCAGGCTACAAGAAAACTGAATATAGTTCAGATCTGAGGATTCAGACAAGAGGGGATGACCCAAGGCATTTATCTGGGCACTGAGGCTTAAGGGTGGAGATCTGAGGACCTTGGTTCTCAGCACAAATATTTATGGGAAAATTAAAATAAGTGGAGATTAATATACAACCTGCCAATGTAATTAATTACATAGACCATTTCTTTGTTTCTGGTATTTTAGTGTTTACATTGTACCTATTGAAAGAAATTAATGGAAATTTATACTGTTCATAAAATTTTATACTATATGTGGAGCAGTAAACAAGCCAGAAAAGAGACATAACTATATTTATAGAAGTTGCAGTCAATTGTGACTAACATATGGAGCAATAATTAGAAATAGACTTGTTGTGACCACAATATCCAAAGCATAGGATATTGTGTGAGCAGAAGCCTGAAGTACCTGGCTACATCCTTGGGTTGGATGAGACTCAAAGAGGGTCTCTCAGAGGAAATGACTAATGGGTATAAGTGGGTAAGTGTTGCCAGCTACAGCAACAGAGTGGGAGAGATAGAAAGAGAAAGATCATCATTTCAAATGAGGAAAATGACCACTTTACAGAGAGAACATTATGCATTCAAAAGACATTAAGTAGTTAGCGGTGAGTGGATCAAAGGGAGGGCACAGGAAGGAAGACAGAAAAAAACTGAAGCTGCTGAGGGCCAGGTAATACAGGGCTCCATGTGCATCCTGGCATACTTAACCTTGGTTGTACGGGAAATGAACTCACTGAGTGATTTTCATCAGGGGACTGTCATTACAAGGTGTGCTTTTCAGAAAGATTACTATGACTGCTACATGAGCAAAGAAAAAAAACTGAGTCGGGAGAAATAAGGCTGCAGGAAGTGAGTGCAGTTGGCAAGTTTTTCAAACTCCACACCAGAGAAGATAGCCAAGTGAGATGCAGTGGTATTCCAGACAGGGATGGGAGTAACGTGGGTAGAACAATTTGGATGAGTGTAAGAAGCAGAATGTGAACACAGGAGTGGTAATAAATGACTGTATGTGGAGACTTGAAAATGGGAGGAGGAATCCATTAAGCATCATGTGCTGTCTAGGATGGGTAGGAGAATAGAAACACAGTGAGCTGAGATTAGACACATTGTAACCATTTTATGATTACCATCACAGGTGGGCTTATTGTACCACCAAAGAAAGAAGGAGTCTTAGAGCGTTAGATGGATTGGATGGTATTTTGTGGTACTAATTGGTCTCCTTAGGTCACGGAAACCATATTTTGATGGCATTTTCACATACCTTTATTTTGCCTGTCTAATCACTATGACATTCATTCTTTGGAACATCGGCGCATGTTCTGTACCTTATAATGGATAAACTCGGAGTTCAAGTCAATGAGGCCCAATTTCTGTTCATCAGTAGCTTCCCATCTCAATCCTTGACTTGAAGCAAGAAATGAGTGGGAAGAGAAGATGCAGATTGATTCAGGCTTGTCTCAGTACCACATGCCGACTTAGTAACAGATGCTGAGTTTAATCTATTGTCTAAGAAGCAGTTAGAGTTTCATGATCCTTACCTGTGTCCTCTATTTCTATCCTAGTCGGATATTTTTCTTTCTAATTAAAGGAAAAGGTATTGTGCTACAGTGAACATGACTTTTCAATACCTGAGCTCTGCCGTGAGGACCCCAGTGTTTAGCTGTGAATATTTCCACAAGTAAAAACTGCATCTCACAACCCATCTGTAGCTATATGGAGAACTGGTGAATGATTAAGTTCTGGACAGTAAGAGTTCTGAGCTGTCCGCTGACGAAGTGGAGCAACCTATTCCTTCACAGTTGCATTCACGCTGTTACATGAAGTACAGATGGATAAGCTGGAACTGGAGAGGGCATCTTTTCCTTTGAAGAGAGGCTCCAGGGTGGGACAGCAGTGACCTGGGAAGTATCTAGGTACATGAGGTCATCACTGAACTCCCACACAATGCTAGCAATAGAAACGTCAGCCATTCTTCAGACAGAAAAGAAGTAAATTCCTAGCTGATTTTTAGTTTATATATCTATAAAATTGCCAACCAAACCTATCTCTAACATTTTAACCCTCAACCCAATTTTTTAAAAAATATCAATCAACCAGAGAAATTATTTCTTCAAGTCAACTAAACATTGACTGAGAGACTATACTTACTGTCATTTTAAAGAAAGTATGCCCATAGTAACAATTGCCAGAGTTTGAATTACGAGAGCTGGAACCAAGGAACAGGAAACAGCTTCCCAATTAGAAAATCTTTAGGTGGTGAGGGAAAGTGGCCCAGTTTCTGCTCACAGTGTGTTCAGCAAGTTACTCGGTAGTGATGCCCTTGTGAGGTAAACCTCTGGAACAAAGGCTCTGAGAACCTACAGTTAATTCTGTTAACCTGCAGTTAATTCCAGTCACACACAACAAAAGAAAAGCAACTCTCCTCTTCTAGTCTCTCCCTGTGTCAGAGGAGACAAGAAAGACCAAGGCTTGATCAAGACATTGCTCTAGACATTCAATTATGTGCTCTAGTGTATCTGGTCTCACCCATGCCTTTAGCAACACATCTAAATGGGATGAACTGGGCAATTTGACATTCAGGTTTGTTTTGTTTTGTTTTGTTTTGTTTTGTTTTGTTTTGTTTTGTTTTTCTGATCTCAGGAAAGTGTGTACAGTTCTAATCTCTAGTTCTTCTTGAGAAAACTGCTTTTGTCTTACTATTCATAATGTATAAACAGGTTAATTTTCACTTTCTAAGATATTATGAAATTTATTTTAAAACAAACCATTTGCTATATATTCTAACACATACTGAAAATGCATCTCTCTATATATATGTATATAAATGTGTGTGCATGTGTGTGTATGTTTATGTCTATGTGTATAGGTTTATATACTTATATGTACACACACACACATTATCATAGATGAAGGAGAATGAGAAAAGTGGTTAACTAGGAATCACATCATATTTTAACATAGCAAATTCAGAACAGTATGGCAATTTATCCACATCCATGGTACTGAAGGTAGATGACAAATGGTGTTTCTCGTTCGCAGCAGGTCTAAGAATAGTGAGTATAAGAACTGATTTATGATTAACATCATAAATCCCTTATCAGTTGCAATCACACGAGGCATATGAATTAGCTTTACTCTGTTACTGAAAAGACAATGCTGACAGAACAGGTAACCACTTAGCACGCAGGATTCCCAGCAGGCCATAGATCTGCAGCTTTGTCTTCTTCGGTGGTAGGAGAATAATTGTCTAGAAATGACAAATGTTGCCAATGCTTTGTTCCTGAGACAATGGAACTGTGGAACAGGCAATTAGACTTAGGAGCTTCAGGTCAATATTTTGATAACTTTAAAAGATGAAACATGTTTTTGATAGAAGCCACAGATAAGGACTACATTGGGAGGGTAGCTTTCAAGAAGGGACTCAGTCTGTGTCTAGCTGTAATTAATGGTATGTCCATAATATTGCTAGATCATCAAGTGAAATTAACTAACAAATGCTACTGTTTTTTACCTCTGCTTTCATGATTTGCTTTATATTAATAGAAATGAGATAAAATTAATCCCAACTGATAGTATGGCAGACCATTTAATCTAATTAAATATTTTTTTTTTAACTTTCAAGTGATGTATTTAGGTTTAAAGAAAAGGCTACTTGTGATTTTTAACTTAAAATTAATTTTGCTTATATTTGAAAATTTTGAGTTATTTCTACCATTCTTTCAGACATAAAACTTCACTAAATATTTTAAAATTTAGTTCTTGATCAAAATTTAATATCATAAAATAAAAAGGAAGAAACTCCTAAAAAAAATGTATTTTTCAGAACTAGTTGGGTGAAAAAATAAAGATGGTTTGCCCCGTTTCTGTTGTAACTTAATACATCATTACATTGATCAGTAAGAATTTTTCACTGCTTTGAGCCAGGAATCTATACTTTTTATGTGTTGCTACTCATATGCTTACTGAAAGATCCGATACCCAGTAAAGGGATCTCAGTAGTCAATGTTAGGAGTCACTTGAAAACCAAGAAAATCTTTCTAGAAATATCCCACATGAGCAGGGACTGAGCTATATAACATATATGCCAAAAGCAGAAGGAAAACTTTGGAATCCCTAAGGTAGCAATTTTAGGGCAGTGATTTATGAAGAGAATGTGTAAGAGGAAAGAATGTGGATCTCACACTCATGGAAATGAAACAACCCAGTAGTCAGTGATGAGTGGGCCAAAGAAGAACTCAAGATGGAACCAGAAAAAAAAAAAAAAAAAAAGCCTGGAACTAAATGAAAATGAAAGCACAACAAAATAAAACATCTGGGGAACATTAAAAGCAGTTTTAATAAAGAAATTTGTAGTTACATTTAAAAAAAAAACAGAAAGAATATAAATAAATGACATAAAAAACAACTCAAGAATTTTGGGAACATAAGAGCAAACCAAACCTAAATCCAGTGGGCAGTAAGAAATGATAAGAAATCAAAGCAGAAATTAATGAAACAGAAACAAAGAAAGCAATACAAAGAAGAATTATTCTTAAATTCATTAACCTAAGAGAAGATAAACAAGATTGACAGACTCTTGGCCCAACCCACCAAAAGAAAAAATATTACATAAATATATGAATTCTTACATAAACAGAAAAACAATACAACAGACATGAAAATTCAGAATATTATAAAGGAATATTTTAAAAACCAATTTACTTCATTAAATTGGAACATCTAAGAGAAAAGGCTACATTTTTAGATTCACCAAAATCATCAAAGTTTAACCAAGAACAGATCAACAACCTAAACAGATTCATAACAAATAAAGACACTGAAACTAATAAAAAAAAGCTTTCAAACTAAAATAGCCCAGGCCCAACAGACTCTCAAAAAAGCTATCGCCAACCTTTCTTTATTATTCAAATGAAAAAAGGAAAGCCCTCTTTCTATGAAGCCGATATGAATCTAATACCAAAATTAGGTAAAGACTAAATAGAAAACTATAAATCAAATAGGTCTGACGAACAGAGTCAAAAAACAAATCCTTATAAGAAACTTGCAACCTGAATACAGATAAACATCAAAAAGATTTTCTATCATGACCAAGTTGGCTTTATCCTGGAGATGCAGTGGTCATTCAACATGTGAGAGTTAATAAATATAATAACTTAAATAGATGGGCTCAAAGATAAAAAAAAAATTAATCCTAAACATAATAAAGACTCTATATGGAAAAAACCTCAGACAACATCATCTGAAATGGGGAAGATGTGAAGCAATCCATTTGAAATCGGGGATGAGAGGACTGCCCACCACACCCACTCAGACTCAATATTGTGCTTGAATCACTAGTTGAACCACTCAAGGTAGGAAAACAAATTAGAGAGATACAATGAGGAAAACAAGAAGTAAAACCATACCTATTTGCGTTTGCTGTGGTATAAAACACAAGAGATGCAAAAACTCTGTCAGAAAAACACTTCTGGAAATAATCAACAGTTTCAGAAAAGTGGCTGAATTAACTTACAAAATTCAATAGCTTTTCACCACCCACAAACACGCTGACAGAAATCGTGGAAACACCCCATTCACAACAGTCTCAAAGACCATAAAGTGTCTCAGAATAAATTTAAGCGAGGAGGCGAAAAATGTCTTTCCTGAAAATGGGAAAATATCCCATGTGTTGGTAAGAATAATATGATAATGATCATTCTAACAAAACTTACTTATATCTCAGTGAAAACCTCCATCTCATTCTTCACAGAAAGAAAGAATACTGTGAAATTCATTTAGAACCACAAAAGGCACCAAGCATCTAAAAATTACTAAACAACAACAACAACAACAAAATGCTAGAGTGGTTACTGCTTCTGTTATCAATATATACTGCAGAATCATAATAGTAATGATGATGATGATGATGATGATGATGAACAGCATATTACTGGCATAAAAACCGACATGTAGATGAGTTGAAAAAACAGAAGATCCAAACCTGAGTTTGCATAACTACATTATATATTGGACACAGATGCCAAAAATAGACACTGGAGAAAAGATAGCGTCTTCAACAACCATGCTGTGAAAACTGTATACCCACATGTAGAAAGAAACTAGACCTGTATCTGTCACTTTGCACAAAAAAAAAAACAAACAAAAAAAAAACCTCGAAGTGGATCACAGACTTAAATGTGAAACCAGAAACACTGAGACTCCCAGAAGAAAACAGGGGCAGTACCCCACCTGACACAGGTGTCAGAGAGGCCTTTCCGGATAGGACTCAATTGCCCAGGAATTACGGTCAGTACTTGACAAGTGGAACCTCATACATTTAAGAACCTTTTGAATGGCTAAAATAACAACCACGAAAATAAAAAGGAAAACCCAGCCTAGAGAGAGCGTCATTGGCAGCTGCACGTCCGACAGAGGGTTAACATCCGGAATACACAAAGAGCTCAGAAAACAAAGACAAAGACAAAAAACCAAACCAAACCATAACCCATCGGAAAAGTTGCTCTTGGAGCATGAACAGAGAGTTTTCAAAGGAAGAAAGAAAAGTAGCTAAGAAATATCTCAGGAAATGTGTTCACCATCCTTAACAGGTAAGGAAATGAAAACCAAAATAAATTTGAGATTTCACCTTACCCAGTCAAAATGTCCAAGATCAACAAAACCCCCAACAATTTCTAAAGCAGCTGCTGGGGGAGGGGCGGGCTGCCTCATTTACTGTTGATGGGGTTGAAAACTGCTCCAGCTATTCTGGAGGAAATCAGTGTGGAGAACTTCTGAAATGCTAAAAAAAAAATAAGTCATCCATATGACTCAGCTCTCCTACCGCTTGGTATGTGCCCACAGGACTTGACAGGACTCCACTCGCTCAGCGACGCTCAATGCCCCTCTCTTCACGAGAGCCTGGCAATGAAACCAACCAAAAAGTTTTCCTTAGTCACTTTTCTAATGCTGTGAAGAGGCACTGAGACCACGGCCAAAAGAGATGTCCTTTAAGTGGGACTTGGTTACAGTTTCAGAGGATAGGTCCATGACTGTCATGGTGAGGTACATGACAACAGGCAGGTAGCCATGCCATGGGAGAATCAGCAGGCAGAGAGAAGGAGACCGGGTGTGGCATAGGTTTCTGAAATCTCCATACACATACCCAGTGGCACACTTCCTCCACCAAATCCACGCTTCCCAATCCCTTGCAGAAATAGTTCTGCCCGCTAAGGACCAAGCATTCAAATATGTGAGTCTATGGGGGTAGGGTGGGGGGCATCTTCACTCACCCCATCACATCATCCTTCAATAGACGAATGGATCGTGAAATATGGTAAATAGACACTATGGAAAACTATTGAGTGGTAAAGAAAAATAAAATTGTGAAATTTGTACGTAAATAAATGGAGCTAGGAAAAGATCATATTGGCTGAGATGACTTAGACTTGGAAAGGGAAATGTTCTCTTTCATCTGTAGCTCCAGCATGGAGTTCCACCATAGACACTGGAAAGGAAAAATGTGAGCCTAGCTTACATGTGGGCTTGCTGGCAACAAGGGCTGCCGCTTTCCCTGTTTTTGTTTAACATTAATTATTATAGAATCCTCATTTGTGTGAGTCCTTGAAGGTGTGTGAAAATAGTTTTTAGCAGTTCTCCGTTGAATGGTAAAATCTACAGTTTCAATTTTATTGTTTACATGAATGGAACAAAAAAATTAGACCCCTTTATCATATATTTAAACTTAGGGTTAATTTCAAACAGAGTCCCCCTCATTTCTAGAAATTATGCATGATGCCATTCAAAAATACCCCATGCTGTATTATGAAATATGGTAATAAAATAAGAACTATCTATATAGAGTGTCAGGGTTTTTGGTTGTTTGTTTGCAATGCTTTTCTCACAATGGTGTTAAATAACTTTTCCATTTGTGACATTATTCAGAATTTTTTTCACAGTTGTGGAACTTTAACTTCCTTCTGCTTGAAAATCTACTCCTGACTCTTAAATGCTTCTTGCACTCTGGATATTAGCCTTTTTTAAGATGCTGCTGCAGTACAAAGCTTGCATGCTTTCCCATTTCAAGGAAAGTGCACAGTGTGGTATCTGGAGGGGGAAGACATTGACTGCGATGCTGGCGGTAGAAGTGAGTGGAGGGTTTACAATCCCCCCACTGCCCTCTATGCGTCAATAAGTGAGAAGGAGACTCACCTTTTCCAAGTACGACTTCTTTGGAGGGGACCGATGACACTGATCACATTGGTTGCCAAATGGAAGAGGAGAATGATTGACTTTAGTCTTGTCTTGCGTATTTTAACGAGGTCCATTCAAATGGTATTAAAATCTCTAAGCTGGCATTTCTAGGAGGCATTTTGGTTCATAGTTTAAATGTTGTGGCTGTAGTGAATTCTACCATATCTATGGGTGAAGAGTTGGGGATAAGAGGTTAAAATCCGATGCTTGGTGAGTATACACATTTGGGAATAAAGAATGGAGCTAGCGAATGTAGAACCGTGTAAGATATTGGAGAGACTGTGATGTTGCTGAACATCCTGAAGTAATGGTGAGAAGGGAAGTTTGTTTGGAAGCTTTTTTCCTGAACTACATCATATATGTATATATATATATATATATATACGAGACATATGATGTATATGTGTATGTGTGTACATATGTATGTGTATATGTATTATGGAAATATTAGAATCCCTTTAAAGAGCCATTTTATAGACTGGTAGATTGACAGCTTAAGAAAATACCTCTTCAGACCCATCACTCAGTTGGATCAGTTTTCTCTGGCTGTTGCAAGTCAGTGACTAACTACAATGGAGGTGATATTAGAAATGGTTTCTGTTCAACATTGGCTGCTAGGCAACAGTTGCCTGGAGACTCCATTGGAGTCTGAATGATTTTCTTGAAGCTATAGGGCTGTCTTCCCATACCAACCCTCTGGCCTTTATCCTTTAGTGTATGCCGAGCCTGCTCTTGCTGACTCTGCTGTTGTCTCTTTATCCTTCACAGGCCTATTTCCCTGTAGACCTCTTAGCATTTGCTTCTAAGAAAAGCAAACTGATACAGGTACCAACTTCAGTTTTAATAGTTGACCTGGACAGCTCTGGCAGTCTGAATTCCTCAGAAATATGAGCCAAATCCTTAAAATTGATTTATTTTCCCTCAAGTTCTAGTTATTTAGCAGTACTCTATCTTACAAACTGTATTTATAGTGCTATCTGAGGTAAAGATGAACAGAACTACTTTGAATATTAACAAAACAAGGATCTTGCTTATCATCTCTCACTGCATTTATTAGAGATAAATTAAAGGGGCTAGTAGCTTGCACTAACTAGTGCTAAAATTAAGAGTGGAGTTAAGATTCATCGTCAGTGTTCTGTCTCCAGAGAGCTATAATTTCCACCACAACAGAACCATGAACATATTGGCCGGCAACTCTTTGAGGAAATCCTCAGTGTGTTTTCAGTCCTTCCTGGTTGTAACACAGTTCGATGTCTTTGGTGCTGGATCACAGGACAGTAAAAATGGTTTCTTGTCCCACGGAGCTTCTAGAGGAGTGGAGATAAGACTAAGCATGGACGAGATGCTAGCCGTGCCTTCGTTTTTTACAATACAAGCCCAATAATATCATGTCTATATTCCGACTCTTAACTTCTATATCTAAAATTAAAGTTACTTAGAGAGAAAGTGCTGAAAAAGAAGGGTAGGGAATCAATGTCAATACCTTTTCAAAAACTCAGCTCTCTAGAAGCCCGGCCTTGAGTTAACAACCTAGAGACTTGAGAGCAGTGAGTTGATAAATGTCCACTAACGTCAGTTACATTTAAAATGAGGACCAGAGGAAGATGGTAGAATACACTTATGGAGTTTTCTTAAGAAACAACGCCAAATATTTTACAAAGAGATTCACCTCATGATGACAAGTTCAAATTCCAATTTTATTTATTTATTTGAGAATGAGGAAACAAGTTTATTTGTGGCTACTTAGGACTTTTTAAATTTGAAAATGTTTTTTTTTCATACAATATATTTTGAATGTGATTCTCCTTGTTTCAACTCCTCCAATAGCCTCCCCATCTCCCCACCCAGCCAGATCTAAACAACTCTTTCTTGTTCTCTTATTAGAAATCAAATAGGAATCTAAAAAAGAAAAATAATAATAAAATAAGATGAAATAAAACCAGTCACATCTGTATAGAACAAGAGAGAATAAGACATACACATGAAAAGAAAGACAAAGAGCCAAAGAAAAACATAAGAAAAAGACAGACATAGATACCCACACAGTGGCACACCCAGAAATTCCCCAAAACTACAAAATTAGAAACCATAATATATAAGCAAAGTCTTATAGGTTAATAAAAAATACCCAGACAAAGTATTAGTAGACAAAGTAATTTCAAAAAATAAAGTTTGTTTTGTGTTGGGCACCTACTGGTAGGTAGATCTTGAAAGTGGTTTGTACACCTAGTAAGACTTTGTTTGAGAAAAGTAAATATTGATTTGTGAGTGGTTACCAGTTGGGGATAGTTTATGGGTTAGGTATGTGTGCTTGCGTCCACTTCCCCTCTTCAGCGCTAGGCCCCATCTGGATTAGACCTGTGCATGCTACATCCCGGTGGCTTCCTATGTGCATTTGTCCTTTTGTGTTTAGAAGACAGCGTTTCCTTGGTATCTTCCATCTCCCCTGGCTCTTACACTCAGTCTTCTGCAGGATTCCCTGAGACATAAGAAGAGAGAATTGGTGGGCAGTGCATTGAGGACTGAACATTCCAAGGTAGCTCACTCTTTACACACTGTACAGCCATGGATCTTTGTATTTCTTCCCATATAATACAAGAGGAAGCTTCTCTGTTGATGTCTGAAGAAGACACTAGTCTATGAGTTACAACAGAATGTCATTAGAGTAATTTGTTCCTATGCTTTTTTCAGGAGGCGGTGGTATCTGAGTTTCACCGAAGTCCTTGGCCTATCTTGTAGGTATGAAGTTATCGTGCACTGTGTTTATTCTTGTATTATTCAGATGCTGATTTCTCTGACTCACGTCCAATCAGGACATGGCGTTGTGATGCTTATTTTAACTATCGCCTGATTCTTTGTCATGTAAACATTGTTCTCTTGTTTATTCTTTGGTGTGTCAACAAAAGGTGGTCAGCCAATGCCTAAACAGAGGACAGAAAGGGCTGGACTTCGGATCCCAGCCAAGAGAAGGGTAGAGAGAGAAGAAGAGGATTCACCATAAGGATAGGGTAGAGAAGTCACATTGGGAGCACACTCAGTCTCATGGAGCGGGCCTCAAATCCAATCAGATATTGCCAATTTATGCCCACAAGCTTTGTGCCACTATTGCACTTACACATCTTTATGTGAATGTCACCATTGTTGATCTGAGGGTTTGTAACTGGGTTAATGTTTGCCTTTTCCACAGTAGCATGCAAAGTACTGTAAGCACTAATGGTAGGGGTCAAGACTCTAGGTAGGCACCCGCTCAATCACTCCATGTTCAACGGGTTGTGTCGGTGTTATCTTCAGCAATAGATCCTAACTACCTGTTTGTAAAAAGCAACCAATAACATTGACCTGGGTCGTTTGAGGGTTCGCATGGGATCCCTTTGACTAAAAACTAGATTAGCCGTAACCAATATCCAGAATTTTTATTTTTTTTATTTATTATTATTTTCTTCATTTACATTTCAAATGCTATCCCGAAAGTTCCCTATACCCCGCCCCCACCCCTGCTCCCCTACCCACCCACTCCCACTACTTGGCCCTCCTGCTTGTGGACGTTGTACATCGTGGTGCGCACTAGGCTCCGCACCACGATGTACAACGTCCACAAGCAGTCTGTACCTATATCCTTTCATGGGTATTTTGTTCCTTAATCTAAGGAGGAATGAAGTACCCACACGATGGTCATCCTTCTTGGTTTTCTTGTGTTTTGCAAAATGTATCTTGGGTATTCTAAGTTTCTGGGCTAATATCTGCTTATCAGTCAGTGCATATCTAGTGACTTCTTTTGTGATTGGGTTACCTCACTAAGGATGATATCCTCCAGATACGTCCATTTGCCCAAGAATTTCATAAATTCATTGTTTTTAATAGCTGAGTAGTACTCCATTGTGTAAATGTACCACAGTTTCTGTATCCATTCCTCTATTGAGGGACATCTGGGTTTCTTTTCAGCTTCTGGCTATTATAAATAGGGCTGCTATGAACATAGTAGAGCATGTGTCCTTATTACCAGTTGGAAGATCTTCTGGGTATATGCCCAGAAGAGGTATTGCTGGGTCCTCCAGTAGTACTATGTCCAATTTTCTGAGGAACCGCCAGACTGATTTCCAGAGTGGTTGTACAAGTTTGCAATCCCACCAGTAATGGAGGAGTGTTCCTCTTTCTCCACATCCTCGCCAGCATCTGCTGTCCCCTGAATTTTTAATCTTAGCCATTCTGACTGGTGTGAGATGGAATTTCAGGGTTGTTTTGATTTGCATTTCCCTGATGACTAAGGATGTTGAACAGTTTTTGAGGTGTTTCTCAGCCATTTGGTATTCCTCAGTTGAGAATTCTTTATTTAGCTCTGTACCCCATTTTTTAATGGGGTTATTTGAATTTCTGGAGTCCAGCTTCNTGAGCTCTTTGTATATATTGGATATTAGTCCTCNNTCAGATTTAGGATTGGTAAAAATNCTTTCCCAATCTGTTGNTGGCCTTTTTGTCTTGTTGACAGTGTCTTTTGCCTTACAGAAGCTTTGCAATTTTATGAGGTCCCATTTGTCAATTCTTGATTTTACAGCAGAAGCCATTGGTCTTCTGTTGAGAAAGTTTTTCCCTGTGCCCATATCTTCAAGGCTTTTCCCCATTTTCTCTTCTATCACTTAGTTTTTAAGACTTTGAAATTTCTTAATTTCTGTCTCGACCCATTTTTAAATTGAGTAGTGTGTTGTTCAGTTTCCATTAATTTGTAAGGCTTCTGTTGTTTCTTTTGTTGATCTTCAGCTTTAGTCTGTGATGGTCAGATAGCATTCAGGGTGGTACTTCAATGTTCTTGAATCTGCTAAGACTTGCTGTGAGTTCAATTAGATCCTCAGTTTTAGAGAAAGGTTCATGAGATGCGGAGAAGAAAGTATATTTTTTCATGTTTAGGTGAAATGTTCTGTAAATATCTCTTAGGAACACTTAGGTTTATGATATCATATGTTATCTTTCCTCTCCCCATTTTCTTCCTTTCTACCTGGATGAATTTCTCGGCTTCTGAGGCTTTAAACAGAGAGCATCTGGGACAGATAATTATATTATAATTATGTTATCCTTCATTCATTCCTTAAGCAATTTTCTGTTTTAGTTTTTCGTCTGAATGACCCATGTGTATTTGTGAAAGTGGGGTATTGAAGTCTCCCACTACCAGTGTGTGAGGATCGATATGTGATTTAAGCTGGATTTGTGTCTCTTGTTAAAGTTCTTTCATCCTTTTACTCTGGGGTGATGTCTACACTTGATGTTAAGGTGTTTATTTCGGATGCAGCAGAAGGATGGATCCTGTTTTCCTATCCAGTTATTTTAGTCTTTGAGTAATCGAGAGCATTGATGTTGAACATTATCAATGAGCAACGCTTTTTGTTTCCCATTTGTTGTTGCTGTTGTTGTAGTGTGGGGTTTCCCCATTCTTTTGACTTGCTGATCTGCAATTATTTATTTCTTGTGTTTTCATGGGTGTGGTTAACTTTTCTAGGTTAAAGCTTTCTCTCTAGTACCTTCTGTAAAGCTGGATTTGTAGAAATATCTTGTTCAAATTTTCTTTGATTGTGGAATGACTTTTTTCCTTCATTCATTGATTTTGACTCCAGACCCTTCTGGTTTTTAGAGTCTTGGTTGGGGTAGGGAGTATTTATTTTTCTTTTAGTTCTGCCTATTAGAAAATGGACCTAATTGGTCATTTTTCCTTTCAGCCTTTAGTATTGTTTCATTGCTCTGTGCATTTAGTGTTTCAATTATTAAGTGCCAACTTTATTTTCTGGTCTAGTCTATTTGATGTTCTGTATGCTTCTTGTACCACAATAGGTATCTCCTTCTTTAGATTAGGAAATGTTTCTTCTCCAATCTTGTTGAAAATATCTTCTGTGCTTTTGACCCGGGTTTCTTCTCCTTCCTATATTCCTATTATTCTTAGATTTGGTCTTTTCACAGTGCCCCAGATTTCCTGGATGTTCTCTGCTTGAACTTTTTTAGATTAACATTTTCTTTGACTAAGATATCTATATCTTGTATCTGGCCGAATATTCTCTTTCATTTCTTACATTCTGCTGGGGAGGCTTCCTCTGAAGGTCCTGCTAACATTTCCAAATCTTCCGTTTCCAGGGTTCCTCCAGTATGGCTTCCTTTTCTTTTTCTGCTTTCCTCCCTTGAACAATTGCCTTCGCTTTATTTAAGGGTTGTTTGTATCTTCGTCAATGTGTTTATTTATATTTTCTTAAGGTCCTTAAGCATATTTATAATAGGTGTTTTGAAGTTGATGTCTTGTGCTTCTATACTGCATTTATCAACGCCTATTTTAGTAGGGTTGCTGGGCTCAAGTGGAGACATATTGTCCTGGTTGTTATTGTATATTTATGTTGGCATCATGGCACCTGAGATTTAAGGTGATTGTAACTCTAGGTGTTGATATCTGACCTTTTCTTTTATGAATAAGTTTTCAGTCCTTGCTTTCTGTTGCCCTCTCTGGATTATAGGTGCTATAGCTGTGGTAGGTTGCTTTCTATGGAGTGTTTCTGAATCTCTGCTTGGTGTGACCACTGGGGGTCAAGGGTAGAACTTGCTTCTAGGTATTGGGTGCTGACCCAGGAATGGGGATAGACTAGATGGGTAAGGGTCTGAAAGGATCCTCAGAAAGGAGGAAAAAAATGGGTATGCCACAAGGTCTGTGGAGTCCACAGGGAACAGATGAAGTAAGGGAAGGAAGCTCTTACTGATGGTCTGCTACAGGGTTTTGGATGGAATTGACAATTAGAATTGGAAGAGAGAGAAAAAAAAGGAGACTTTGTTTCCTGGCCAGCGTGGCCTCGGTTTTCGGGGAAGAGACTTTATCCAGTACTGATGGTGGAGACTGAGGAAAAGGATAAGGAAGGAAAGCTGAAAATACCTAGTTCTCATGGCCATATCATGTTCCCAAGGAAAGACAGCGGGTTTGGCAGGGTTTGGCAAGTGAAAAAAATTGCTGGGGTGAGAAAGGATGAAAGGCTATACTAGAAGATTTGTAAATTCTAATTTTATCTGTGACTTGAAGTTTTTCGCATACAGATCTTTCACCTCCTTAGTTACAGTCACACCAAGGTATTTTATATTTTTTGTGAAGGGTGTTGTTTCCCTAATTTCTTTATCCTCCTGTTTATGCTTTGCATAGAGAAAGGCCATTGATTTATTTGAGTTAATTTGATATCCAGCTACTGCACTGAAGCTGTTTATCAGGTTTAGGAGTTCTCTGGTGGAATTTTTAGGGTCATTTATATATACAATCATATCATCTGCAAATAGTGATAATTTGACTTCTTCCTTTCCAATTTCTATCACCTTGATCTCCTTTAGTTGTCGAATTGCTCTGGCTAGGACTTCAAGTACAATATTGAATAGGTAGGGAGAAAGTGGGCAGCCTTGTCTAATCCCTGATTTTAGTGGTATTGCTTCCAGCTTCTCTCCTTTTAATTTGATGTTGGCTACTGGTTTGTTCTATATTGCTTTTATTATGTTTAGGTATGGGCCTTGAATTCCTGATCTTTCCAAGACTTTTATCATGAAGGGGTGTTGGATTTTTTGTTGGATTTTTCAGCATCTAACGAAATGATCATGTGGTTTTTGTCATTGAGTTTGTTTATGTAGTGGATTACATTGATGGATTTCCTTATATTAAGCCATCCCTGCATCCCTGGGATGAAGCCTACTTGGTCATGATGGATGATCATTTTGATGTGTACTTGGATTTGGTTTGCAAGGATTTTATTGAGTATTTTTGCTTCGATATACATAAGGGAAATTGGTCTGAAGTTCTCTTTCTTTGTTGGATCTTTGTGTGGTTTAGGTATCAGAGTAATTGTGGCTTCATAGAACAAATTGGGTAAAGTACCTTCTGTTTCTATTTTGTGGAATACTTTGAGGAGAGTTGGAATTAGGTCTTCTTTGAAGGTCTAATAGAACTTTGCACTAAACCCATCTGGTCCTGGGCTTTTTTTGGTTGGGAGACTATTAATGACTGCTTCTATTTCCTTAGGGGAAATGGGACTGTTAAGATCATTAATCTGTTCCTGATTTAACTTTGGTACCTGGTATCTGTCTAGGAAGTTGTTTATTTTATTCAGGTTTTCCAGTTTTGTTGAGTATAGCCCTTTATAGTTGTATCTGATGATGTTTTGGGTTTCCTCAGGATCTGTTGTTATGTCTCCTTTTTCATTTCTGATT
>NC_034604.1:49901588-49944871 GCF_900095145.1 Mus pahari | reverse complement strand
TGGCTGGAGTTTGATCCTCCTGTGATTCTGTTAGCCCCTGTCAGCACTCCTGGGAATCCAACTCTCCCCTGGGTCCCCTTGGTCAGAGCACTTTCTGCAGGCAAGCTCTCCTCTTGCAAGGCAGGTGTCCAGAAGTCTGGAGCTCTGATTCTCCTTCTGAGTCCTGGGGTCAGAGCCCTCCCTGTAGGCCAACTCTCCCTGTGTGATCCAGGGGACCCATGTTCTCAAGGACCTGTGGTGTGGAGAGTCCTCCTGAGCACTCAGATGTCTCTGCTGGGGTTCAGAAGAGAGATGGCAGGGGTGGCCGCAACTGGACTGGAACCCTGCCTCTAGGTGGGCAGTGTTCCTTTTTCCCTATTCCTGCTGGCATAAGCCCCTGCTGGATTCTCTGGAACTGATTGTGTTCCACTCACCTGTGATCCCTAGGACCGTGATCCTGGGGATCTGTGGTGTGGAGAGTCCTCTGGAGTGCTCAGTTGCCTCCTCTGGGGTTCAGAAGAGAGATGGTGGGAGTAGCCCTGACTGGACCAGAACCCCACCTCTGGGTGGGCAGTGTTCCTTTGTCCTTGTTCCTGCTGGCACAAGCCCCTGCTGGATTCTCAGCAGTTGATTGTGTTCCACTCACCGTAATCCCGAGGATCTGTGGTGTGGAGAGTCCTCTGGAGTGCTCAGCTTCTTCCACTGGGGTTCAGAAGAGAGAAGACCACTGGGAGTGGTCCCGACCGGACAGGAACCCGGCCCGTGGGCGGGCAGTGTTCCTTTGTCCCTGTTCCTGCTGGCACACGCCCCTGCTGGATTCTCTGGAGTTGCTTGTGTTCCACTCACCGTGATCCCGAGGACCATGGTCCCGAGGACCTGTGGTGTGGAGAGTTCACCGGAGAGCTCAGCTCCCTCCGCTGGGGTTCAGAAGAGAGATGGTGGGAGTCTGACCTTTAGTTTCTTAGACAAGTACATTCCTTAGAAAAAAATGTTCATTTAGACATATGAGTTACTGTGTTGACCTGAGTATTGTTTAAGAAAGAATAACATGGATGGGATGTGGGGGATGGTGCTGGACAGCTAACCCAGCACGTGTTTTTTCAAGGATATGAGTTCAGTTACCAGAACCCACACGACAGTTCGTAACCATCTGTGACTCCAGTTCCAGGAGATCCAATCCAGGATATTTAAAGCCTTCTTCTGACCTTCACAGGCACCAGACATTCACTTGATAAACATACAAGCATGCAGGCCAAATCTTCCACAAATAAAAAGTAAATCCTTCTTTAAAAAATAAAATAACATAACACACCTTGTGGTATATGGTGTGGGAGACTGTTCATTTATCAATTTGTTATTTTACTCATTTATTTTAAAAGTATTGATTGGGTTCTTATGAGTTCCAAACACACTAATTTTCAGATCTTATGAAGTTTGACTCTTTTGGGAGAGGGTAGATATTAAACACAGAAATTTATAGGCTAAGAGTCAATATGTATGTCAATAAAACAAGAAAGGGGCAGGAAGTGATATATTCTTACTATACTTGTGCCTAATAACGGATCATAAAAATATGTGAGGCAAAAAATGGATTAAAGTTCAAGAAGAAATATAAACAGTCTACTCTTATGCTTGGACATTTCAACAAGCATCTAAATCTGCCATTATTTAACAAATCCAATGTGATAACACCACTAAAGATATAGTTACACTAATCACTGACATCAAACTATCAATGACTTTAGCAGAAACATGACTGAAAGCAACTACCATTTTACCCAACAGCCCCAGGGTATGTATCTTTTCTGAGCTCACTGGAAACATTTACCAAGGACCACATTCTTGTCCAAAAGACAGATATACCTCAACAAATGTGAGAGAACAGGAATCATACACTGCATGTTCTTAGACTGCAGAGGGAGGAAACCAGAAGCCAGAAAAATAATAATGAAAACTCAAAATGTTTGGAGATTAATCAGTGTACTTCTATAAACATACAATGATAAGCAGAGTATATATATATATATATATATATATATATATATATATATATATGTATATATGAATGACCTGGACCTATTTTACCTATTTTAATCTGAATAAGACCACTATTAAATAATATTTGTGGGCAACATGGAAATAATTCAAAGGGGGAAATACATAGTATCAAATTAACATATTATAAAAGGATATAGACCCAAAATTCAGGTTTCTGCCTTAAAAATCTACAAGAATACAAGAATACAGTTTATTTATACAGGAGAACAAGAGAATTAATAAACTTACAGCAAGAATCAGTAAAGATAAAACTGAGAAAATTAAACCCAAAATAAACTTGTTCTCAGAGAAAACAAAACTACAGTGACAACAGAAAAGCAAGTGGTGTACAGCCAATCAGAGCAGTCAAGAAAGATGCAGGCAGACAAAAGTATTAATCAGAGATGAGGCATTGTGTGCATGGGTGCATGCACGTGTGTGTGTGTGTGTGTGTGTGTGTGTGTGTCCGTGAATGTGCCCATGAGTGTATGTGTGTAATGAATGACTTTAGCAGAAACATGCCTATTAAAGGACTTAAATTGATAATTAGCAAATTTCTCAAGTGAAGAGAAAAAAATTCATCTGTCTTTAAATCTCATTGGATATTATTCTGTTTTCTGCGTGTTCCCAGAAACAGAAACAGAAGAAACATGCTTTATTTTTTTTTTCTGGGAGGCCAGAATAACCCTTATTTCTCAAACAATGTCATCCAACCTGTGACAGAGAGTGTCAGCTACAGATGAAATCCTCTTACGAACACAGATTCAATAACCCTAACTAGAATATTTGCAAATCCAAATGTATACAAACAACGTGACCAAGGGAGTTTACTGCACGTATGTAAGCCTGATTAAACATCAACATTTGAATATAATCCATCTATTGAAAAATAGGCTATATGAGAGAAATCGCATGCTCATATCGAAAGGTGCAGAAAATGTATTTGGCAAAATCCTTTGCCTATTCATGACTAAACACCCACTAGGAAATAGAACTAGAGAAAAAACCACGTTGGTCTGATTTAAGAAAAAAAAAAAAAAGATGTCATTAACAGTCTGTGGCGAGCTCATGTACTGGTTACAAAACTAGAAGCTGGTTCCTAAGGCTGGAGGCCAACAGCCTCACCACTCCTGTTCAACACCTTGCTGAAAGTTCTACACATTGGAAGAAGACAAAAACGGAAATGAAAAGCTTACAGCTTGTAATGAAGAAACAAACCCTTGTTTACTTACAGATGGTGTGTGTGTGTGTGTGTGTGTGTGTGTGTGTGTGTGTGTGTGTAAGGAATCAATAGAATACTAGTAGAGTTAGTAAGAGAATATAGGAATGTTAGAATATAGGAGAATAATACATAATAACACTTTTGTACAACATAAATGTAGTATTGGAATTTAAATGAAAAAGAATACCATTTATGGTGGCTCTAAAAAAAAAAAATCATGCTTGGCAATGGACCTTAAGAATATGTTCAGGATGAAAGTACCATACTCAGATGAAATAAATTGAAACTAATATGTATCAATTTACAGGTATCTCATATTTATGAATAGCAAGACTCAATACTGGTAAGATGCCTGGTCTTCCCTGCTTGATCAGTAGATTCAACACAAACAGAATAAAATCCCCAGTGAACTGTTGTGTTTCAACAAAGAGATTGTTAAAATATATGGCAAGGAAGAATGTTCAGAATGACTAATATTGAGTACCAATAACAAGAGTGAAGAGAAAGGACAGAATCCCCCAGCCTCAAATCTACAATATGATGCAACAACAATATGGTCCTCCAACAAGGCCACACCTCCCAATAGTGCCATTCCTTGGATGAGCAAACATTCAAATGTATGAGCCTGTGGGGGCCAGTGTCATTCGAACTACCACAGACTTAATATTCAAATGTGTCCTAGACATTTAGAGAAATGAGCAGTAAATTACACATACACACTCATGCAAGTGCACATGCACACACACACAATGAATGTTTGTTTTTAACAACTTGACATTCTCAACTTGAAGTAAGGAAGTTTCTCTTCAAACAGTGAGTAGAAAAAGAAACTATGGCCTATTCGTAAGTAGACTTTATAACTATTGTATTAAGATGAATGATCTCTTAGACCCCAGTCATATACTTTGAACTATTGTGGAGAAAATGTCAATGTATACTGCTACGTGGAAAGACACTCTGACAAACCTACTATTATACAATTCTAACTTTCTTCCCTTTGGGGCAAAAACAGTGATTATTCTCTATGAGGCAGTCATGTTTTTAAGGGTACACTTGATCAATCTGTCATTTTAAAAAAGTTGATAAAGGTTTGGTTTTCTTTTTATGAGTAATATACCATGGGTGCTTATAAGTTAGTCTCCTGCTATCTGCACTAATCTGACTAAAAACCTCATCACTCACTAGGGTTCAGGTTCCCGATCATTAGAGTATGGGGATTTTTAGAAAGTTGTTATTTTTTGCTATTGTCTCAATATTCTTTATATTTTTTCTTTATAATTAAAAGTAAATGAATTATCAAATCTTAAACAGGTATTGAAACAGGAAAATGAAAAGGGAAGGCATGTTATCCTGATGACTAACAGTTGCAAAAAAATAACAACTTTCTAAAAATCCCCATACTCTAATGATCGGGATTACTCATATAGACTGTCAAGAGAAAACTAACTTAATGCTACAAATTTACAGCAAAGCTAGAGAGTGAGATGTCTTCATGACTCCACATATACAGGCTATGCACAAACAACACATGGAGAAAATAAAGGTAATATCCCCATAACCATTGTAAATGAATTGCCATCTTGGGGGCTTTATCTCGTCTCTAGGACTTTCTCACAGTATACTACAATCAACTCCCTGTCTGTTCTTGCCTTGGTAAATTCTTTTTCCTGCAACACCACATACCTTCTATATGTCTTTTTACAAAACAGAGACTAATATAAAAATTGTTCACAATTGGTTATGAAGGGAGCATATCTCTGCAGTGCCAGCATTACTTTATCACCCCTGTACCCTGGTTTTTAATATGGAGACATTTCTACAACTTGGGTAACCAAAATTATGCTCTTCACATGTTTATATATTTATGTACTTAATATTGTACATAAAATCTTCCCCTCAAGGTGTATAAATAGGCATTCCAAAATAGTTTTGGGTATCATGATATTCGGCTATATTCAATGATTGAAAAAAAACAAAAAACAAAAAACAAAAAACTCCTTGGCAGCTCAGGCCCAACTCATGGAGCCCACAGCACTGAAGTCTGAGTACAGTGCTCAGTTTCCTGTCACACGGGAACAATGAGGATCTACAGAGGGCAATAATTCACTTGGAGTAAGCAAAGATGGAGAGCAACTCTAGCCACTGTAGGGTGGGGAAGGACTGCAGTCATTATGGTTGCTTTATCACAAAGCCCCAGATGGTATGAAATACATCTCTAGAGGTACAGGAAACCAAGATAAAATGCATCTGCTTTCCCTAAATAATCAGGGTCAAGCCACCCACATCTTAGAGCAATTCCAGTTAGGAGAATGAGCAGACATGAGCAGAAGAGTTAAGTCTTGTATTAAATTCAGTTTAAGTCCAGAACTAAACACATATAAATTAGGAAGAGCTTAGGGGAAAGTACATGCAAGCACACACGTGGCTTGACAGAATGAAGAAAGGGAGAGTAGGGAACCCCAAGACTGGGGAATATGGCAAAAATACTTCTGGCATGACATTTAATTACGGAACCAATTAGCATCAACAGTTTATACTTCTTTGATGCAGACAAGATTTGAAAGTGTGACATTTACAGTTTGAATTTGCTGATGACTTTCTTCTGGGAGGAAATTTGAAAATAGAATTCTCTGTATTTTCTTACATGTTATTACAGGGAGTATACTGTTTAATTGATTTTCAGTTCACAGAATTGTGGTGGTTTATATTTTAAGGTAAAAGCAGTATGTTTATATACACACATAGAAGAAAAGTCTACAAATCTTTTCGTGTATCAAAATATCAATGCTATTCTTCAATGTTTGGTTATCAGGCCTTAAATACACACACATGTGCACATACGCATTTGTTACAAAATTGATGAGAAAAACTCAGGGCAGACTTATGAAAATATATTGAAATACCACACTCTGAGCTGTTTGCTTTGAAACTGACATTTAAAATTGTGACTAGGAAAGCAGGAATAACTGCATTTAGCCTTTTGCAAATCTGTGTGCTGGTGTCCCATAGTGACAGGTTGGGCAGTGCATTAGTATGGATCAGTGTAGCCGGATTCCACTTCTTCTTCTTAATGGCATCCCTCTGCAGCAATTGCTGCTTTTTTATCTATGGTCCAAGCCCAGGGCAAGATCCTGCTGTGGTGTAATGACCTTTTTTATTTCTCTTCTTCTATTTCCATTTGTCTTTTTAATCTGCCTCGTGCTATAGTTTATGTCAGCTAGCATTGTCTTAAAATAATACTACGATGCCAGATTTTCCCAAGCATTGTAGCCAGCTGTTGCTTTTTTATATAAAAGGGAAGATTTCATATATTCTTTTCAGCTGCCTGAATTTTCCAAAAAGAAACAAAATGACTATATAAGATAAAAATGATAGCTTTCTTTTGCCTTGAGAATCTAATACAAAATGAGGTAATGTAAGGGAGAGTGGAGAAAAAGAAAATAATTAACCATGCATATAATGTTTACTCTTAATTAATTGAAATCAGTTCCTTCACATTGTCCTACACACACACACACACACACACATACACACACACACATTAAAAAAAAACCAACTAAATTTGTGTTCTTTTTCTATGCTAGTCCCAATTGTGTATACTCTCCCCAGAATAAGACTAGAAGTGGTTAGTTACCATCATGGTTGGCTGTGGTAATGGATAGTTGTACCAAATACTGGGAATGTTTTATAAACTCAAACAATGGTTGATTAAGTCCGATGAAGCCATATATTTGGAAAACAGAATAAATAGTACAATGGACCCAAACACTACAAGTTTATATATACAGATGTAAAATATTGCTACTTACAAATCTATTTAGAGATATATTTTAGAATCTTGAGGGGAAGTAGAAAAATATGTATTTTGGATTGGCACTTTCCATCCATTCGAAATTTTATAGCCACACATAAAGATTGTACTCTCATTACAAGACAGATGTTTAATGTTCACATAAAGAGAGTAAGTATCTCTTTGGAGAAACAATATGTCCTATCTGTATTCATAGATGGAAGCCTAAGATGGAACCCTTATAAAACATAAGAACTCCTGTTGAAGTAGGAATCTATGAAGTATAGTATCAAGACCAAAATATCTCCAGGAGGCAAAACTGGAAGTTATGTGTGGATGAGGAAAGGGGATTATGTTTTTGTAATTAGATATTTACTTTATTTACATTTCAAATTCCTGGTTTCCCCTCTGAAAACCCCCTATCCCTCCCCCCTCCCCCTGCTCCCCAACCCACCCTCACCCACTTCCTGGCCCTGGCATTCCCTTATACTGGGGCATAAAGCCTTCACAGAACTAAGGGCCTCTCCTCCCATTGATGACCAACTAGACCATCCTCTGCTCTATATGCAGCTGGAGCCACGAGTCCCATCCTGTGTACTCTTTGGTTAGTGATTTAGTCCCTGGGAGCTCTGGGGATACTGGTTAGTTTATATTGTCTATGAAGTATACTGTCACAATCAAGAGGCAAAAATTCCAAGAGGCAAAATTGGAAGTTATGAGTGGATGAGGGAAGGGGATTATATATTTTATGAAATTATAAATAAAACTTGTTAAAAGACTATAGAGTTAGACAAGGATCGTTTCCTATAAGTTTACAAAACAAATTTGGCTTTCACTGTCATTGCATGAAAAAGAAAGATAATTTGAGTATATTGAGATACTTTTCAAAAGGAAAGTTGATAGAGTTTTGATATTCTAGAATTGTGTGTATTTGTGAATCACAGGAGTTAATCTGCCTAACTTTATCCACATGTGATCATCATTTCAACGGAATTGACTCAATAGTTGCTTCCCTTGCTTCTGTGGCTCCTACCTGCCCCAGGAGGAGAGAATGAAGAAGACTGGGGGCCTGATGGATTCTGACCCTTCTCTGTCCCAGCCTTAGGCTCCTCCCTATTTCAGGGTCCAGATTGCCAGTTGGGAATTGGTACCCATTCCCAAGCTGTAGGCCTTGTTCCTTTTCCTGACTATTTTTCCCAGGTACAACCTCACCTACCCTTGGCATTCTCTGAGTAAACTTAGGAGATTTCTGCGTAAAAGAAAAAAATACTTTAGGGAAAATTAGTATGGGACAATGATCACGTTCCTTTACATAGACAGAGTGATTGGTACTGAGAGATTGATGATTTAATAGTTTACTTATTTATTTGAGATAGGGCCTCATTGTGTAGCCCTGGAGCTCACCACATAGCCCAGGCTGGCCTTGACTGGCTGACCTTGAATTTGTGATCCTCCTACCTTAGCCAAATGTTGGGATGCTAGACAAGTGCCACTACACTCATCAAAGTAAAGACATTCCAGTCTTTCTTCATGTGAAGTTACAATTATTCTTAATGTAATAATCAGAGCAAGGTCACAATGTATCTAGTTTATAATTCCAGGAGCCTGTAACTATATTTCTTTCAAAGGCAAATTGACTCTATGTAATAATAGCTCTGTGTACCTTTGTCAAAATACCTAAGAAAAGCAAGGGGATCATTTTTTAATAATTTCAGAATATCATTTACTTTTGTGAAGCTGATACGTACAATGTACACTAAAAATCAAAAGGAGGGACAGTTGTTGAATACATTCTCACATGAGTAAGTATATTTACTACTAATGAAAATTAAAATGTTGGCATCCACAATAGTGTCTGGTTTTGGTGGTCGTCTATGGGATGGATCCCCAAGTGGGGCAGTCTCTGGATGGTCATGCCTTCAGTCTCTGCTTCACACTTTGTCTCTGTAACTCCTTCCATGGGCATTTTGTTCCCCCTTCTAAGAAGGACTGAAGTATCTATCCACACTTTGGTCTTCCTTCTTCTTGAGTTTCATGTGTTTTGTGAGTTGTATCTTGAATATTCTGAGCTTCTGGGATAATATCCACTTATCAGTGAGTGTATATCATGTGTGTTCTTTTGTGATTGGGTTACCTCACTCAGGATGATATCCTCCAGATACATCCATTTGTCTAATAATTTCATAAATTCATTCTTTTTAACATCTGAATAGTACTCCATTGTGTAAATGTACCACAATTTCTGTATCCATTCCTCTGTTGAGGAACATCTGGGTTCTTTCCAGCTTCTGGCTATTATAAATAAGCCTGCTATGAACATAGAGGAGCATGTGTCCCTATTACATGTTGGAGCATCTTCTGACTTTGCCAGGGCCTGACAAATACAGAAGTGGATGCTCACAGCCATCCATTGGAGAGCACAGGGTCCCTAATGAAAGAGCTAGAGAAAGTACCCAGGGAGCTGAAGGGGTTTGAAGTCCCATAGGAGGAACAACAATATGAATTAACCAGTACTCCCAGAGCTCCCTGGGACTAAACCACCAACCAAAGAAAACACATGGTGGGACTCATGGCTCTAGCTTCATATGTAGCAGAGGATGGCCTAGTCAGTCATCAATGGAAAGAGAGGCCCTTAGTTCTGTGAAGGTTCTATGCCCTGTACAGTGGACTGCTAGAGCCAGGAAGCAGGAGTGGGTGGGTTGGTGAGCAGTGGGAGGAGAGAAGGAATAGGGGGCTTTCAGAGGGGAAACTAGGAAAGGGGATAACATTTGAAATGTAAATAAAGAAAATATTTAATAAAAAAAGGAAAAAAAAGAAAATTAAAATGTTTATAGGATACTCAAGGAAGATTTCTTTTTTAATCTTAAAATGCTTTCTTTTCAAGGAAAATATCTTTGGAGTTAAAAATCTCTCTTAAGAAGTCTTTGGTTTTATTTTTTATTTGAAAGTTTCTGACAATTTCATTTGGAAGAACTGATTTTACATCATTCTTTCTCCTTCTACCACTTCCAACTCCTCCCATGTCCCTACCACCACTATTCAAACTAATGACCTCTTCTTTAATTATGTATATATATATATATATATATATATATATATATATATATATATGTGTGTGTGTGTGTGTGTGTGTGTGTGTGTATTGTGTGTGTATGTAACATGGATGAGATTTCTCCCATCGAAATTTAATGCCTGTATTCTTGACTTGAAACTTGAAATGACTTCTTTTATTTCTCCTCAGATTTTAAAAGTAGCTTCAAGTTAAGGATGGATGTATTCTTTTTCCAGCTTTAGTTCTTGAAAAACGTCCTTGTCCATTGAAAGTTCATAAAGAGTTGAGGCTGAAATGTCATGGCCAATCGCAAATTCATCATGAACACTTGTATTGATTGATTTCATGTGTTGCCACAGACCTAAGGATTCATGGTCCTGAGAAAGATGGCCTCTTTGCACAGATGAAGGTGTTTGAAAGAATACAACATGAAAGGGATTGAAACTAACCAAGGGCTGAGTTCTAAATACCAAGCACTGTAAGGAGAGGAGTATCAGTATTCAGTTCCATTCTACACACTATATTATAAAAGGTAAAAAAAAAATCAAAATATGCTTGAAGAAATAGAAAAATCTAATAACAAGAACATGTGAGCTGCCTTTCCATGTGCTCCTGTCACCTCATTTTCCTCATTTCAAGTTCTTTGGGAGTGTGATTAGCTATGGCTGACCTTCTTGGAAAAAAAAACAAAAAAAACAAATGAAGTCACTGGAAGGAAAAAAATTATTTTGGCCCAATGTTCTATCACTTAGGGGCTCTCTTTTTATACATTCCTTGTCTCATTGGTGAACCCATTTAAAAATGGACTTGGAAGGAAACTGAAAACTTGGAATCAGAGAGAGTGAGAACACAGTAGTACAAATAGTACAGGCAAGATCACGGCAGCTGCTGGCGGGAAAGAGACGAAGAAAGGGAGAACTGTATCGTTTTCAAGCTCATAGTCTAAAAAGATGGTGGGCTCAGGTGACCTATGATCTCATCTCTATGCTGAGGAGCCAGGGATAAAGAAGGGCTTAACATTTTGGCAGGTGTCATGAGAAGATGGAAAGAGGAGATAAAGGAGAAGGTTATGTTTTCTATGATACAATGAGAGACAAGCAAGCTTGGTGGTGAGTCTGTGAGCCACTGTGTTGAGGGAGGGTCTTTCAGGGCGTGTAGAGACATAACATTATGGGGATAGTTATTCCTCCCCTTTTCATAGCAGAATCTTGCATGTATTATGTTCTTTTTATGCTTGGATTTGGACTAACCTTCTTTAGTTATATAACAGAGTTTTCTCCTTATTTCAGGTCTCCAGCATTGTCTAGGAATGGAGAGACACGTTCCCTGTGTCAAAAGGATATTAGCCATGTGAAAAGGATCATTCTGATAAACAGTCCTGATCATCCTTGATTTTATACTACAGTATTTCATATGTCACCAAGAGATTCCCCCAACATAAGAAGCTATCTACATTTAAAAAAATCATGTTACTATTCCAGATCCTGCCATTTTTTCCAGAATAAGCTGACATAGAGATTTATAGATTACAGATAGTGTCTAGGATGCAGCTGGCTCTAGGGAAGCCTTCCATTCCTTCTACCTCTTACATTTCTCCTATCAGCTTCAGGGAGTTCTGTCTCTGGTAGTTTGGCCATAAATTCTTAGGAAAAACACTGTGGTGATATATAGTGAAGAAGAGCCATTCAGCTCCTAATGACCAGGAAACAGTAAAAGTTTCAGGCAGGAGACATACCCAAGGACTTACTTCCAGTAGCCCACTTCCTCTAGTAGGCCCACCTCCTAAAGTTGCTAGAGTATCCAAAAATAGTTCCTTAGCAGTGGCAAATCTCCCCTCCCCCAAACAAGCATTTGTGAAGAGACATTTCATATTGAAGCCATAGAAGTATATATAGTTAAGGATCTTGAGATAGGCAGGGTTCAAACATTAGTCACATGACAACTGTGATATTGAGCATAAGGCACACACAGACACAGGTGCACACACATACATATTCTCTGCCTCTTGTGCCAGTAAGCAGCTCCTAAAACCTTCAGTATCTCCAGTGCTGAGTGTCTTTGTGTGTTAATAAGATTACCGGTGGGTGGGAGGAAGCCCCTTGCTTCCTGTTAGGAGGCTGGTAATTCTCTAGGTTACTAGTCAGGGATAAGGGATTTCAGCTCCCATTCCACGACCTCTAAGTAGGGAAGCAGGGTTGAGGGTTAAGGTGAATCATTCCTGCCTAATGTTGTGAAGTTTCCATAAAAACTTAAAGGGACACGGTTGGGTGAACAGTGAGCAGTCAGAGGTGAATGGTCCTGGAATATGAATGTCCCTTCCCACCCTGCTTGCCCTACATCCTCTTCTCTCGATCTTCAGCTGCTTTGTTTAATATATATATATATTATATATATATATATATATATATATATATATATATATATATATATATATATAAAATTTAAAAATAGTTCCCTCAGTTCTTTGAGCCACTCTAGAAAATTCAAGTAAACCCCAAAAGAGGATACTGGGAATGCCATCTGTAGCCCATTGATCAGAAGCACAGGTTCCAAATCGGGGTATGTGACTGTGACTTTAGGCCAATCCTGTGAGAGTGTTAAAACTTGGGATAGGACACTGTCTCAAATTAAAGAAGGTCAGAATTAAATTACACTGCAACCGATGCTCACTGGAGAACTGAGTCGTTGTTGATGGAAAGAAATTCCTAAGCACTTTTCAGACTGGAGATGAGTTGCTCTGTATTTAGTGTATGAAGGAGAAAAAGACTTTCTTGGGATCTTAAGACTGGATGGCCCACTAACAGGAGTAATTAGTTACTTGCTACCAATTTGCCCTTGACTATTAGTCATAGTTTTCTACCTCACCATTCAGCTTTGGTGGTATCGTATCTGACTTTGAATTTTGTGTGTGAAAAGCCATCTAATAAGATGAAATAACTGGGTAACATTTAACCGTAGGCAACAGGGAATTCTTCTCTCTACTGAAGAATGAGAGGATGGTGTGGAAAAATACTATAATTTAGCAATGTCATGGTCCTACCTACATAGCCCTTCACATGTGAAAGTCCCACATGCAGAGTCCAGAGGTGCTCATGAGAAAATGAAAGTGCAGAACATTGAACATACATGAAACATATCTGCTCACAGTACCAGAGGACTGGACTGAATCCCTCCAGGGGTCGGAGATCAGAAGCAATGCTGTTTATGTGGGAAGTAACACAATGATTTCAGAATATTAGGTTTGGGCTTCATAATAAAGAAAGCCCCAACAGAAAAAGGAATAACATAAACATGAGTTTTTTTCCAGCTCTAATTCCAGAATTAGTAACTTATCATATCGATCACTTTTATGCTACAGAACTTAACTATTATAATTTTTCTCTGATGTCACTTGTGACTTTGTTTATTCTTAGTCTTTATGTTTGTGTGTATGACCTAATTATTCCTAGTGATATGGCTATAAAAAGAATTCGAACCACAAAAGGACTGAAGCACTGGCTCCTTTTGCTATTGCTGTTACCTTATAAACATGTCATGAGCCTTTCAGAATGTTACTTTTGCTTTACTTTTTTTAAAAAAAAAACTTACTCTCAGAATTCTTTACATTTTGTTTTAATGTGATCTCAACTGTTAGAAAAATAAGGAAAGGCATAGTTTTGCCATGACAACATTTGTCTCAATTTGAGGATTCCAATAGTGTGGTTCATATTCAACATTATTCAATGTGTTATGCATGATTTTGGCCATGGTGTTTTCCGGGGTTGCTGCTACGGCTGTAGAATCTCCGAGGGCTGGAGACATGAGCAATAATTGAGACTTGGAGACTTTTAGAAAAGTAATCCAAGTTTGGTCCCTGTAGCTAAAATAAGAATTTATATAGTTACCATAGTGATAAATGAAAATGATAGTACTATCTTAGAGACAGAGAGTCTTGGTCTTTTATTAAACAGAAAAAGCATATGAAATTCTGAAAGGAAGAAGAG
Organism: Mus pahari; assembly: GCF_900095145.1. NCBI lineage: Eukaryota > Metazoa > Chordata > Mammalia > Rodentia > Muridae > Mus > Mus pahari. The sequence continues at coordinate 49,930,808 of NC_034604.1, read as the reverse complement.
TCAAGTGTTTATGAGTTCTAAGTTGTCATAACTTTTACTGAGGGTAGAGAATATGTCCTTATGAATTTCTCACATGAGCATATCACTGTTAATGTTCACATCTACACACACATACCAACACAATACTCCCTTCTCTGTGGTTTTCTTGTCCAATTTGTTAGCTACTCCATAGTCTAGCATTGTCTGAAAATATCAACTATGAAGCAATTCATACATTTTAGTATAGGCTGTTGGTATAATTGTTCTATATTATCATTAGTTATTATTAATTCTTACTGTACATGACTTCTAAATTATGCCTTAGCAGACATGTTATACAAGGGCAAACTGACCATGTATAAGACATGGTATTATCTGGAGCTTCAAGTGTCATTGCATGTCTTGGCGTTTGTCACAGATAAGGGGGGCTAGATCTCTTTCAGATCATTCCTCTATAAGTGAGAAGATAAGACAGAAAAAAAATCAGGGATGAGGTAAAGGTAGGAAAGAAAAACCTTTCCTTTTGACAGGGTTTTAGTGTGTTATACACCCACTGGCCTTGAGCTTGAGATTCTCTTGCCTGATTTCCCAGTATACTGGCATCACAAGACACTGCCACCACACTAGTGTAAGAATGCTGAGCTTTAATGTTCATAATGCTTGACTGCTAGGGCTGGTAATGGACTTGGGCGAATCAGCAAATTCCCTGCTGCTACTCTGTACCTGCTACATCCACAGGGCCTGGTCATTTGAGTCCACTGGAAGTCCTAGCAGTGTGGATAAGTAGAATCACGTTTTCATCAGTCACGTCATAGTTACTCATAGTCAGAAATAATATAAATTGTATGTGAACATATAAGCACAAGTTGAACATTGTACTATAATGTTGTAAATCGCACATTGTAAATTGCCACAGGCAGACAGAAATGTATACATTTTGTTTTCAAAATATTCTCATGGAATTTTCAAAGACACAAAATAATGTCTCCGGTGTGAGTCTATTTTGTGTTTTATATGTCGTCCATGTTTACTTCTGCTTTGGACTTTGAAAGGCCTGTATGGTTGGGAAATATTTCTTTTGGTGACATCATCAATCTTCTTAAGATCTATGACTTATATCACATCGTGGTAAATGTATGTAATAGCTAAGGGTTTCACAACAGTTTTTAAGTTTTTTTCCACACAGTTCTGTGAGTGACTGAGGAATGGCCCAGTGGGTAAATGCTTACACTTGCTGTGTAATTGTGAGGACCAGAGTCCAAATCCTCATGTTGAAAAATAAGACAGGCCTGGCTGCACATGACCAACACCTCATATCTTCATGTACATACCGAGAGCAGAAGTAAGTGATCCCAAGAGCTTGTGGATGAAGTAACCAAAGCACAGGTGGCAAGTTTCCAGTTCAGTGAGAGACCTTGTCTGGAAACAATAAAGTGGAGAGTGATTAGAAAGGACATTGTGGACGCCCTCTCTGTTGTCCATCCGTTCTCATGGCCATCGCCATTCCACATCATGTGAAGGGACTACATACATTACTCACAGAATTTAAACATGCGCACACTCACACACACACACACACACACACACACTCAATATACAGTTCTTTAGATACCTGCTTTTATCCACACCTTTATTCTTACCTGCACAAATTGACCAAATGCCTATGCTTCTCTTTTGTATGAACTGAACATTTCTGAGTGGCCTTTTTATTATGAGAAATAATGATTATAATGATAGTTACTACATTTAAGTGCCTGTCGTGGGTAGGATCTTAGAAAAACCTGCCTATCCTCAATCCTGTTTTCTAGATAGTCATTACTCATACTTTACATACAAGGCACAGATAAGCTGTTAGTGTTCCAAAGGCAAACATATATTCACTAGCTAAGCCTCCATGCCACATGTATTTATAAGAGAAACTGAATAATAGACACATTAGATTTAATTGGCATAGTCTGAGCTCAGTATGTTTGAAGCGTGGTTTTCAATGTTCCACAGAACATTTAAAAAACTGACTATTTTGTTCTATATATTCCCACAGGTAGACAATGAAGGAAGCACCTGTTAATCATGGGAGAAGAAAACTTAATTAATTGTTATTAGTTGATGCTGTAGCTTTGCAACGGTACTCATTTAAAGCACATAGATTTGTCGTCTCTCGGTATTATCTGGTTCTCTGCAGTGTCTTCTGACGATTGACTTGCGGGTGCAGCTATGCTCAAGTTTAAGTCTTAATTAGCAGGATTCAGTTAGAAACTATGCCTGCTGCTGTTGGAAGATACACAGAAATCACCCTACCCTACACACGTGCACCATACACATACACAATAATCATCTTCTTTTTTAAAGAATGGAGAAAATTATTAGAACATAATTGCCAAAGTAGTATAAGGCTCACCAATAATTGTAGTAGAAATCTCACAAACTATTTAAAACCATAGAACCTCAGAAGGAATTTACAGCTTTCCCAGATCATAAAATGAAAGATAACACCAGTTTTAAATGAAATCAGCATATTGTTGACTGTAAAAGTAGGCCAATGAAGAAGATCACAACACATCTTATAACACTTGATGGCAAATTATAACTAAAACATGAGCAAAGGCAATGCACTGATTTTTTTTCCCCAGGGTAAAATTACTGTAAAATAACTCAAGTGCTCAATACAGCAAAAGTGGCAAACAGTGTTGGATACCAAAGAGCAATCAGCTCATCATATTATCAACTAAAAGAACAACTATGTCAAAGCAATGGATGCTGAAATGAATTAGGAATACAATTAAATTTTTAATAAAACTCAGCTGAACAGCATTAGAAAGAACCTGGCATATATTTTATCACAGGCAAATAACAATGATCATTCTACATGCAAAATGCTAACACCGTATGCTGAAGTTGGGAAATATATAAGAACATCCATTATGATTATCATTTATACACTGCCATAGTCTAGGAAATACAATGAAATAGTAAAGTGACTCTGGATGTGCTGGCTCACAACTGTCATTCAGCTCTCAGGATGTAAAGGCAGAAAAATAGGAGCACAAAACCACCCTTGACTATACAGTGAGTTGGAGGCCAGTCAGGGCCACATGAAATTCTATATCAAGAAACAAACAAGCAAACAAACAAAAAACAACAAGGAAAAGAACTAAAAGTATAATAACCACCATAGTGATATGTCTATTGATGATGTACTAATATACATTAAAAGTTAAGTAACTTTGTAAAGTGTTTCTTCTGTGTGTATTTTTAGCCTTAATAAATGTAGTGAAGCCATGAATTTCAGATAAGTATTGAAAAAACAATATTCATATTTTTATAATTAACTCCACAAGTGGAGTATCATAATCAAAATTTATTTTATTATTTTATTTGTATGTGGGTATTTTGTCTGCATACCTGACTGTGCACCATGTGCATGCCTGGGGCCCAATAAGGCCAGAAAACGTTGTCAAGTCCCTTGGTAGTAGAGTTATAGACTATTGTGAGCCACCATGTGGAGGTTGAAAATCAAACCTGGGTTCTCTAGAATAGTCAGTGCATTTGACTGCTGAGATATCTCTCCACCCTCTAATTTCACTGAATTACCAGTTAGTGTGTGTCTATATGGCCTTTATATACACCCTTTCTTTTTCATTAATCCTCCTGACTTCTTTATCTCCCAGATCTTTCCATCCTCTTTTCCTGAGGAAGACAAAAGATAAGCAGAAGTGTGGAATATTGGGGCATGACCACGTTGGAGTTAAAGGAGGATAGCTCAGGCAAATTATGAGTTAAAAGAAAGGAGCAGACTCCCCAAACCCAATGTAGTTGTTTTATTTAAAGTACAAAATGAAGTAAAAGTTAAATCTTTAAAATACAAACATTTTAAGCTTTTGGTAAATGTTTAGAATTATGATTCAAATTTTTAAATTATCTCAGTGAGAATTTTAAAACAAAGAACATTTTTTAAATACTAATTCATGGGTCAAGTTTGTATCTTCTATGGTTATTTCACAACATTTAATGTGTTGATAACATTTATGTATGTATGTACCTTTTGAACAACACATTTCAGTCTTAGTGCTTTATATTATAAGTATACCATATAGGTACAAAATGTACATGAAATGTTAATGTCAGCAATGATCACATCTACCAGCAAGTGATTAGAAATAGTCCTGCATGAATAATGGAGGACCAAGTACTCATTCAATGTTAGGGGTATTTGAGGATGACCAACAATGGTATACTTGAGCACATTATCAGAGGATCTTTAGTACAGTGGTTGATGGATTAACATGCCTTTCTAATATATTCCCAATAATGTATACCTGTTAAACTTTAGACACCTATTCTTCAATAGAAAAGTTTTAGAAATATAACCTTTACTTCAGAAATAATTCAGGAAGCCATTTAAAGTTAAAAGCATTCTTTGAATTAGAACTGAAACAGAAGACTTCTAGTACATTGAAATGATTAAAAGAAGCATGATCACGGACTTCCTGGCGCTCACAAGAATATGCACTTAGTTTGACAATTTTAGCTGTGATTGAAGTAGAAAAAGATATAACTGAGGAGGCGGATGCTCTTTTCTTCTTTCTCTCACCAAAGCAGAAAAGCCATAGATTTTCTCTTGACATATCTAAGCAGACAATGGCAAGGTGAACTTATACTTGGAAAAGGTTTGATCCTACAATCCTCACATTTGTTGCCTTGCAAAAATTTAAATAATAAATTTTAATGTGTTTCTTTTTAGATGTGTGTGTGTGTGTGTGTGTGTGTGTGTGTGTACGTGCATGTGTGTGTGTGCGTGCGCCATGTTTGTCTCTGCCTACAGAGTCCAGAAGGAGATACCCTGGAGGATCCCTGGAGCTAGAGTCACAGGTGTATGGGGAGCCTTGGGTGGGTGTTGGGAATGAAGATCCTCTGATAAAGTTGCAAATGCTGAGCCATCTCTCCAAACTCCTTTTTGAATATTTCTCTAGCATGCAGCTTGTGTCCCCAAATTTCACATTTTTCTAATTGCTACCCTTCAGTTGCTTGACTTTTCTCCTCTTTATGTCGTGCTTGGAGACAAATCGTTTTAGATGATTTTACAAAATAGGTCTGGTGTTGTAGGTATTTTCCATATGTTAATTTTCTGATAAGATGATAAACATGTCAACTCAGTTTCATACACTGGAGTAAACCAATGATCGTAAAATTAGTTTTCGGTACTACTGACAATGATTATATTTACTAATGTGATATTGTATCAGCATGTCAACCTGAATCTTTTGAAATGCTAATTTACTTTAAGGTTTTTATAATCATAAAATATGCCCAATGGCGCACGAGCAGCACTAATGTGTTAGGAGTAACAAACAGTTATCTGGTTGGACTTAGGTTCCACTCAGAAGGTGATAGCTCACATCTGGTACTACAGAGTCAGCCACAGACCTGTGGCTGGAGAGATTATAAACCCTAGAGAAGATCCTCCCACTGCCATTATGATAAATCTACAAGCAATCAACTCTCTTCCAAATGCTTACCCTTATATACTACAGAAAAGTGTGTCTCTCACTCTTCATCAGTCAAACCTTATTCTGCAGAAGAAATGAGCACCCTGGTTGATTACCCTCAAATGAGACCTCTATAATATAATACCTGGACCTAAGGCTCAAAGCGCAAAATGAAAGAAGGGAAAGAAAGACTGTAAGAGCCAGAGGACCGGCAAGACTTCTCTGAAATGTCTTCTGGACATAACAGAGGTTGTACCACAAACTCTAAACTCTGTTTCTGCCTGCATAAGACTTGCACAAGATCACACCACTCAACATGCTAACATGGTAGGAGAAATGTTCACAAGTCCCTATGCCAGTAGAAGAGCGGCTGAAGGAAGAATCGGTTTTCTTCGGGGAATGAGCTCACTGACAGATTGCCCATGGCCTAGTGGTCATTAGAAAACTCATGGACATATGGACAACACGAACTGTACTCATTAGGTCCAATGAATATGGTTATAATGCACATGTGTTTGTATATCTATTTGTGTACAATAATAGTAATTGTAGAAGTATTTATTATGATGAAGCAAATTCCACAGAGAACAGAACCAGTCTAAGTGATGACCCACTTTAAAAAACTAACTTGTGTAGTCTTTCTCTGACCAGGGTAATGGCCACCCTAGGTCTGACTCTCTTTGTGTTTAGTAGCTCTTCTTCATATCTTGTTCTTTCTTTTTCTTTCTTTCTTTCTTTCTTTCTTTCTTTCTTTCTTTCTTTCTTTCTTTCTTTCTTTCTTTCTTTCTTTCTTTCTCTCTCTCTCTCTCTCTCTCTCTCTCTCTCTCTCTCTCTCTCTTTCTCTCTCTCCCTTCCTTCCTTCCTTCCTTCCTTCCTTCCTTTCTTTTTTTTTTTCTTTCTTTCTTTTTTTTTTTTGAGACAGGGTTTCTCTGTATAATCCTGGCTGTCCTGGAAATCACTTTGTAGACCAGGCTGGCCTCGAACTCAGAAATCTGCCTACCTCTGCCTCCCAAGTGCTGGGATTAAAGGCGTGTGGCACCACTGCCCAGCTCTTCTTCATATCTTATATTTTGGGTTCCATAGATCTGATATTACTGAAAATGTAGTTTAGATTTCTGGTTATTTTTCCTCCGTGTTGCTTATGGATGGTTTTCAAGAAGAGAAATACTAGTTTTAATTAGATTTTTTTTTTATTTTGTGTGTATGAGGGTATATGTGTTTGTGTGTGCATTATGTTTGATCACCGTACATACATGTATGTGCAGATAAGGATGAAGGATAGACAACGAAAATGGGTGTCTTCCTTAATTCCTATCTACCTTACTTTTTGAGACAGGGTCTCATTATGATTCTGAAGCTCATCAATATCACTGACTGGATAGGAAAACCAAGGAATTCTCATGTCTCTGCTTCTATAGCACTGAAACCACAGGAATATGCTACAATACCAGGCTTTTTACGTGAGTGTTGGGGATCCAAGCTCAGCTCCTCATGAGTCTGCAGCAAGCCCATATATTTCTTATATTTTAAACTATAATTATACAGACAGAAGTTTATGGTGCATACTGATTTATATGAACAGCATAGTTTATTTAGGCAGAAGGTATTAATATGATGGTAGTCCCAGTTTGGTACCCAGCACCCACAGGGCAGCTCACTACCATCTATCATGCCAGTTTTAGGAGATCCATCACTCTCATCTGGCCTCTGCGAGCACCAGGCATGCACACGATGCACATACACATATGTAGGTGAAACATTCATACACATAAAATAAAACATCTTTTTAAAAGAAGAGTAAAAAAAGCAGTATGTGAAGAAGCAACTTTAGGTGCCACTATAGCAAGGCAGAACTAAGGAGTTCGACATTGCTTGATTTGTTGGTTGGATCCCCTGTTCAGTTAGCAACTTGCCTGTTTAGCAACCTGTTTGCAACCTTCATTAAACTTATTCTCCTTGTTAGTTCTTTCCTACAAAGCTCTAATAAATCTCCTACTTGGTACATCACTTCCTTTATTCCTTTAACTTAACCTACTTCCCCACCAGCCCCTACCTATAGCACATCAGTCTTTATTGATTTTCTTCTCATTTTGTTCACCAGTTATTGAGAGGGGACTGTTTGAATCTCTGAGTCTAGTCATGAATTGGTCTATTGAAAAGTTCATTTTGAATCCTGGAGAAAAGATTGGAAGTCATGACAATGTGTTGTCACAAGGTCTGGTGAATGATATAAAATTCTTCTTTAAAATGTTCTCTGACATGTATTATATATTTGTCTTTATTCTGGGAGTTATCCATATGATATTTCACAGGAATGTGTCACTTTACATTTTTATGCTAAAGTAAAAGCATATGTACTTCAATTGGCTTTTTTAAAATGTCAAATAATCTATAAATCTATATCAATTACACTTGACAATCTGGTTTCACTTGTTTTATCTGGTCAAGGGGTAGTTCGAAAGCTGGTTGACATGGTGACAAATTTTCTATTATGCCACTGAATACAGTTTAAAAAATTGTAATGAGTAATCAGCTTTCAAAAATTCCATATTCTTCACACATGAAAAATTCATAAATACATTTGCATTATAACCTCATTCTACTTAGTAATAATCATGTGAAAGAAACACCTAAGGCCTTGTGTATCAAGTCCTTCATCACTGCTACAGTGTTAACTTGGCTGTTGATGAGGAGAGAGAGCCCTTTTATCATTAAAAGAATATGACAAGGGAAGAGAAAGGAAAAACACAGAGATCCTGTCTCCTCGTCCCCTTAGTTCATATACAGTGTTTTGGGGTGGATCTAATATCAGAGTGAATGAGAAGAGAGCACACACATTTAATTAATTTTCTTGTACATGGCAATCTTAACATGTGAGGTACAGGTGAAGGGGAGCTATATGAACAAAGGTGGGCAGAGAAAGCAATGGCAGACTTCCTGGGATAGAATTTTCTTCTTCCCAGAACACACTGGGAGAAGGATCCCTGGAAACGCACCAGGCTGATATCTAAACAGAATCATTAAGAAAGGGGAGTACCCAGGAGTCTTATAAAGTGCCCAGGGCAGCATTCAGTTAACTTCTTCCAGCCTTAGACTTTTCTGATCGGGGAGGGATAAAGCCAGTGCTTTCCCTTTCTTTACTGTGTGGTCCTCTGACTTTCCTGGTTGTTCAAGTCTTTGTACTAGTGAACAGGCTAGGTGACAACCAGTGGCTCACTCGTTACAGAGATGATAACCAAACTTTCTAGGCTAGTCACAATAAATCTGTGAGGATTTGACAGAACAAGTAGCAGTCAGGTCTAGGAAAGTAAATTCTAGGACTATTACTAAGAGATATTTGGAGGGAAGATGTAGAAGGAGTAGAGGATTGCTTCAAAGAATTTATTTATTTATTTATTTGGTCCATTGCAACCCCCGTTACTACTCTGTAGTTGTCGGGGCCATTTTCTAGCCTCATTATGTGTAAGACATTCTTCCCAACAGAATACCCAAGATACAGTCCACAGAACTCAAGAAGGTCAACAAGCTGAAGTGCCCAAGTAAGGAGCCTCAGTCCCACTTGGGAGGGAGAAGAAAGCAAGTGGGGAGGGAGGGAGAGACAGGGCAGGGGGGTGGAGAGGGAGTGAGGAGAGAGGGGAACCTGATCTGCTATTGGGTGAGGGAAAAGCACTGAAGCCCTGAGGGCCAACAGAAAGAATGGAAACGGACAACCTCAGGAGATAGGAGGTTGGGGGGACCCTCCAGAATACGCCAGAGACCTGGGAGGTGAGAGACTCTCAGGACTCAAAGATGAAATATCCAAGAAAATCTTTATGATAGGATAGCATGGTGGCAAGAGCAAATCAAATGGCCTGTTCTGATGGTTATAAAAGTTATAAAGTTATAAAGTGTCTTAAAGTTTTCTCCTGAAGTAAGATCAGAATGCTTACTGCCGGTCAACACTAGGACACCCAGAGCCAGAGATCCTGCTGGCTGCCCTTGGGGCGGGATTGATGTGCCCAGAGGTGCACATCTCAGGAAATGATCCTCTGGGAAGGCCTTTCCTCCTCCAGGCCCCGAAGCTGGACTTCCACCTCATCTGCCCAGTAAATGTCACACAGGACACGCTGCTGACGGGCACAGCTGGGCTGTTTGGGGTTCTCCAACAGTTGCGGGACACCTGAGCCCCCCATGCAGTTGGTACTGAGGTCCAGATTCCTCAGGCTGTGGTTGGCCAGCAGGACAGTGGCAAGGCTGCTGTATCCACTGTCTGTCACATCCCAGTCTCCCAGCCGAAGCACGCGTGACGCCGGTTCTGGCTTGCCCAGGGTTGTGCAAAGCTCCTGGACTCCCAAATCTCCCAATGGGTTGCTGCTCATTTGCAGTTCCAGCAGAGAACAGTTTTAGGTCAACACCGAGCAGAAGTGGGGACAAGACGAAGCCGCTGTGAGGCTATAGGTCTTTACCCACAGTGACCCTAGCTGACTGCCAGGCTCTAATAGGCTCTCACACAGCAGCAGGGGCCCCCTCATCCTTCGGCTCATTGACAGCTAGGCCAAGTTCCTTCAGGCTCCGCTTGGCCCTGAGGACACAGCACAGGTCCTTGCAGTCATCACACTCCCAGAGCGACAGAGTCCTGAGTGTACAACTGGGAAGCAGCAGTCCTGGGCGCAGCGCTGCCATGCCTGCATTGTCCCGCTTATTGCTGCCCAAGTCCAGTTCCAGCAGTGAGGCTGTGGAGGCTACAACATTACACAGATCTTTGCAGTTGACTGATGTGATACCACAGTTCTCCAGCTTGAGTGACTCCAGTTGACAGGCAGAGTCCTTCAGGCCCTCACACAGAATACACCAGCTTCATGGAGGTCATTGTCGCTCATTACTAGCTCCTTAAAGTCAGGTTTCACCCTGAGCCGTGAAGCCAGGGGCTCACAGCTGGTAGCTGTGAGGTTATATTATTCCAACTGAAGTTTCTCAAGATGGCATTAGGGGGTCCCAAAGTCATTCACAGAGCAGCTTCAGGCCTGCGTTCCCCAGAGAGTTGTCAGTGAGATGTAGCTCACACAGGGTAGACAGAGAACGCAGCATGCCAGGCAGGACCCTCACAGCCAGCCTCCGTCAAGCTGCAGTTCTGAAGGCTCAGCTTCTGGATCTTACAAGTGGGATTCTGTGGACCCTGGAGCACCAGACCCACAGCAGCAGCACCCAGTCACCCAGTTCATTGTTGCTAAGGCTGAGCTCTGTCAGGGCAGGGTTGGCCTGGATCGCTGAGCTGATGATGTCTTTGCACCGCACTTGAGGGAGGCCACAGTCATTCTTCAACCTGACCACTTGGTATTACTGGATCAGAACACAGAACTCTGTCCACCGGGCATCACTCAGTTGCTCACACTGGATGTCAAGACTCATGGTCCCACGAAGACAGAGGCCTGGAGATCCGGAGCGTGACAGCGACCTCCGGACTGGAGTGGAAGAAGCGTGGCGAGGCTCCTCAAGTGATTTTAGCTTGAAATAATCAACATGCCTCTTTAATATGTTTTCAGATGGCATGTTTTAAATTCCTTTGGGAATATGGTTTTTCGAAAGAAAATATCTATGTATGAACACACATGGATCTGGAGAGCATTACCTTAGCTGGCATAAGCCAAGCAGGGGAGACAAAGGTGGGAGTCTAAAATATTAAATTTATGGATGCTGATGGGCATTAGAAACCAAGGAAAGCAGAAGATGGGGATATTGTGACTGCTTGGGGATTAAAGAAGGGCTGGCTGGTAGTTAAAGAAGAGTAAGCTCTGGGTTTTCATAGCACTGTAGGGTAAATATAATTAATCACAAAGTGTTTTACACAAAGGAGAATTTCAATGCTCCTACCCTAAAGAATGTTTGTTGGCTTGATATAAGTAAAAATACCTCATTGTATCTCCTAAAGACAAACAAATGTATCTAAGTAGAAATTATAAAAATAAAAAAAAAAGAAGCAGATTGTATTTGTTATTTTCTCTTTGTTTGACAAAATACCTGGTAAAAATAACTTAGGAAGAGAAGGGGTTTGTCTTGGCTAGGTTTGAGCAGACACCTTCTACTGCGGCAGGGATTGAATGGCAGCAGGACTGGCATAGCTTGCCCCATTGATTCCAGTGTCAGGCAGCAGAAAGACAGGAATGCTGGTTCTCTGTCGTTCCCTTCTCTTATCCCTTTCATCCAGTTCAGGACCTGAGCCCATGGGATGGTGCTACCCACATTCAGGATGGGTCTTCAATCCAAATTTAAACGACTGGGAAAATCCTCACCATCACACCTAAAGGTGAGTCCCCTAGGTGATTTTTAAATCCCATCAAATGGACAGAGATTAACTATCACAACTGCACCCTATGTCAACTGGACCCCTAAATAATCACTTTCAACAGTAGCAGTCCACCTTTGTTTCCTGCCATCTCACACTCCTTGCACAACACCACAGCGTTACTTCCATCTCTAAAAGCCCTGCTCTGCCCTGTGCTCTGCACAGATCCGATCTCTCTTGAGCTGGGCCCATTCTGCTCTTGAGCATATCACCATCCAGGAACACACAACATCCGGAATTTTACATTTAGAAGTTCATAGAGTGGCCTTTCAGGGCCTCCTTGCAGGCAGTCCAACCCTGTAATCCATTTCCTGGCTGCAACAGCTTTCTGAAACCTCAGTGAAATCCTTTATGACCCCCTGTCTCTTGGGCTTCGCATGTCTGATACATTAACGTCATGTAGATGATGCTCTCCCATGATGCTGTCAGCTTGATGCACCTACATGGCGCCTCCCATAGTTGTGGTTTCTGAGATGCTTGGTAGGAGAACTAAAGAAAAGACTGTCCCAGGCGGTTGTTAATGTGGGACCTCTTCGAAAGCATTCTGAAAATATGATCTCATATTTCAGTAGGATTTGCATTTTTATGACGGGAACATTCGTTGAGCGGAGTCTTGTCCTCAGGGCACTGTTTGTATTGTCCCAGTGCGGAGCATGAAATTTTGTTTTTAGTGGTATGATTAACAATTACATCTGTTTTCTCCCACCTACTTTATATACAGTTTTAAATTACCCCAGGTTCCTTTCTTTCTGAGATTGAACATTTTCCATATCTTTCTTTTTGTTATAAAAATATTTATTTTTATTTTATACATATGATTTTTTTTACCTGCATGTATATATATGCATGTCACGTGCATGCCTGATGCCCACAGAAGCCAAAAGAGAATATCACATCGCCAGCAGCTGGTGTTACAGATGGTTTTGAGCCACCATGTGGGTGTTGGAAACTTATCCTGAGTCTTCTGCAAGATAATCATGCTCTCTCAACCACTAAGCCATCTCTTCACCATCCAATATCTTTCTGTTCTTTCTCACTGTTGATCCGACTAGAGGCAGTGACCACAAACCTTTCTATAAACTGAATGTTCTGCTATCATGAAATTTTCTCTGTCAAAAATGACTTCCTTGGCTCTCTGCTCCTCCCTGTTGCAGAGACAGCTGCATCTTTTCATCCATGTAGTCCCAAACTGACCTGTTAGAATTGATGGTGAAGGTCGGAGTGCACAGACTTGGCTGTGTTGGGTATCTGGTTACCAGGGTTGCTAGCTTATCTGGGAAAGTGGTTATTGCTGCCATCAATGACCGCTTCATTTACCTCAACTACATGGTCTATGTGTTCCAATATGACTCTACCAATGGCAAGTTCAACGGTACAGTCAAGACTGAGAATGGGAAGCTTGTCATCAACGGGAAGCCCATCACCATCTTCCAGGAGTAAGATCCCACTCACATCAAATGGGCTGATACTGATGCTGAGTATGCCATAGAGTATATTGGTGTCTTTACCAACATGGAGAAGGCTGGAGACCACTACAAGGGTGGGCCCAAAGGGTTAACATTTCTATGTCTTCTGCTGGTGAACCCATATTTGTGATGGGTATGAACCATGAAAAGTATGACAATTCATTCAAGATTGTCAGCAATGCTTCCTGTACCACCAATTGCTTAGCCCCCCTGGCCAAGATCATCCATGATAACTTTAGCATCATGGAAGAGCTCATGACCACGGTCCAGGCCATCACCGCCACACAGAAGACTGTGGATGGCCCCTCTGGAAAGCTATGGCATAATGGCCATGGAACTGCCCTGAATATCATCCTTGTACCTACTGGTGCTGCTAAGGCTATGAGCAAGGTCATCCTAGAACTGAATGTGAAGCTCAAGCAAGCATTGCCTTCCATGCACCTACAGTCAGTCAGTCAGTGTTTCCATCCTGGATCTGATGTGCCACCTGGGGAAAGCTGCCCAGTATGATGTCATCAAGAAGGTGGTGGAGTAGGCATCTGAGAGCCCACTAAAGGGCATCCTGGGCTACACTGAGGACCGGGTTGTCTCCTGCACTTTAATAGTGACTCCCACTCTTCCACCTTTGATGCTGGGACTGGCGTTGCTCTTGATGTCAACTTCATAGAGTTGATTTTCTTGTATGAGAATGAATATATCTACAACAATGGGGTGGTGTACCTTATGGCCTACATGGCCTCCAAGGAGTAAGAAGTCCTGGACCACCCACCCCTGCAAGAAGAGCAAGAGAGAATCCCTTAGCTGCTGAGGAGTCCCTGTTCCAACTCAGCCCTGATACCAAGCATCTCCTTCAGTCTCCATCCCAGACCCCCACAATAATGGAAGTGGCCCAGGGAGCCCTACTGTCTTGAATATCATCAACAAAAACAAAAACAAGAATAGAAAAATAAAAGCAGAACAATTATATCTGTTATTTATTTATTTATTTATTTATTTATTTATTTATTTATTTTGAATTAAGCCTCACTCTGGTTCTCAAGACAAGGGCAGAATTCAGTTCTCTGCCAGAATGTAATCTGTGTTCATTTCTGAACCTAGTGAACCATGTCTGCACTGTACATGTTCCTATTCCTATTTTGTTTTTCCACCAAAAAGCATATTAACCTCTGATTAGAGCATTCAGGGCTTTCTAGGATTTCTCTAGAGCACAGCTCCAAACACTTACACATTTCTCCCACCAAACATTCCCCCAAGGCCTATTAGCCACAGGGTCATGTTTGTTGCAGCAACAGCCATATTCCAGTTTTCTGTCTGAGTTACATTTCCCTTTGCTATGGGAAAAAATAGCTGACAAAAGAAATTTAGGGACGCAAAGGTTTATTTTGGCTCAGGATTCAGGGGATACAGTTCATCACAAAAGGGCATACACGTCAGCAGAAACATAAAATAGCTGGTCACCTAGCATCCTTGGTCAGGAAGCGGAATGGTTCAGGAATGCTGGTCCTCAGATGAGGAGTGTGGTGGTTTGAATATGCTTGGCCCATGGAAATTGGCACTATTAGTAGGTAAGTGTGTCACTGTGTAGGCGGGCTTTGAGGTCTCCTAGTGCTCAGGCTCCGCCCAGTGTGGTAAGAAACCCTCCTTCTAGCTGCCTGTGAAAGAGTCTCCTGCTGCCTTTGGATCAATGTGTAGAACTCTTGGCTTTTCCAGGACCATGTCTGCCTGAACGTTACCATGCTTCCTGCCATGATGATAATAGACTGAACTTCTGAACCTGTAATCCAGCGTCAATTAAATGATTCTTCTTTATACAAGATTCCTTGGTCATGGTGTCTCTTCACGGCAATGAATCCCTAACTAAGACAGTGAGACTAGGATAGTGTTATATAAATTCAGACTGTGTCCCTCTCCCTCCCTTTCCCCAAGTTAAACCTGTCTGAAAATATCCCAATAGATATTCCCAGAGGTGTGTCTCCTTGATGATTCTAAATCCAGTCAGGTTAACAATGAATATTAATCATCACACGAATCTGTAAGTGAAATTGAAGTGTTTACTTTTTACCCATATAGCTGCTTTAGATTTTCCAAAGTTATAGATTGAGGTCAAAAGAAAAGAAATATATTGAAATGCTATTCCTGAGGAATAATAGTCAGAGATTGATTTTTTACATATATATTTGTATGCTCAAACTATATTATATCGTTGTGTGTAAGCAATAGAAGAGTGCATTATATAGCTTTGGTTTAAGAAAAACATTGGTTGTTCTCATATAATTAAATAAAGTACATAACCATTTGTGAACACAAAATTCTAAATAAAATACCTTAAAATTCTGATTGAAAAACACAGGAAACAAAAGCCTTTTGTGAAACTAAATGTCATACTTCAATTTCAGAGATGATGGAAACACTGTTTTTAAGTTAAGCATATTTTAATGTGCATGCAATGCTTGAAGTTCAGGTGCACAGTATGATGATAACATTTGGGCAGACAATAAAACCGACAAAACCCAATGTTTTCATGTGCAGCAGAGTAGAAATCAGAGGTGTGTGTCTCATCAATGCAATGGCCCTAGACTTGAAACTGCCAGTATCATGTGGACTTCCTGTCCAAATCCTAAGAAACATGCTGGTTTCCTGAACTCAGTGTGCCATTTAAGTTCATTCTGAATATCTAACAAGGAGGTCACTAAATGTCTATGTGGATTTCAGCCAGTAAATCTGATGAAGCCTAAGGAATGACATGTGCTTAAATTCTCATTAGGCTACTTTAAAAAATAACACAACCCAAAGATGTTTCACATATTGAATGACACAATTTTTATTCTATTCAAGTATATTCCTTTGTGGGTTAAAATGGGGTCCCGAGTCTGCTTGAGGCTTGGGCCACTGGGTGAGGCAGCCGCTCATGGGTTAAAAGTAGGGACCCATGTCTGGCCCAGGGCTCAGGCTGCTGGGTGAGGATGGATGTGGGAAGTTTGTGTGCATTTTACACAGCTGCCGCTAGGCAGGCATTGGGCTGTGAAAAGTGCAGTCTGGGGTCCCAGAGGACCAGCCAGAGTCAGGCTCTCAGGCACCACAGTCTCTACTGGGTGCTGCAGAAGAGCTGGTTCTGGGGTCTCCAGGCCCCACGGAGGCCAGGGAAGGCAGGCTGTAGCTCTTAGGCACCACAGAAGCTACATTGGAAGAGTGGAGAACAGAAAGGGGGCCTGTGGGTGGGCTCTGGCCCGGGGCCAAAGGGAGAGGAGGAGAGCACTCCAATTTTGGGGAGGAGAGTCTTTGGCTTGTTTGGGGCTTGGGATGCAGGGAGGCCTCCTGCGGGGAGGTTAGTCAAGTGGCTCTTTAGAGGAAGAGCTCCTCCATTGCTCCAGCACAGTGGTCGTGTTGAGAAGAGGCAGTCCATGGTTTTAAGATGTTTATTGTAGAAAGGCAGAGAGAAGGACAGAGTAGGGAAGTAGAGGCCAGCCATGACCATGTGGAGGGGAGGGGGAGGAATTCGTAGAGAGGGGGAGAAGGAGAGCAAGAGAGAAGCAAGCAGGAAGGAGAAATAAGAGAGGGAGGAGGGGGCAAGCAGCCCCTTTTATAGTGGGCCAGGCCTACCTGACTGTTGCCAGGTAACTGTGGGGAGGAGCATACCTGGTTGTTGCCAGGTAACTGTGGGGGTGGAGTCCAGACAGAATACCGGGAGCTTGGGGCATTGCCCTCTGTGGCTGATGGCCACAGTATTATGGAGCTGGGGCCTCGTGTCAGCAGCCTGGTGTCTGGGAGCGGGCAAACTTCCTTCCATCCCTTGCCGAGTTGTCCACTGGGTCTCCGGGGTTTAAACCTAACTCAACCAGAAAACATGCTGCCTTTCACAGTCCCACATTCCTTAGTGACCCATATTGATTAAATAATGCAATGCATAATGACAGCCACATACTTACACAATGGATCTTATGTGAAATTTAACATACATTTGGGGTATCTTAGAATTTCTCGTCTTCCTTTGTCAGACACTAGCAGTCTGTTACCTCAAGGAGCAAGTTACCATATAAAGTTAAAGTAGCCTTTGAATCACGAGCATATTCAACTGAAGGACATAGTTCAAGAGTAGTTACATATGTGGGCTTGTTGGTTCTACTAATCAGAATTCTGTGGTATGTACATCATAGTCAGCAAAGCTCAACATGAATTTTTTAAAACAACAGCAACCCAACAACAACAACAACAACAACAACAACAACAACAACATATTCAGCTGCTTGGTCCCAAGTCACTAATTGTTCAGAAAAGTCGAATGACTCAATTTACTCTGAACCCATTTCATTTCTTGTTTCTTCTATCCATAGTTCTATGTCTCTATCACTAAGACTGCCGCCTAAGTAAAGCTGCTTTCAGCACAGAGAGGTTTCCACTTAAGATTGTTGAGGGGAAAGATACATTATGAATAATATTGATTTTTTTTAGCCTCAGTCAAGTGACGGGAGAGCTTAACCTAGATTCATCTTCTCTTCACATTCATCATAAATCTCTGATGTGCCAATATTCTATATTTGAATGCTTTGTGCACATTAGCAATATTGTAAAATCATACTGTATTGTGACAAGACACTAAATTTATTTCGGAGCAGGTCCATTTTATCACTATATGCACTATGAATAATAAAGTAGTTATTGATTCTAATGACAGATTATTATAACATTAATAAGTTAGCTGAAGCAAGACCTTATTTTGGTCGAAATTGGAAAGTTCCTAAAGGAAAAGAAAGGGGGGGTCTCAGTTATATTTCTTTGTGTTGTAATGATGTTGTTCATCATAGTTATGTGAGCTCATATGTGTGTAAAGAATATCGACTTAGAAAGATAAGGATGTGCTCTGTCAACTGTAGTCTAGGTATGGCTGTTTAAAATTTTTATTCTTATGTGTGTGTAAGTATGTATTTCTGTGCATATATATGTCACACATGTACAGGTACCCATGGAAGCAAAAAGAAAGCACCCCTGAAGCTCGAGTTACAGGCAATAGCGAGCCACCTAATTTAGTTTCTGGAGTTGGTTGTGGATCTTCTGCAAGAACAGTGAGTGTTGTTAACGTCTGAGCCATCCCTCCCTGCAGCCCTAGTCATGTCTTCTTACATATTGAAGACTTATTCATTGAAATGGGGGCCATGTTTGAAGATTCAATGTCAAAGAAAAATAATGAAGTAGAATCCTATTCACCTTTGACAAGTCCCCTGTTACAAACAATGGAGTCATGTCATACCCAAACCAAAAGTGATCAGCTTTGAATCAGACTCAAGTGCAGTAGAAACAAGGCTTGAAGCAGCCCATCCTTAAATTAACTTACTTGAAGGCCAAGGCAACTAGGGTCCTCTGGTTGCAGGAACACAGTTATGAATAGCAGAATCACAAAATGACCCTTGGGAATCTTAAGGATAAATGACTAACATAAGTTATATTAAATTATACTGAATTTCTTTACATGAAAAAGCCTATTTTTCATGTTGAATTATTTGCTACCCTTTGTGTTAACTTAGAGCAAACTTTATGTTCAAATTCAAACATATCATGACTTTATTTTCATTTACTATGTAGTCTATATATACACATACTATATAGTCTATATTATTTTGCTTTTTTTTTTTTTCATTGCTATGCTCAAAATGCCTGTGTAAGACAATGTAAGAAAAGAAGGGATTTTCTCATTGTTTCAGAGGGCTCTCAGACTATCATGGTAAGGGGCAAAAGACAACAGTCATGGCTATAGAAACATGCGGCAGAAACTCCTTACATGAAAGTGAACCAAGGCAGAGAAAGCAGGATCTAATTAGCTTAAAGAAAAACTTTTAATAAAACAGAAATAGTATGTAGAATTCTCAAAAGGCTGAAATTAGATTTACCACGCGACCCATATAGATAGATAGATAGATAGATAGATAGATAGATAGATAGATAGATAGAGATAGATAGCCTATTACAGAAGCACTTGATAGATCATGCTCATTATCACTCTATTCACAATAGCTAGGAAATGGAAACAACCTAAATGTCCATCAAGTGAGGAAAGGATAATGCAATTGTGGTACATATGTACAATGGCATTTTATTTAGGTAGATCTCATTTCAACTTTTTGAGAATTCTACACACTATTCCTCTTCCATTAAAAGTTTTCCTTAAGTTAATTTGTGTTATAATGATGTTGTTCGTCATAGTTATGTGAGCTCATATGTGTGTAAAGAATACCAAATTAAGGTAATTTGATTTTTAAGTAATATATATATTTACAAAGAACATAATTTATAAAGAAAAACTGAAATCATGAAATGCGTATGTAAGTAGATTGGATACTCCACTTAGTTAACCCGGACCCAGAAAGATAAATGACATGTGTTCTCTCTTATTTGTGTATACTAGGGCTGAAACTTTAGATTTGAGCATATAACCACAGAGACCAGTGGGATAGAAAAGGATGAGGGGTGGGCTGGGGAGAAGGAGCCCCTGAGAAGGGGATAATAGACAGGCTCTGTGAAAAGGAAAAGGCAAAAATGGGGGGATTAACTGGGCGGTACAGAGGGAGGGGAGGAAGAGATGACATTAAAAGAAGACCCAAGGAAATGCTTTTTTATGAATTTACATATGTAACACCTGCGCACACTCTTGAAGTAGCGTTAAACCATGTGGGATGATAATAATCCCTACTCCCAAGCAGCCATAGACTACATAAAATCCTCTGGCCCCAGACCAGGGAACTTCCTCTTGAGTTGTGGGAGAGGTGAGTCTATAGGGCTTCCAAAACAACATAGGCTGTTACCACTGCCTTTGGCTGCCTCCCGAAATCTGCAGGTATCCCTGTGGCTGCAGACACCACACCCGTTGGATCTAGGACTCAGAGAAATGACTCTTTTACAGACCCGGAAGAGGTTGACCCTCAGTGCTAGCTCTCATAGTACAAAGCAATACTATGCAAGGAAAAGCTGTCAAGGGAGAAAAGTAAACAATAGTCCTGCTTAGCTGTCAAGCATGCAAGCCACTGACAATGACTAGCCAGCAAGATATCCCCAAGGGCTCTATGGTGGCACTTGGGGGTAACCAACTGGTGCTAATTGGGCTTACGACACATTCAATATGAAAGAACGCGTGCTTATTACTTGTAAACCTAGCTAATTATCCATGGCTGGAGATCATAGACCCTAGAATAGAACATACTTTCATTCAATATAGTTCCTAATTGTATTCCTAGTATTTACCCTTATACCTACAGTTAAATGTAGCTCTCAACCTCTATCAATGAAGCTTCTTCTTACAGTGTATTGAGGCTAGTAGAGAGATGCAAGTGGTCAAAATGCAGCAGCATCACTCCACAATCTTTACAGTGAAGGCTCCAGGAGCTTCATGGAAGAGAGGGGGTTTAACTATGGTTAAGAGTCAGAGAGCCAGAACACCTGCTATGGGGAGGGTCTGCTAAATGTGGCCAGAGTATTATAACCATGAAATCTCAGCAAGTGTGGTTCTGTAAAACAGATCTGCATAGTGACCAAACTGGTTGGCATGACAACACGATTGGGGGAGATTTAAGAGACCCCACCCCCCAGAAGAGCTACAGAATGGTTGCTAAAGGAGGGACAATCAGTGTTAGTTACTTTTCTGTTGCTGAGATTAAATACCGTACTAAAAGGCAACTTAGGAAGATAGAGTTTATTTTGGTTTACAGTTCCAGAGAGAGGGAGAGAAAGTCCATAATGGCAGGAAAGTGATGGCAGCAGGAAGGCAGGGCAGGAAGCTGAGACCTTCCATCTCAATCTACACACAGGAAGCAGAGACAGCTAACTACAGGGGGATGAATGAACTCAGCTCTCAAAGCCAACTCCAAGTGATGTACTTCCTCTTGTAAGGCAAAGCCTTCTGAAGGTTCCACAACCTACCCAAACAGCATTACCAATAGGGGAGCAAATGTTCAAATGCATGAGACTATGGGGGGGGGGCACTTTGCATTTAAATCGCCACAGTTTTTAATCCCAGTAGTCAGCCCTGAAAAATTGTACATTTGAGGAATGTTAAAGCAGGTTCTAATAGTAATTATAGAAGAACAGGATGTGAATGAGAGAGACAATAACAAGACATTAGAGGAGCTGGAGCAGAGAAAGGGAAGGATGCAAATGATATACCAGTATGCTTGAGTATGAAATTCTCAAAAATATTTAAGTTAAAAATTGAGATTAAAGAATATTTCAAGTAGGAAGCCAACCTAATACCTATTTTTAAATATGTAGTATTTTAAATTTTTCTTTGATAATTTTATACATACATAGAATGTATTGGTAACATATGCATCCCTTCTCCTTCTTGTAATTCTTCCCAACCCTGCCCCAATCTTAATACCTATTATTCCAGGGGACATATTTCTCCTTTTACTTTATCAAGAAATGAGTATATTTTATAAAAGTATATGTTGAAATATTTTGTTTAAAATATAAAATTATAAAAAAGTCAATTTTATATCTTTCTTAGGATATTAAAATAAATCCCAACAACACTAAAGATTTAAACATAAAATTAACTACAGAAGAAAGTATGACATAATTTTTAAATCAGAGTATCTATGATTAAAAAAATCTCAGAAATTAGTAAATTTGCATGAATTATAAAACTAATTGAAATTTTTGGACTAAAATATAGTAAAATACCAAACAATAAGCTGAAATAACAATTCTGTGTTACAGAAGATAGTTAAAGTACCAATTTCCTCAAAGTAAGTAAAAAACAAAAAATCCTTTAGAAATTGGCAAAGGACATTAAAAAGTCATTTGACAGAGCAAAAGAAAAAAGAAAACTTCCATACTTCATCTAGACAAATAAAATATACTCACATTTATTTTTCTTAATTGTTTTATTGCTTTATTATTTTGTATGTTTGGGTGTTTTACCTGCACACATCTTTATGTACCATGTATGTGCAGTGTACTCAGAGGCCAGAAGAGTTAGATCCCGTGGGACTGGAGTTGTGGATGGTCATAAGGTGCAATGTAGGTGCTAGGGATCAAACAAGGGTTCTCTGGAAGAGCAGCCATGACTCTTAACTCCTAAGGCGCTGCTGTACCTATCACTTTTTAAAATAATTATATAAAGATGCAAAATAGGCCATTGTTTTTCTCTTGACAAATTTAAACTATCCAGCAATGGCCATCTCTCACTTTATAAAGACTATGTAGACTCCAATACTTTTTGCTAAGTCCTGCATGGCTGGCTGCTATCTCTCTACCTCTTGAAAATTCTAGCTCCCTTTTCATCTCTGCTTGAGCTAGCCCGGTCAACTTGTTCTTCTTAAATGTATTCAACTAGAGATCTCTACATATTCCTATACATTTTTTTTTTCAAGACAGGGTTTCTCTGTATAGCCCTGGCTGTCCTGGAACTCACTCTGTAGACCAGGCTGGCCTTGAACTCAGAAATCCGCCTGCCTCTGCCTCCTTTTACTCTACTAGGCTGACCTCTTCTTAGACCTTTGTGCCTCCCCTTTCCTTTAGCCTCTGCTCAAGCATCCTCTCTCAGGGAAGAGTCCATGACCATCCTCGGTAGTATCTCCCATACCTTCAGTCTGCCTTCATGCCTAGCTTTATTTTGTGAGTTTTATTAACTGAGAATACTTTAAAATATTTTGTCAGTGGACCTGTTGACTTATGAAACTGTGATATGAAAACTCACAGATGCCACAATGTCAGAGACATTGTCTCTGTCATTTTTTAATAGTACCATACCAAGCCAGAACCTGGCATGGGAAAGTTATGCTATATCCATGGATAAACATACAACACTGCCGGACGTGGTGGCGCACACCTTTAATCCCAGCACTCGGGAGGCAGAGGCAGGTGGATTTCTGAGTTTGAGGCCAGCCTGGTCTACAGAGTGAGTTCCAGGACAGCCAGGGATACACAGAGAAACCCTGTCTCAAAAAACTAAAAAAAAAACAACAAAAAACAACAACAACAACAACAAAACAACAGCTGTTGATCAGAGTGGGACACATGCTTTGTGTAAACCTCTGTTAAAATTAGTAGAAATTGGTGAAACCTAACTAAACAGTGAATGCTAATAATTACAGAAATATCCTTGTTAGAGTAAAGGTATTGTTTCCCTTTCCATGTTAACAGTGTCCATAAACTATGATCATGAGATTGTACAACTACAATTTTAGCATTTAAATGTGGCAATAAGTACACAGATTTATTGAACTTATGCTTATAAGGACAATACCATTGAAAAACCATCCAAATGTCTATCAGCAGAGGACTACAGAGTAGATACAATGCAATCATTTCAGAATGAAATAAATCGAAACATCTACTCCTTATTGCTCCATGGCTATATGTTCTCCTACCTGTATTGACAGAGGTTTACAAAACACTTCTACCTATACTGTGCAGCATTAAGAACAAAAGTAAAATGGAAACATCTTCAATGTGTTTCTAATGTGAAAGAAAAAATACATATTTATATGTACTATATGTCTGTAAACATAGGAAAGTAATGGTGGTATTAATTTTTGAAGTCGGGAGTGAGTACCAGGGGAATAGTGTGAGCAGCGTTCATATTACTAACTTAAAATAACCAACTTTTGAATTTCTCAGTAAAAAAGAGTTAGTTGGCTGTACCTCTTGCACAATTTAAAGGGTCACTGTTTTTCTTTGTATTTTTTTCTGCAGACACTTCCAGTTTTGGCTTCTTTGGTTTCACTTTGCTGTGGTTAAGGCAGGGAAGAATCATTTCAAGTCTGAGATTCATTTAAAAGTATTTACCCTAACCTATTTTTTTTTCAAACAGAAGCAATGCTGAAAAAAAATCCATCTTGCTATAACATAATGTATTTCCCCTTTTTTGTAGAAGCATGTAGAAACAATGTAAAATGGCCTTACACTCATTGCACTGATGATAATGGAAATGGATGCTTTTTAAACCATGAAACTCTTTGCCCCGCTCTGAAATAGCCAATTAACTTACATCCCATTTTGGCTTAAGTGATTTGATAAAACACAGCATCACTTCATCCATCCGTAGTCATGAACCCTTGCTCTCTAAAGGTTAATGCTCCATCCTACTCCATGAATTGCGCGGTTTGCTCTGTTTATGTATTAAAACAAAACATACATTTTTAAATAGCACTTTATTTAGTTCTCATTTATATAATAAGCAATGAGAACAAGGATGTTATGAAAATAGAGTGTTGTAATAAATAGTTTCATTAGGGGATTATTTTGCCCTTTCTCCCTCAATGATAAGACTGTAGTCTGTGAAAGAAAATCAGTTATAAAATTCAGCATTTTGTTTCGATTACTTTATTCCTAATGATCAATAAAGCTTAATGTGCAGTATTTTTGAACACTGAGTCCAAGCTTTCTAATCCACAGAGTACCACAGTGAATAGTTAGCAAAATTCATTTATTTTCTTTTGTGCTACAATAATGGGCTCCTTAGCTGACTACAGAAGCTATCTCTTAGCTTTGCATCTTTTTTCAGTGTGGACTGGAATCTCCCTCTTGAGTACAGAATGACTTTATTTTAGGAACTGGAACTAATAAAGTTACAGAGAATGCCTGCACATGACCTTCATCCCTAAAGCCACTGACTTGCTCAACCCATACTGCTCTCTTGGAGACTGGACAAGTGCCCAAGGACATAGGCACCAGGCAGGATTACCTCATTTGTGACAAATTGCTTAGCCAGGCCACTGCCATTCCCCTAGAGATGTCAGCATTTTGGCCATATGGTAATTAATATAATAACATCAGGTCCTGCCATGTCATCCCAGTGATTGGAGATGGACTTTAACCATTTACTAACCATTTACTTTTCTGACGTCATAGAGTAAGTAAGCCAGCTGCATACTTCACCTGGTCTAGCCTCTTTTCAGCACACTAAAAGTTTATCAAGAAGATGAATAAATTTTTTGTATCACATTTAAAAGTATGTAGGTAAGCCTTGAACTCATTGGCACAGGAAAAGACTTTCTGAGCAGATCCCTGTTAGCACAGGTACTAAAACCAACAATTGATAAATAGGATCTCTTGGGACTGAAAATATTCTGCAAGGCAAAGGACATCATCATTCAGACAAGGCAGCAACTTACTGAAAAGGAAACGCTTTTCCCTAACTGCACATCTGATAGAAGGCCAATATCCAAATTAAATGAAGAACTCAAAATACTGGATATGAAGAAAAGAATCCTATTTTAATATGGGTTACAGATCCAAAAGTAGAATCTTCAAAAAGAAGAAACTCAAATGTCTAAGAAACACTTAAAGAATGTTCAAGACCCTTAGCCCTCAGGGAAATACAAATTAAAACTAATTTGAGATTTTTATCTTCCCCTCACCAGAATGGCCAAGATTAATAAACAAATGACAGCTCATGCTGGCAGGAATGTGGAGTAAGGAGAACACATATCCATTGCTGGTGGGAGTGCAAAGTTGTACAGTCACAATACAAATCAGTGTTGGTAGTTCCTCAAAAGGATGGGACGCAATCTACCTCAGGATCCAGCTATACCACTCATGGGTATATATCTAAAGGAAGCTTCACTGCACTACAGAGATGCTTGTTCAAGCATGCTCATTGCTATTCTATTCATAATAGCCATACTGGAAACAACCCAGATGTACCCTCAACAGAAGAATGGATAAAGTAAACATGGTACTTTTACATAATAGAATATTACTCAGCCATTAAACAAAAACAAAATCATGAAATTTGCATCCACGAAAATGGATGGAGCTAGGGAAAAAAAAAAAACAAACCATCATCCTGAGTGAGGTAACCCAGACTCAGAAAGAAAAATATGGTTGGGCTGGAGAAATGGCTCAGTGGTTAAGAGCACTAACTGCTATTCCAAAGGTCCTGAGTTCAAATCCCAGCAACCACATGGTGGCTCACAACCATCTGTAATGAGATGTGACGACCTCTTCTGGTGGTGAATCTGAAGACAGCTACAGTGTACTCATATGCAATAATAAATAAATCTTTTTTTTAAAAAAAGAAAAATATGGTTAATATTTGCTTCTGCGTGGATATTAGCTGTTAAGCCAATGATGAGCAAGGTACAATCCATAGACCTACAGAGGTAAGTTTAGATTAAAGGACTGGGTGGTGGTGGTGGATAGATCTCTATAGGAAGGAGAAATAGAATAGAGTTATGGATGGATGGAGGATGGATGAAAGGATCAAGCAGAGAATGGAGGGGGAGATAAGAAGAGGACAAAGGAGAGAATACAGAGACAGCTAAAATTAAGGACCGTTTGAGGGGTAGTGTGGAAACCTAATATAGTAGAATCTTCCCCAAATATATATATATATATATATATATATATATATATATATATATATATATATATATGCAATCTAAATGAAATCACCAAGTAATAGGAGAGACAGAGCACTAACTGGACATCCTTTGACACCAAATGAAACTTTTAATACCAGGAATAGGTGACATCTAATTGATTTGTTGGCCAAAGAGTCCCATGTGAACCCCTAAACAAAACAAGCTGTTGCCAAGGCTATAGTTTGCTCTCTACAAACTGATGTCAATGCTCTATTGCTCACTGAGCATGGAGAAGTCAAGTTGGTGGATCCCTACAACTTTCACCCCTAGGGGCAAGCATTCTTGATACCAGATGGTACTCTGCATGCTACTAAAGGAGAAACAAAAAGACAAAGCCAGCTATAAACCCTTTGATCTACAGTGGTCTCTTGCCTGCAAGATGTGCTAGTGCAATGATGGCAGAGTGCCTGTGGGAATAGCCAACCAATATCTGATTTGACTTAAGGCCTGCTCCATGAGATGGAACTCATCATCCACGCTGATTGGATGGATGAATAAGAACCTGAAACTTGATAGCCAAGGGACCTGCAGAAAACCAAATGCTACTACTGTTCTGCTAAAGGGACATTGGGGCTACAGCCATAGATGAGTGCCTTGCTCGGCCATCCTCTGAGAAGTTTCCTCCTACAATAGGAGGGAACAAATACAGAGACCCATAGCCAGAGTGCAGAGAGTGAGGTCTCAGGGAACCTTGGGGAAGGGGAGACGGAAGAAGGGAGTAGCGTCACTAGTAAGTGATAGCACTAAGCATAACACAGCTGCTGCTGACACCACCTCCTTCCTAGTCAGTCGCAGTGCAGTGAAGGGTATCTTTAGAGGGCTTTGCATCCTGTGAAAGAGAAAATAGAGATCTTCACTGGTCACAGACAGCCATACTTGAGTCTCTCCGTGAGAACAGGACTCTTCTTGCTTCTATATCAAGAGGAACTTCTAAGAACAATAATGTTCTGCTTCTGTGGGATACAATCTGCCCAGAGTGAATTCATTGATGGTTACAGGAGGTGACAGGAAGCTAAAGGTGGCAGATGAGGGAGGGGAGGTGATGTGGAGACTGATTCTTGCACAGTCCCCAGTACTCAGGGCACTTCCTGACCAGCTCTGTTTCTCCTCTGCTCAGGATTCACTTTGTTCCTATCTAGAACAACAGCTAATATACTCTGCCGGGCCTGATGGTATAGGCCTGGCATCCCCACATGGTGGAAAGCTGAGGCAGGAAGATGGCAATTTCTAAGCTAGTTTGTCTTAAATAGAATAGGCACGTTTGTGAGAGAGTGTCTGATAAATTCTAGACATGCCTGTGAAGAACTCTCTTGATGAACTTATTGAGGTTGGAAGACCAACCCTACGTGGAGAGCAACATCAGTCCTCCTGTTTGGGTCCTCAGCTGCACAGAAGGCAGTCAGCTGGCTGAGATAAGCATTCTTTTTGAACTGTGGCTTTGATGTGACTGGCTGCTTCAGGTCCCCAGTGCTTCAGGCTCTTGACTCCCTGGCCATGATCGATTATGTCTTTGAATTGTGAACCAAAGGAAACAGGTTGCTTTTGGTCAGGCATTTGGTAGTTTTCGTGATATACAATGCCCTGGGACTATATTCACCTCTATTGCGTTTTGCTTTTCTCCTTCCTTGGTCTCTGAACCTTGTTCTCTTCACAGCTAATACTGTACAGCTACACCATTGGAGAAAAATGATACCCCCCCCCATAGCAACCATTCAAAACTTCAGGGGCTAGAGAGTGGTTAAGGACACTGACTGTTCTTCCAGTGATCCTGAGTTCAATTCCCAGCAACTCTATGGTGGCTCACAACCGTCTGTAATGGAATCCGATGCCCTATTCTGGCGTGTCTGAAGTCAGTAACAGTGTACTCATATACATAAAATAAATAAGTAAATCTTTTTGAAAAAGTCAATAGCTCCTCTGAAGGGGTTGGGACCTCACAGGCACCTTCTCGGTCTATGATAGAATGTTGAAGGACTCAATTCTGTACAGGTATCCCCAGCTGCTGTGTTGAAGATTACAGTAGCCGCCTTGGAACTGGATGGCAGCATTGGAGTCTATGCCTTCCCAGCCTCTAGCTCTTATATTCTTTCCATGCCCCTTTCTGCGATGTTCTCTGACCCTGAGACGGGGCGATGCTGGTGATGTTGGCGTCCTGCTTAGGAGTGCACATATTAATGTCGTCACATATTCTCAGCACTTTGTCCATTTATGTGTCTCTGAATTAAGTATTGCCCTCTGCAAAAATTAACTTCACTACCCCATTTTATCATGCTGAAAGGAAAAGTAACTAAGACCGGAATGTAGCTCAGTGGTAGAGATACTGCCACACATGCGAGAGGCCCTCATGGTTGAGTTCCCAGTACTAGGGGAACAAAAAGAAAAAGAAAAACAAACAAAAAACCCAACACCTTATTTTTTTTTTTTTTTTTTTTTATGGAATAGACATATCTACATTTTAATGAATAAAGTATACCTAGTAAGAAAATGACAGGGAATGTTTGTTAAACATGAAAATGGGCACACATTATAGTGGGATATTTACATCATAATTTATCCCCACTACTGTGAAGCCACTCCAATTTTCTGAGATTAATAATTTCAATACCGAGAAC
>NC_034604.1:49898898-49900853 GCF_900095145.1 Mus pahari | reverse complement strand
CCATCCCTTCATCCCAGCTCCAAACTTTGTCGCTGTACCTATAATTTTTCATGGGAGTTATGTTCCTCATTCTAAGGAGGAATGAAGTATCCACAAATAACCCAACACCTTATAAAGAAGTTAGAAACACTATACTCAAAATATGACTTTAGACCCCTTGCTCCCATTCTCCTAAAGCCCCTTTACAGAAGTCTGAGGGAGGCTAGGTAAAGAATGGGTGTTTAGAATCAGGAGTGGCTGTCCTCCTGTAGACTGTGTTCTTGCCCCAGTGCAATAAGCTCTTGCTATCTGCACATGACCCTCATTTTTATGCTGTTGGCTCTAATTCCAGTTCTAATTAGGTCTTGAAAGCACAGTAAACAATCCGGGGACCTTGGACTGTAAAATGAGCACTTGTGGGGGGGGGGGAACAATCATGTGTTAAGGCTGATGGATATAAACTGTTTTATAGGTACTGGAGATAAAATGGTGCTTTGTGTACACATTGCATTTAATTCCATTTGTCTGGTTTTTAAAAACAAGCAGGAATCGTGCTAGCTCCGGAGGACTGGATTGCAGAGGTATCAGGGGAAGTGTGGCAGACCTAGAATTGTTTCACATTTGAGCTGTGGAGTACATGTGTATAAATTCACTGAGTGATGTACTTTGCACTGCTGCACTTCATCTTTGTAAATGCATATTATACCCCAGTGTTTTTAAAAAAAAAACTCAGTATCTCAAGCTGGCGAATTCACATACACTGCATGATTAAAGACTTCCACGTTATGTTGGAGGGCAAAGCTTTCTGTTCCCTTTTAAGCATTGGGGAAGGCAGAACAATTTGCAACCTGAGAGAATTGAAAATGAAGGCTTTGCGGGAAGACAGGCAAATAGGAGAAAAGACAATAAAATGAGACAAGGAAAAGGCCCTCATATTGAGCCTGGACAAGGCAACCCAATAGGTGGAATGAATCTCAAGAACAAGTGAAAGTCAGAGATCCACTTGCTCCCACTGCTAGAAGAGGAAGAGGAGAGATGGGAGGGATCTGGGAGAGTGGAGGGGAAGGAAACAGTGATGAGGATGTATTATAGGAGAAAAGAATCAATAAAAATAAAAACAAAACAAGCAAAGAAAGAAAAAATGAAGGGGTTGACATTACAATCTAAGACTAACAAACAAGTGGATTCAGTGTTTGAAAAAAAAAAATCTCTGTAGATTAGTAAAGCAGAGATTTATCAACAGTTCTCTCCCCTGTCCTGCAAAAGGACTTGATTTTCAGAGGTTTAAATCTGTCAGGAAAACAACCCAGCGCACTTCAGGCTGCTCTTGTGTTCTTTCAGTTCCAAGGAGGGCATCTGTCAGTAGTAGGGATTAAGGAAGGTGAGATGTAGCAGACGTGCTCAGAAATATGTACAAGGAGATCATGTGGTGATTTCTGAAGGACCGAGTGTGACTTTCTCCCTGATATATGGGGAAGAGAGAATATGAATTGACAAGCCACATCAGTAGCAATGGAAGGGACAAGGCCAGCAGGAGTGGGAACAGCAAAAGCATGCCAGATGCAACACTGAAGACCGACCCCAATCCAGGACTCCAAACCAGAGGTGACGACCTCCCAGACAACAGATCTCAAACTGAGGACTGCAACCCTGTCAGGAGTCGCACGTCCTGCATATCAGATATTTACTTCACAAGTCACAACGGTGCCAAAATTGAGTTATGAAGTGGCAACAAAATAATTTTAAGATTGGGGTACATCACAGTACAAGGAACTGTAGTACGGTTGTCCTAAAATACAGAACAGAGATTAATGTGGTTGTTTGAAACGGTGGGAGATTTAGGAAGAGGGCATTCCTCTTTGAATTTTTTTTCATGGAGAAGTAGATACCTGGAGGCTGAGGTGAAAGACCCCCGAAGGGAGCCCCTCGCTCCAGTCTCGGGAAGGACGCGCACCCAGTAGGACGCTGAGACCTAC
>NC_034604.1:49889243-49898537 GCF_900095145.1 Mus pahari | reverse complement strand
CTTTGTAGACCAGGCTGGCCTCGAACTCAGAAATCTGCCTGCCTCTGCCTCCCGAGTGCTGGGATTAAAGGCGTGCGCCACCACGCCCGGCTTTAGCCACTTTTCTAAATCCTTTTTTTATAGCTAAATGAAGTCCCACAGTAAATAAGTTAATCTCAATCTATAAGTTAAGAAAAGTCCATCTTTTTCAATTTTTATTTGTATTCACCTTTTTCAAAATCATTAAATAAAACATGTAAATTGGTTGGGTTTTTTTGTTTGTTTTTTGTTTCTTTCTTTGTTTGTTTCTGGGTTTTTTGCTTGGTTTTTTGTTGTCTATGTTTTGTTTTGTTTTTTCACTTTTCAGTTAACTTCACATACCCGGAACTGCTTCTACCGTATGTATCCAGCAATTAATTCTATTATGCATATAACTCTCACAGTTTCTACTTTACAATTTATTTATTCTAATAACTATAAAATGATAGACACATGTGCTGTATTACATTGCATTTCTCAATTACTCTCTTATCAGGAGCCTGTGACAGAGGACTGCTCAGTCCTTGAGAAACAACTAAGTAGGAAAAGCAGCTATAAACATACATAACTAACTGTTCCACTGAGATGATAAAAGCATGCCTTGCTTTATAGCCAGCCATTCCTTATTTCCTTCCTGGTGTCTACGGTGCCATTACAGGAGACAGCTATAGGCCTGAACCTCTCAGCATCATATCTGTTAATGACCTTTCATGAACGGAAACGGAAGGCTAGTTTTACTTCCGGTATCCTAGAGAGGCCAAGTACTAGAGGGGAATGGAACAAAATCCATCCATTTTCTGATTCTGGCTTAAATGGCCTTATAATACAGAGTCAGGCAAGTTCCTTTGCTTTCTCAAACTTGCTTCTTCCATTATAGAATGTAAATAATTCCCATGTGCAGGACTGCCATGAGAACTGAGGTGTTTGTTGTGCACTAAGTACATGAACGCTTGTGCGTGTTTTATTTATTCCAGTTTTTAAAACTTCATTGTTTTTGTGTGTGTTTGTAAGCAATTCTGTAAAGCACAGCACACAGGTAGATTTCAGAGGACAACTTTGTGGTGTTGGTTCTCCCCTTCTACCTTTACATAGATTCTGAGGATCCAACATAATGTGTCAGGCACATGCAACAAATGCCTTTGTCAGCCCTGCCGTCTTGCTCAGCCCATATTTACATTTTGAATAAGATTCTGCATTAAAAATTAACATTTGAACTCTTAAGCTTTCTTACTAGAATTCTTTTTATCTACATGATTGCTAATCTCTTGGTGCCTTTTGTAGTTCTTTTATATCCTTTATACATAAGTAGAGAACAGTACAAATCGTCCTCAGATAGTATGCATAGTAGGTCAAAATTTTCCACGCTGGGAACTAGAGAACATAGAGTGTCAATTGTTTACTTCAATGAGACCAGTATATGCTACAAAATATAATTCCAACAAAAGACTCTTATTTCAAGGTAATTTTATTTAATGCTATGGTATGGTTGAAGCAATGAAAGATTATTTATAAAATGAAAGGCTATGCAGCTACGACTCTTATCTTTCTTTTGTTAAAAGGAAAACTGAAAATCAAATAAATCATTCATTCAAATAAATCATTTATAAATCAAAATTGAATAGCTATAGTGTGCCAGACAGTGTAAGTACTTGGTAAATAAAACATAAAGGCAGATTAAATAGTATCCTTATAAATTTGACATTAGTGTCCCAAGTTATGTTTCCTGAGAACTAGGTATCATACCGAAACCAAAACCTCAAGCAATAGAATCCAAGTCTATGCAAGATGAAAACCAGAGTTTTCTTAAAGGATGCTAGATCTTAAGGGATGGAGATCATTGAGACCTTGGGACTGGAATACTAGGCTGGGGGTGGAAACATGGATATAAAAGCACGGAAGTTGTTGGGTGAGTTATCCATTAAATAAAAACAAAACACAACTTAATGCCTTGCTCATACCTTGACTTTATTTGTGACTCATGAATTCTGCCATCCTGATCCTGCACAAACACCACCACAAGCTTCCTACCGAAGTCCCACGAACAGGTCACTGCTGTGGGGATCTCGTATCCTTGACTGCAAAGGTGGCTGGAGTTTTTGGGTTCTAGAATTGGCAGCAGTCGCTGACAAATTTCATTAAAAGAGCAAGTCCTCAGTCACTGAAATGAACGAATGACCTTACAATTCAGGCTGTTTAGTCAATGAACAATAAACACTACTCCATGTAAGTGACACAGAATAAGCAGGGAGACTGTTCTGTGGTGTGTACAGGCTATGGTCTGGTTCTTCCTTGAAGCCCCGGGCTCCCAGAAATAAGACTCAGACTCCAACTAGGTTTACAAATGCCTTGGCCATGAAGCTACACCCTTCTTTGACGGGATCTAACTTAAACTGCCCCATTTGCTTTAACCAAGAGTCTGCCACATGTCTGGTTACTTGTTCTCAGGTACCATAAATTCATCTCCTTACATCTTCAAGGACAATTCCCCACCCCATCCCCCACTCTATCCCAGAATTCTTTCTTGCTCCTGGATGTCCCACCTCTATTCCCTGCCTAAACCATAAGCCATAGAATTTTTATTTGACAGGTGATGCATTCATACATATCTCACATATTTTACAATATGTAAGATATTCTTTCTAAAGTGTTGGTACATGGTGGTGCTATTGGCTTGGGAGAACTTTTAATCAACTACCCCAGTCTTCTTGAATCCCTGAACGCAGCTAGGTTCTTATGCACACGCAATAGGGATTGGTTTCTTCCAGTTGGAAGGAAGTCTTTGGCAAGCTGGTAACATTGAGTAGGTAATGTGGAGTTACACAAAAAGGATAGGCAGATTGAAAAATGGACTAAGAAAGAAGCAAAAGCATTTAGGAGGCTCTTGCAATAGCTTGTTAGATTGTGGTGAGTCCTGGAGCAGAAGGTCATTATGGAATCTGAAGAAAAAGGGAGCTGTTGGGGAGTTTCTTCTGTGGAGAAGCACAGGGCCTGGTGTGTGATTCAGAAATAGAAGGTCAAGGCAGTGGGCATGGGGAGATGTTCTCCTGTGGGAGGTTCCTCTATAACACTCTCAAGCACTCATGAGGTTATCAACCACTGTGCCACCATTTAGGGGCACCGTGGGAATACTAGTTATTAGCAATGGAATGTTGTGTGAACAAAAGTGGCAATGCAGGGAACTATTGATCAGAATGTATGTGTATAAGAAAGTATATTTATTCCTGAAGCACTTGAGCCACAGAGTCGAATTGGTTAAATATAATGCAAAGCAATGGACTCTGCTCAAGTACCCAGACAACCCATAGTGTGTGTGAGCAGTGTCTTTTAGGGTTAGGCAAGCTTGGGGCAGAGGAGGTGGTCACTGGGGAGGTAGCTCGTTTGGTAAAGTGCTGAAAAG
This sequence comes from Mus pahari, assembly GCF_900095145.1. NCBI lineage: Eukaryota > Metazoa > Chordata > Mammalia > Rodentia > Muridae > Mus > Mus pahari. The sequence continues at coordinate 49,895,122 of NC_034604.1, read as the reverse complement.
TGCACACATGAAGAACTGAGCTCAAAGCCAACTCTACCGCGCTGCCCTGGCAAAGTGCAGGGACTGCTTTCCCTAGTGCTACATCAGGTGAAGGCAGGGCCAGCTTTCCCATTCTGAGAAGTTCGGGGCCATGTTTCTGTCTCTATCTCTCTCTTTTACACACACATAGAAGGAGAGGGAGTGGAAGGGGAAGAGAGAAGAATAAGGGAGCCGAATAGATAGATATAAATGAAATAACATCTCCATCATCCTATGCAGATAGCCCCATATCTTTTTTTACCCAAGCTTATGACCCTTTTCTGTGCATTTCCACATTCATCTCTCTAAATAAAAACCGCATACTGAGTAAATTATGAGTAATTAAGATTTATCTGAGTCCTGCTGTGGGAATAGAGAAGGCTAAGGTGGAAAGGCTACATCTGTCAAAGGTCATCTTGCCCCATCATAACATGGCAGAAGAACAAGTGAGCCCATAAAAGACAGAGAAGACATAAACCTGAACCCCTATTTCCTAAGTTCAAAACCTCATACTAAGCAAACCACAACAATCCATTTATGACCTAGATATCATCTCCAGTTAGGGTCATCGCTCAGCACTGTTGCATTGGAGTTGAAGTTCAAAGTGAGTTTGGATGTGTGTGTGGGGGGGGGGACCTTCCACCCATAGCAGGAAGCCTTGTGGTTAATGGCTGAGTACTTTACATGAGATCACCTTTGAATTATGTGACGGAAGTTTCATGAGCATGCTTCTCCTTCTTCGTCTGGAATCAAGCAAGCCAGTGTGGAACCTAACTGAGGAACACTAAAGAGGGGGCAGTGATGGTGTCTCTTGCAGCACCACACTATATAATCTTCCTTTATGTCCATGGCATGCGTATTTTACCTTCAGAACAAAGAAAAGGGGGGGGGGCACTACCAAATGTTAGGACACTGCCTAATGGAAGAAATTCAGGCTTTAAGTCTGTAGTCATCTCAGTGGTATAAAAACATAGCCATTTGAATATGGAGTAAGAGTTCCTATGATTTAGATGGAGGCTGATTGAATCTGGAGTTTATGAGCTTCATAGTTACCATGAACTGTTGCAAGGCCCTTAAGAGAACCACTTAACTTTGGGAATCATGTCTCTTTGCATCTGTAGCATATAGCGCACCTATTCTCAACCTGTGGGTTGTGACCCCTTTGGGTCACATATCAGATCTTTTGCATAACAGATATTTACATTATGATTCATAACTAATAAAATTGCAGTTATGAAGTAGTGACAAACAATTTTATGGTTGGGGGGTCACAACACAGTGAGGGTCTATATTAAATGGTGTTGCTGTCGGGAAGGTTAAGAACCACTGGTACAGAGGCACAAGGTGGATTGTTTTTAAAGTCTGATTTTTTTTTTTAACAAACAAGACTGGAAAATGTTCTGCACAAATTCTACTTTATATAAAAAGACTAATCAAGACTTTTTGAACCTTCTCCTTAGCACTTCTTATCCCCCAGAGCTATCTGTCCTGTGTTCTTTTCCATGAAGTTCCATGCCTTTAAAACATTTCACTTTTTGACAAATCTTTGTAGTGGTTCACATATTATTTTACTCAGAATGTCTCTTCCTTTAATAAAGTTATGCTCAAGCCCATCCTTGGGCTGACCTGTATACTTTGATCTATTCTGTAGTGGCTTATAAGCACGAACAAAACGAAACTTATTTGCTTTCAATAATAATATTATTCCCCAGTAAATGTAGGCCTTATGTAAAATCTCGGTAGCCTGGTGGCAAACATAGATACTCATCTAACCATGCTGAGGTGTAAGGCAATAGTACTGAAAAATTATCTAACTTGCAAAAGAGTTTAAAGCGAGAGAAGAAGGTGCTGGAAGAGCCTGATCCGGGATGGAAGAGCAAGGAGGACCTCTCCCTACTTTTCTTCCTGTGCTATGTGCTCTCTGTAAGGGCCCCTCCTTATCAAACCTCTATTTCTGCCCCTGGAGACTATGCTGTGTAACGATAGTTATGAGAGATTACATACAGTTTTTCTGCTGATTCCCACTTTTACCACCTTCACACTGAAGCCATTTGTAAGACACAGGCACTACAGAGCTGTCACTTGCGAACAGACTTACAGATTACTCATCTGTGATTCTCCAGGGTGTGCCACAGGAAGCAGCCTAGAGAATAAGGAATGAAAGACAGAGATACAATTTTTTTTTTTTAATCTAAAATCATGGATCAATACACTGACTCTACATAGATGATTTTTACATACTTAATAGCAATTTTTAAACATCTTAGAACATGCTTAATTTTGATATGTGTTTAATTGAATCTAAAGATATACCCATAGCTTGTACTGGTGTAAGTAGGGGTTTGTTTGTTTGTTTGTTTGTTTGTTTAGTTTCTGGTAGACACTATGTTTAGAATTAAACATAGAAGAAATAATTTTTTTTTGTCCTGAAGTTCCAACTGACTTTTGAATTAACTGAAATGATTCTAGAGAGAGAAGTCTTCTTGCATGTTACCAGTTTTGTTTACAGAGAACTGGGGCAAATGGACTGAATAAGTTTGAAGTGTGTAGCAAAAAGCATGATGAAAAATGTTTAATAAAAATGTTTTAGGTTTTCCTAAAACCCAAATATTTAGGCAATGTCCTAAGAATGACTTCCCAGCCCCAAATCCACACTGTTGTGTCTATTCCATATGTAACGGATTGTTGATACAATGTATGTAGTGGATAGATACTTTGTGGTGCTCTGAAAGCATGTTGTGTGCTCTGGCCAAGTGGCCTTTAAAGAAAAAAAACAAAAATATTGAAATAAGCAAAAGGCATTCTACTTCACTCAGCATGTATAATGTGCAGCTCATTGTTCTATGGGAACCCACACTATTTATAGTTAGCTTGATGTGTGGGTTTGACAGGCAGCCATCTGGGGCACCGCAAGAGGCCACTCTGAAAATTCAAACCTTCAATAAGATGAAAGTGTGTGCATGACTATTTCATTATCCCTGGATAAGAAAAAAAAAAAAATAGGTGTCCTCAGTCTTATGTGAAGTTCAACACTGAGACAGGCTCTGTGACTTCTCTGTTCTATGCATTCACATAAAATCCCAGCTACTGAAATGCTAAGAGACAGCTGGGGGTGGGGGGTGGGGGTGGGGGTGGGGGGTGGAGGAGCTAAACCAGGATCACATGTCCTCTCGGGCTTCTGACTGTGGCATTCTTCTGACATAATAGAGACTCAGAAACACAGTGTGCCTTCGCTCTGCGGGAGCTACAAAGCTGCTCAGTGTAGGAAAGCAACACGGATCTCTCCCCCCCCCCCGCCCCCCAGCCAGCAAATGAAAAACACCTGACACTTGCGAACCGTTAGTACATGATTTGAATGCCATTAGGGGCTGCTCCTACACGTTTCCTATTACAGCTGCAGAGTGTGTAACCCAGGAATAGCACTTGCGTTGTGTTTGCTTTAGAAAACGCTGTTGATCCCTCCAGGCGCTCTGTTCCCAAGTACTCCCACGTGAGGCATAGAGTCGGGGAAAAGAGAAGCAAACAGCCCTGTCTTACAGAGAGATTATTCTGTAAGGAATATTTTTCCAGGCTGGAGAAATGGGCCGTACACCTCCCACTCTAGCTGTAACTTGTAAAAAGACAGCTTAGGAGGTATTTTATGGATACATCAAAACTATTTGTGCAATGTGCTGGGATCAAATTCCAGGCAACTACCTCCATGTGGCTGAGGGTTTAAATAAAGTTTGACCTAGTCTTTGTGTGTGTGTGTGGGGGGGGGGTGTAATAGAAGTGTGTTCCTTTAGGAAAAGTTGCTTAGGGTTTTGTGAACTACTTCTGTAGATGTGAAACTCAGGGGTAATCTTTCTGAGCATTATAAAGTCCTTGTTTCTCTTGGATTTCCTTCAGTGTGGTTTCAACATTTTAATTTTCTTCCTTTTTCTTTTTCAAGTAAACTATCTTAACTTCTTTTTTCTATAGATACAATTTAGCCTGGTTGAACCTTGTATTTTTCTTTTTTAGGACTAACTAAGCTGATGACTGAATTTGCTTTTGAATAAAGGAATATGTATTAGAAATTATAGGTCTTCATGCTTAAGTGACAGGCACTTTACCGACTGTGCCATCTACTTAGGCTGGCAATGATGGTCTTCTTATGTGGATTTTCATGTGGTTTATTAAGTAGGACACAAAAAGATAATATCATTAGTGAAGGAATGAAGTTTCGTGTGAAATATGTCACACCTGTCCAATGGTTGCGAGGAAGGGTAATGGGAATAACTCTTAGAAAATTAAAATACTTTGAAATTAAGCAATACTAAAGTCTGGTGTTGGAGAGGAAGAAAGCTGGACATTCAATAAACTTATGTGTATATATGTATATATAAAATTATATATATATGTAATATATATATATATATATATATATAACATTTAATGGTCACAAATTTCTGCAAAATAATCACTGAAAAGATCTATTGAATACCTTTTGTAAACTGGAGCTGGTGCTAGATCCTGGAGTTAGAACAGAAAGCAAAAGAAACAAAGATCCCCGGGCTATGAGTACCTACCTGGGAGCCAGGCAGCAGTCACTTCCTCTGAATAATAGCATTGAAGAGGGAAAGAGGGAAGGAAGACTTAGGTGCCTAGAAGTCAGTAGAAGCATATAATTGTGTAGGCAGTAACAGGGAATGATTTCTGAAAGAGAATGGGGAGAGAGAGAGAGAGAGAGAGAGAGAGAGAGAGAGAGAGAGAGAGAGAGTCTCTTGGGGTTTCTATTGCTGAGATAAAGCACCGTGACCAACAGCAGCTTGGAGAAGAAAGGGTTTATACATTTCTGTATCACAATCCATCACTGAAGGAAGTCAGGACAGAGAACTGAAGCACAGTAGGGGATGCTGGGTTTTAGCTTGCTCCCCCTGGCTTGTTCAGCTTGCCTTCTTATAGAACCCAGGACCCAGGTGCCCAGGAATGACACCACTCCCAGTGAGTTGAGGCCTCCCATATCAATAGTTAACAAAGAAAATGTCCCACAGATATGCCCACAGGACAATTTGACAGAAATCATTNTTTTTTTTTTTTTTTTTTTTATTTTTCAGTTGAGGGTTCCCTCTTCCCAGGTTGTATCAAATTCATAAAAATCTAGCCAGCATAACGGGTTTACTGGACATAAGGAAAAACACATGAGGTGGTCTGTGTAAATGAGAGAGAGCCTGGCATTTCCAATCCACTAGGGGGGAAAATGTGTGATTTGATTATTCTAGCCACATGCAAATTGACTTCTTGAGGATTCAAACTTCACCCAAAGGGAGACAGGAAAGGGGGCGGAGGAGGCCTTTCACCTCTAAACAAAGATAAACACACTAACATTTACCAGATGTTCAGTATGTATCAACTGAATCTGCTCTCAACCTCGGCACATTGAATCTTCAAAGGCTCTCAAATTTAACCCATGTAAAGCAAGTTGAAGCAGCTTGCCTAGAGTACCACTTTGGTGACTGAGCCAGGCTTCGAACCGAGATCTCTCGTGGACTAAAAGCCAACCTACTCATGGTTATAAAAGCATCTAAGTAGGTCATAGATTTTTTTGTCTGGTTACCCCCCTCCCCCCCACACCCCATTCTAAAGTCCATGATTCCAGTTTCAGTGGTGTCTCAAGTGTGTTGTGAAACACAGCTGAGAACTGACTTTTCCCTATTATTCTTGGCCTCTTCCCAGTGTTTAAAGACACATTGCATGGATCAACACTTTGAACTTTCTTTGTTTTTTTTTTATCAACAGTGTGCCATTACTTTGCTAAAGACCTCTGCTTCCCCTTTATTTAGATCTAGCTGTGGTCTATAATTACACGAAACTAAAAATTCTCAATGGATTGATTTCCA
>NC_034604.1:49860924-49887850 GCF_900095145.1 Mus pahari | reverse complement strand
TTTTTTTTTTTTTTTTTTTTTTAGAATATCCTTAGTATTTATTTTAAGATCTCTACATTTAACAGGTGAAAAACTGAGGTTCACAACTTTCAAAGATTCCTACGGCCACAAAACCAGCACTGAAAGACCACAATAAAACCTAGAGATAAGAAATAAAATGAATTTCCTCCTGTACACAATAAAGACCTTGATCTTATAGAGCCTTCCAAATCTTCTGAAACAGGATCAGAACACACACACACACACACACACACACACACTTGCAGTATGGTCATAGGTAGGTAGATGGGTGGAGAGAGAGAGAGAGAGAGAGAGAGAGAGAGAGAGAGAGAGAGAATTCTTATAATTAAATTTGCACTGTTTTGGTGGGGCATGGACTTTAGAAATATTATGACTCCTAGCAGTCAATTATTCCCACATTCAATAGCTAATGCTTTTTCCATATGCCTCATGCTGCCTGTGAAGAAATAGCTCCAAAACTTAACGTGGATGCAATGTTGCCAACATGAAATATTGATATGTTTGAACACTTCGTTAATTCTGTCTTTTGTAACTGAACGTTCAGTTCAGTGGCTGGATATTTAATGTAAAGAGACTCACAGTCAGTGGGTAAGGGTGAGCAAAATGTGTTGTATGAAATTCTTAAAATGCTATATTTTTAAAAGAGGCATACATCGATACTGGAATATAGAGCTCCTCATAGTTCAGGTGCATTTAGAGCCTTGCTTTACTTTAAGTGACGTCCAGAATAACATCTCATGGCATGCTGACCATACTGTGCTGATGTGAGGACAAAGGGTAGTAACATGTTGAAGCACAGGGAATCTGAGGTAGCTGTGAGGTGGAGACGCCAGAAATGTAACAAACAGCTTGAGAGGCAGGGTCAGTCAATTTCTCTTCCAAAAGGAAGTGTATATGTGTGTGTGTGTGTGTGTGTGTGTGTGTGTGTGTGTGTGTGTGTGTCCCAGTCATTCTTTTTCATCCTGTACTCTTCTCTGCTAATTAAAATTCTAATCACTCTGGCAGCTAGAGGTAGAGGGAAGAAAATCATTCTTCCATGCTGGAGAAGATAATTTCAGGGTGCTTTAGGTACTAGGAAAAAAAGCCCACAGAAATTAGACAAAAGAACCTGGTTGACATCTAAGTGATAATGAATTGCCTTTACCCCAAATCTATCTAAAAATGTGAAAGCTTAGCAAATAAAACCACTTATATTTATCACCTGTTTAATTCTAAAGACATGAAATTTAAGTAACAGATTTTACTCTCCTACAGTTAAGCTTTTCTGATAAAAATGGCCTTACATGGCTCCATATCCCCAGTGCTATGAGTCACAGCTACGGACACCCTCATTGATTCTTGGGTGCCTCCCTTAACCCAGGTCTCTGTCTCATTCTGGAGATGCCCCACCCCCACCTCCCCACCCCCATCAGTTGCAGGTTGGCCTCGAACTCAGAAATTCGCCTGCCTCTGCCTCCTGAGTGCTGGGATTAAAGGCGTGTGCCACCACAACCAGCTTACCCTTCTTCTTGTTTAGCTTCTTTGTGTCTGTGGAGTGTAGCATGGGTATCCTGTATTTTGTGGTTAATATCCACTTATAAGTGAGTATATACTTTTGGGACTGAGTTACCTCACTCAGGATGATATTCTCAAACTCCATTCATATGCCTGCAAAATTCATGATGTCTTTTTCTTTTAATAGCTGAATAGTATTCCATTGTGTAGATAGATGTACCATGTTTTCTTTATTCATTCTCCAGTTGAGGGACATGTGGCTATCACTTATAAAGCTGCTCTGGACATAGTTGAGCAAGGGCACAGTATTTGCAAAAAGAAAGGCGAGATGCCTCATTTACCACTATTTCCTTTCTTGAAAGGTAGAACTTGATTTCCCAACTCAAGAGTATTTCATTCATTTGTTTGCTCATTTTCATATTGTCTTTTAAGGCAACATTAGAGCCATAAATTGGTGGTTCAGCTGCAGCCAAGCAGGCACCCCAATGGAGCAAGAGGAATTCCAACCCACACACAAATCTTTTGACCCAGAATTTATCCTGTCTACAAGAAATGAAGGCACGGGAGATGGAACAGAGACTGGGAGGATGACCAACCAATAACCTTTCCAACTTAAGACTCATCCCGTGCAAAAGCACCTATTAATGATACTCTGTTATGGTTATAGACAGGAGTCTAGCATGGCTGTCCTCTGAGAGGCTCCACCCAGCAGCTGACTCAGACAGATGCAGACATCCACAGCTGAACAGTGGGTAGAGCTTGGGGACTTACTTTGTAGACCAGGCTGGCCTCGAACTCAGAAATCTGCCTGCCTCTGCCTCCCAAGCTTGGGGACTCTTACGGAAGAGCAGGAAGAAGGATTGCAGGCCCTGGAAGAGATATGAACTTCACAGGAAGACCAACAGAGTCAACTAACCTGGACCGTTAGGGATCTCAGACACTGAACCACCAACCAAAGAACATATATGGGCTGGACTTAGGCCTCCTGCACATATGTAGAAGATGTACAGCTTGGCTTTCTTGTGGGTCCTGAATAACTGGAGCTAGGGGTGAAGAGCACAATCCTGAAAGCTGTTGCCTGTACTTGGGATATGTTCTTCTAGCTGGGATGTCTTACCTGGCCTCAGTGGGAGAGGATGTGCCTGGCCTCACAGAGAATTAATATGCCAGGGTAGGGGGATACCCAGAGGGCTCCCACCTGCTTAGAAAAGAAGGGGAAGGAGGATGGGGAGAAGGATTGTGGGAGAGGGTGACTGGGAAGGGGACAGTGAGCTGGGTGTAAAGTGAATAAGTAAAAAAAAAAAAATTAATTAAAAGTCAATTAATTAATTAAATAAAAGAAACCCCACATTCAATGATGATTATAATTGTACGGGTTCATTATTTTTGTTTCATATATTTGCTCATTTTATACTCCAATATCTAGTGTAAGTCTTCACAAAAGTCAAGCCTTCAATGGATATCTTTAATAAAATAGTTTATGATTTCTACTCTTGAGTGTTGGTTCACTTTATAACTTAAGAAAGTAATGAAAATACTCAGTATGTAAGATTTTAACAGTATATGAATGTCTAAGAACTGAAGGATCTGTGTCTAAGCACTCCCAGCAGTTAGTGTGCCCGGCACTATCTGCTGACAATTCTATAACGCATTGGAATGATATAGTTAATTAAGCAGCTCTGCTTCTTAAACTTGTGAAGTCACACAGGACCACAAATATGTAATTTATTATTGTGCTTACTACAAAATGATTGTGAAAATGTGGTACTTCAAAGAAGAGAGGTAAATAAACATTTAATAGATAGAGATTCATAAATCCTAAAACTAGTGGGCTGAAAATGTATGGAGTTCCTTAAATTTCTCTGTACAGTTGTGTGTATGATGGCCTAATGTATTTTTATATATAATTTTGAAAGTTTACTTGATATTAGGGTATTAGAGTTCAGGATTCTTAGCAAATACCTCTGCTATCATAAATAAACCCAAATTACATCTGGGCCTGATTTCCTTCTCTGCGACATGAAGCCAGTGGAAGCCAATGATGAGTGTCCTCAAATGGTTGCTATGGATGGTATTATCATATATATGTGTGTGTGTGCAATACAATGTAATAGAGCATATATTATCTATTAGTCTCAAATATAATATTCTAAGAAAATAGCAGTAATTGTTACAATTGATACTCTATACTTGTACAGCTCAAAACTGTATACTGAAACTGAAAGATACAAAGATGAGAAAGCCAGAGAAATTGATTTCAAGAGTCATTTAATTTACAGATTGCACACAGATAATAAATAGTATAAGAGGCACTGAATGCGCAGTAAGCATGGAACTAACTTCCATATTTAAAAAATTAAGTGTTTCAAATGAATTTGAGAATTGTTCTTTCTAACTCTATGAAGAATTGAGTTGGAATTTTGATGGGGATTGGAATGAATCTGAAGATTGCTTTCAGAAAGATGTCCATTTTCACTATATTAATCTTGCTAATTGATATGCATAGGAGATCTTTTCATTTTCTGGGATCTTCTATTTCTTTCTTCAGAGACTTGACATTCTTGTCATATGGATCTTTCACTTGTTTGCTTAGAGTCACACCAAGATATTTTTATTGTTTGTGACTACTGTGAAGGGTGTGAATAGTGATAAAAACAAAACAAAACAAAACTGCATGGTATTGGTACACTAACAGGCAGGTAGGTCAATGGAATAGAACTGAAGACCCAGAAATGACCCCACACACCTATGGTCACTTGATCTTTGACAAAGGAGCTAAAACCATCAGGTGGAAAAAAGGCAGCCTTTTCAACAAATGGTACTAGTTCAACTGGCAGTCAACATGTAGAAGAATGCAAATTGATCCATTCTTATCTCCCTGTACAAAGCTCAAATCCAATTGGATCAAGGACCTTTGTATAAAATCAGATACACTGAATCTAATAGAAGAGAAAGTGGGGAAGAGCCTCAAGCACATGGGCACAGGGGAAAAGGTCCTGAACAGAACATCAATGACTTATTCTCTAAGATCAAGAATCAACAAATGGGACCTCATAAAATTGCAAAGCTTCTGTATGGCAAAGGACACTGTCAATAGGACAAAATGTCAACCAACAGAACGGGAAAATAATCTTTACCAATCCTACATCTGATAGAGGGCTAATATCCAATATATACAAAGAACTCAAGAAGTTAGACTCCAGAGAACCAAATAACCTTATTAAAAAATGGGAAACAGAGCTAAACAGAGAATTCTCAACTAAGGATACTTGAAGGGCTCAGAAAAACCTAAAGAAATGTTCAAAATCCTTGGTCATCAGGGAAATGAAAATCAAAACAACCCTGAGATTCCACCTCATGCCAATCAGAATAGCTAAAATGAAAAAAATCAGATGACAGCAGATGCTGCTGAGGATGAAAGAGAAACACTCCTCCAATCTGGGTGGGGTTGCAAGCTGGTCCAACCACTCTGGAAATCAGTCTGGCTGTTCCTCAGAAAACTGGACATAGTACTACCGGAGGACCCAGCAATACCACTCCTGGACATATACCCAGAAGATGCTCCAACATGTAATGAGGACACATGCTACACTATGTTCATAGCAGCCTTACTTATAATACCCAGAAGCTGGAAAGAACCCAGATGTCCCTCAACAGAGGAATGGATACAGAAAATGTGGTTCATTTACACAATGGAGTAATACTCAGNTATTAATAACAATGACTTCATGAAATTCACAGGCAAATGGATGGAACTTAAAAATATCACCTGGAGTGAGGTAACTCAGTCACAAAAGGACACACATGGTATGCATTAAATGATATGTGGATATTACCCTCAAAATTTGGAATACCTAAGATTCAATTCACAGATCATATGAAGCCTAAGAAGAAGGAAGACCAAAGTGTGGATGCTTCTGTGCTTTTTAGAAGGGGGAACAAAATACTCACAGGAGGAAATAAGGAAACCAAGTGTGGAGCAGAAACTGAAGGAAAGGCCATCCTGAGACTGCACTAGCCCGGGATCTATCCCATATACAGTCACCAAACTTGGACACTATCATGGAGAAGTGATTGCTGACAGGAGTCTGATATGGCTGTCTCCTGAGAGGCTCTGCCAGAGCCTGACAAATACAGAGGTGGATGCTCTCAACCAACCATTGGACTGAGCCTGGGGTCCCCAGTAGAGGAGTTGGAGAAGGACTGAAGGAGTTGAGATTTGCAGCCCCATGGAGGGAGCAACAGAGTCAATAGACCAGACCCCTTGGAAAGACCTATGCCTCTGGCTGCATATGTAGCAAAGGATGGCCTTGTTGGACATCAGTGGGAGCAGAGGCCCTCAGGTCTGAGGGAGTTTGATGTCTCAATGTAGGAGAATGCCAGGATGGGAGGACAGGAGTGGGTGGGTGGGGGAGTACCATCATAGAGGCAGGGGAGGGGGAATAGGATAGGGGGTTTCCGAAGGGGAGACCTCGAAAGGGGAAAACATCTGAAATGTAAATAAAGAAAATATCCAATAAAAAAAAGAAAAGGAATTTTTTTTAAAAAAAATCAAGTATTTGTGTTATTGTTTTGCTTTCACAAATATTCTCAAAGTTAATTTTAATATTACGCAGGAGTCCAACATGATCATGTTTTTATGTCATCTCAATAAGTGTATCAAACAACCTATAACCAAGCAATTCAAACATTTACAGATGTTTCATTACGGTTGCTGCTCACCAATAAAGGATTATTTGAACATCAAGAGACTATCTTGGAAAGACAGAGTCTCACATTTTGTTATCTGCCTTAGTGTCAGCTCAGAGTGTTAACAACTAAGATCACCTGGAATCACATTGGTGGCCCAGTAAAATATCCCTGATACCAGTCTTGGACTGAGAGAAGGCTTTGCTAGAGTTCTCAAATTTATTAAGAATGGTAAAAATTTATTTATGTTGGTTTCAAATATACTTCTAGCTAATATAAACATGGAAATATGATTATTCACACAAATAACCCTCTTAATAAATTGTATTAAGTAAAAAGTAAAGAATGATAACTATTTACTCTTAGCTGTCAATGAATCTAGCACTCTGTCCAGAGTAATGAACACTGATTAATTTGATGGGTACCATGACTTGGCTCAAAGACAAGGGCTTTGACCTTAGTTCTGTCGTCTGGTTCTTTTGTGACCTTGGGGAATCCATTTAACATGTAGAGTCTCTATTTTCAACTGACAGTGAGACATATACACAAGCGTAACCCATAAAAACTTAGTTTTATCCAGCTGTTTTCCTTTTGTTCTTCCTCCCTTTTGTCATTGATTCATTTGCCTGGTTGTATTTCTAACTCTACATTAATTCATCTATCTACTGAAATGGAAGTATTCACTCATATGCTTACAAAGATTATGTCAAAATTGTACCTTTTTTTTTCTACCTTCTCTTCAAGTAGATATGGGCCAGTGACAGTTTTCTTACATAATGTATATTAAAAAGGACTACCAGGCCTAGAGACTTGGCTCAACAGTTAAAAGCACTGCACTGGCTGCTTCTTCAGAAGACTCGGGTTCGGTTCCCAGCATCCTCATGGCTGCACACAACTATCTATAAATCCATTTCCAGGTATATCTGGCATCCTCTTCTGTACAACCTTGGCGCACACAACATCCTCAAGCTCACATCTGTGCACCATGTGGCCTGGATATAGAATAAGCTGAGATGACCACCATTGGGGACCTGGAAGACCTGGGTGTGCAGATCACACCTGAGATGACACCTGTCCAGAGCCTGACTGTACAAGCAGGCCAGATCATTCCTGAGGCCACCCCTGAGACAACCCCAGACACTCGGAGATGCTGGGTGCCACTAAGAAGAGCAAGAAAATGGTGGCAAAATAGAAGAGAAAAAGAAACAGAAAGATGTAGCACAATGAACAGAGACAAACCTGGAGACTTGAGGGTGGTGAGGAACAGCCTGATAAAAGGAGTTGATGGTGTCACCCGGGACTACAGTGAGGTCCTGGCCTGTGCTGGCACCAGAGGCCACATCTGGGTCCAGGGCCCTGCAGCAGAAGGGTTCTGTTCCTACCAAAGACCAGGTAGACACACCTGATCTGGGCTGCTTCCCTGGGGCATGTTGATTTCTGAGGGCTGACCCGAACTGGCCCAACCCCTCACCTGGGCATCCTGAGAGAGCTGATCCTGGGGATATGGCAACAGAAGCGCTGTCCCTACCCCTTATCAGATGTAGCACTCAGGAAAGTGGGTCTTGAACCTTGCCTGGGCAGCACAGTAGGGTGACTCTGGTGGTGATTGTGCAGGCAGGCCACCTCAAGGGCTTGAACCTGGGAGAACTGGTCCTGCCACTTTTCTTCTGTGCAGTAAGGCAAGGGAAAGATGATGACCCCTCTTGCCCCTTTGCAACCTAGGGCAGTCAGGAGACGAGGCCCTGGAGTTATCAGAATGGGAAAGCTGGCCCTGCCTTCACCTGCTGGAACACAAGGGAAGCAGGCCCTGCACCTTTCCAGGGCAACACATTAGCGCTGGCTTTGGGTGTAGGGATTGTGGGTGGGCAGCCTCCAAGGGCATGAGTGTGAGAGAGTGGCTCTGCCTCTTGTCTGCTCTGTGATGGCATCAGTGAGAGGCACAGAGAGATCTCCTCCCCTCTCGTTTGCTCTCACCACCAGTGAAGGAAGGAGATTCGGCCTAGACAGGGTCATGAGACCAGGAGAATTCTACTTGCCCTCATATACTAAAGCATTATGGAAAGCAGGCCCTGCTGGTCACCTGGGCTGCACAGTAGAGCTGACCCTGATGGTGGGGGCATGGGTGATTCAGCCTGAGGATGCCAGCATGGGAGTGATCCCCCCCTACCCTCCCCCAACACACACATACCTCTTGCCACAAATGGCAGGCAGGAGGGCTGGTCCCAGAACTTTGGAGCCAGAGAGCTAGCCCTTCCCCCCATCTGCTACAGCACTTAGAAGAGCAGGCTCCTCCCCTCACCTGGCAGTACAGTAGTTAGCCCTGGATGTGGGGATTGCTGGTGAACTGGCCCCAGGGGAATGAATGTGGGAGACCCAGCTCTACCTCTTGTCTGCTGGGTGGTGTCATGGAGGAAGAAGTGCTCTCCTACTGTCTAAGTCAGGGTTTCTATTCCTGCCACAAACATCATGACCAAGAAGCAAGTTGGGGAGGAAAGGGTTTATTCGACTTACAATTCCATACTGCTGTTGATCACCAAAGGATGCAGGACTGGAACTCAAGCAGGTCAGAAAGCAGGAGCTGATGCAGAGGCCATGGAGGAATGTTCTTTACTGGCTTGCCTCCCCTGGCTTGCACAGCCTGCTCTCTTATAGAACCCAAGACTATCAGCCCAGAGATGGCACCACCCACAAGGGGACCTCCCCCCTTGATCACTAATTGAGAAAATGCCTTACAGCTGGATTTCCTGGAGGCATTTCCCCAACTGAAGCTCCTTGCTCTATGTTAACTCCAGCTTGTGTCAAGTTGACACAAAACTAGCCAGTACACCTACCTTCCCTCATCCCTTGCCATCTATGGCAAGCAGTAGAGTCGGACCCAGAGTAATGAGAGTGGGAGAACTGGCCATGTCTCCTACCAGCTGCAACACTGACTGAGTATCAGGGTAGAGCTGGCCCTGGTAGTGAGGTGGACCTCAAGGCTGTGAAAGGAGGAGAGCCAGAGGGATAGATAATCAGTTCAGACACCTCATAGATCTAGAACCAGGGCTTTGAATTGGCCCACCCCAACACCTACCTTATAGATGAACTGCTGGAGTCCATGAAGGGAGATTCCTATAAATCCAGAACTACAGTATTAATAAAGTAGCAGAGGCCAGAGGCCTTGTACCAGACTAATAAGTTATTGCAATCAATATTTGCAGGCAAATAAGTGTAGATAAGAGGGTGTACTGTGGGACACATTATGACACTAGACATTCCACAACGAGATTGTTTTTCTATGTTGTCGGGGAGGTTGCAAGGGTAAAAGGTAGTAGGCATGCGGGGTTGGAGAGATGAATGAGACTGAACTGCCTGATGGGAAATTCACAGGGAACTAAATATTTTATTTAAAAAATGTGATAAAAATTAAACTCGTGGTGATAAGGACCAAGAATGTAAAAGAGACTTTCTGAATTATAAAATAAAACATAAGAGTAGCCTTTACTATCAAGAGCAAAAGCTTGGTTCTAAGAAACACGACGTTTATAAAAAGTAAACATAAAATGATAAAAGAGAGGTATGTGCCTCTTAAGAATACCCTTTCCTTTCTCCCCAAATGAGGCACAGGTGAACAAACCCCTAGACAATTTCCTAGATATTTACCACAATAAGTAGATGATTAACCTGGTGAGAATTATTGTTTTTAATGGGTAAGATTAATCTTCCATTCCAACTGCAATAGAAAAGAGAGCTCTGCCTTCCCTCTGTAATCTAGACCTTAGCACTTATTTCCAAGCTGAATTACAGCAAAATAAAGTTGATTTTTAATATCTGAATTGAAGCTATAAATTTGGAGTCATTCATATTTATATTGTCAATGCTGACAAATTATTAATACGAAACAAGCTGTTCTGTTTCCGTCAGAATCTCAACTAGAAAAGTTGTATATATATTTGTGTGTGTGTATATATAGTACATTATATATATGTTTAATATATAATATAATTATACATATATTAGTATTTTTTGTTCCTTAGGCAGAGTATAATTTTTATCCATACCACACAAAATATTCTATAACAAAAATGTGTGTAAGTTATTTGGCAAGTCACACTACGCTTCAATCATGTTTAAATTTAAACATTAGTTTAAATCCACTAGTTATTTTCTCCTTCAAATCACAGCAAATTTCTAAGCAGACTTTTTTAGACTTGACCGGCATTTTGAATTTATTCTACCCATTTGTCTCCATTATCACCACCCAACTTCCCGACAATTACATCATACATTCTCTTTAGTACCATTGTCAATGCCATTGTTGAACCAGGCTCACTAAAACTTGGAATGGAATGAGAAGAAAACTATGGCTGAAAGTGTCTTCTGAAGTGAAGTATGGGAGGGGTTCAGGGAATGGTCAAGACGAAGAAAAATAAATAAAGATAGCAAAAGGATGCTTCTAGAACAATGATCAGAGAAAATCCTTATTAGATATCCTGAAAGCTTTGTGGAAATCTATCTTATCCACATATCCAATCCTACCTTGAACTTCTTGTTCTAAGATGAGGGCAATATTTTATTGAGGTTGGCCTCCCTGGCAGAGAGGGGCCTAGAAGTGCTGAGCACAGGACCCCCAGTGAGGGCTAAAGTTCTGGAATAAACCGGAGGACAAGAGAAAGAAAACCAATTCTATCTAAAGCCAAACAGACTCAATTTTCCCATTCAGAGGGATTTGGGGGAGGGGGTGTACTGAGGGGTGGGGTGGGGGAGAAAGGCCTGTTTGCTTCAGAACTCCAAATTTTGCAGTTAAGTGTAACAATCAAATTACACAACTATAAATACTTGCAGACAGCCAGCATGATCATCGCAAGGGAATCCATAGGAAGTGAGCAACAGCAGAGAAGTTCTATACCTGAAGCCCATACTCATCCACCTGACATTTCTTTCATGAGTGTGGACTTGCTGTATATTAAGGTTACTTGTAAGAAATCAGCAGCATGAAAGATAAACCCCAACATAAACAACGGTACAGAATTACTTCTCAGCAAACATCTAATGCAAGAAACCAATCCAGTCAAAATTTCTAAGTAAATATGGGGAAGATACGCCATTCAAAGATAAATAGAAGAACTTACACATAGAAAAGGAAGTCAATAAATAGGACGACGTCTTGGAAAACAAACATATTATGGGAAATATAATTCAGTAAGACTGCATGAAGTTTAATACCACAAAAGTTAATAATGAATAAAATGAAGTCAAAGGAATCTCCAAATACTGAGATAATAAAAATATAGACCACACGTGCTGGCATCCCTGAAATATTAATTCTAGATGGAAAAAAAATTCCAGTAAGCTAAGAGGAGATATAATTAAAGGGGGAAAAATGAGTATTTATCCAAGACAAAGAAACTCATGAGCCTATAATTAAAAAGCCTCAACTGAGTGGGTTAGCAAAATTCATAACAGAACAAAAGGTTAACATATCCTGAAGCCTTTTAGAATTTCATGTATATATGCTAAATCTTTTTATAAAAGTAAGAACAAGAAGTGGAATTTACACCTAAGAAGGACTGATGGTGATTTCACTTGTTTCTTATATAACATTATATGTAGGGAATAAAAAGAGTTATTCCAGGATAATTTCAATGCGTATATTTTCTTTGTCTCTGTCCGATGTGAATAATTTCCCTGATTCTAACACCTTATAATGTACTATCTTTGTTCTAGAGTTGAATGTAGATTCTTATTTTCTAGGCCTTTCAATGTGCTATGGTTTGAATCTAAAAGTGTCCCACGAAGACTCCCGTGGGTATGGCTTGTTTGTCAACTGATAGGAATTTGAGAGGTAGCTGGATTATGCCAGCTCATACTTCATAAATAGATTAGTTTACTGATTAATTCATAATTCGTGGGCTGAAGAGATGGGGCCTGGTTGGAGGAATTCAAGTGCTAAGGAATCAACTATATACTGTCCTACTACCTGCTGTCTCTCTGCTTTCTACTATCATGAGTTTTGGTCTACAGTGTCCTCCTAGACGATTATGTTGTGCATCACCAAGTGACCATGGACTGAGCAGTGTAAATCCATGATCCAGCACAAGTCCTCCTTGGTCTTAAATCCTTTCTTTTGGGTCCCTTTTGTGAAGATTTTTTATTTTTTACGTATATGAGCATTCTACCTATGTGTATGTAAATCTACCACCTGTGGACAGTATCTGTGGAGGTCAGAAAAGGCCATCAGATTCCCTGGAGCTGGAGTAACAGGTGTAAACAGGCTTGTGGATGTTGGCTACCAAATCTATGTATTTTTAGTTGCATTTTAAATTGCTGTGACAAACATCATGGCCAAGGCAACCCATAAAGCCTTTAACATGGCTCATGGTTTCAGAGGGTTAGAGTTTGTGACCATCGTGGTAAGAAGCATGGCAGCAGGCAGGCATGGTGCTAGAGAGATGGAGAGCTAAGAGTTCAGACCTCATCTACAAGTGTGAAGCAAGAAAAGATAGGAATGGCATGGTCTTTTTAAAACTCAAAGCACACTCCCATTGCTGTGCCTCCACCAACAATGCCACACCTCCTAATCCTTCCCATACAGTTCCACCAACTGGGGACCAAGTAAGTAGTAAATAGATGAGCCTATGTGAACCATTCTCATTCAAACCACCACATCAGGACCTCTGTAAGAACAGTAGATGTTCATACCCACTGAGCCATTTCTCCAGCTCCTTGCAACATAACAAAAATTTAAGAGTTTACCTTGTAACATAACAAAAAATCTATCCTGAGGAATGTCCATGTGTATCTTCTGTTGATGGGTGACATTCTGTATGTATCTTGGGCCAATTATATCACAGTGGGTTTTGTGTGTGTGTGTGTGTGTGTGTGTGTGTGTGTGTGTGTGTATGCCATATTTGTGTCGGTACCCACAGAGTCCAAAAGAGGATGTCTGATTCCTTGGAGCTGGAGTTACAAGTGGTTGTGTGGTGTCCCATTTGGGTGATAGTTATGAACTCAGACCCTCTGTAAGATTTCCAAGTGATCTTAACTGGTGAGCTATCTTCCCAGAAACATTTTACTGATTTAAAGTCCTTAGTTTACTTACAGGCTTTATGTCAACTTGTTCTTTTTTTTCCAATTTTTTATTAGATATTTTCTTCATTTACATTTCAAAAGCTATCCTGAAAATCCCCTATGCTCTCCCCCCACCCTGCTCCCCTACCCACCTACTCCCTCATCTTGGCCCTGGTGTTCCCCTGTACTGGGGTATATAAAGTTTGCAAGACTAAGGGGCCTCTCCTCCCAATGATGGCCAATTAGGCCACATTGCAGCTACATATGCATCTTCTGCTACATATGCAGCTAGAGACACGAGCTCTGGGGTACTGGTTAGTTCATATTGTTGTTCCACCTATAGGGTTGCAGACCCCTTCAGCTCCTTGGGTACTTTCTCTAGCTCCTCCATTGGGGGCCCTGTGTTCCATCCAATAGCTGACTGTGAGCATCCACTTCTGTGTTTGCCAGGCACTGGCATAGCCTCACAGGAGACAGCTCTGGTGAGGCAGAGTTCCTTTGTCTCTGTCCCTGCTGGCACAAGAACATCTGGGATTCTTTGGAACTGATGTTGAGTTCCACTCACCAGTGATCCTGAGGCCCTGGGTGTGCTAGGGGCCCTTCAGCATGGAGAGTCCTCTGAGGGCCTTGGGACCCTCCACTGGGTTCCTGTAGAAGATGTCAACTTGTTCTTTACAGTATTAAAAGTAGAATGTTGTTGTAAAGCCTTTCCCGTTGTCATAGACGTGTCTATTTATTTATTTGTGCATTTATTTATTTATTTTATGTTCCTCCTCTCAATTCTAGCAATACCCATTCCATATGTATTCTGTATCCATAATTATTGTATTTTCCTGGTGTAATGTACCATTTATTATCATCGAATTTCTCCTAATGATATTTACAATAGTCTTTGAGCTTGTGTCGGTTTTGACTGATTGAGAAGAATCATTCCACATTCTGGCTACTGTTTCCACACAATCCTTTCATCAAATCTATATATGTCCTTAAATCTAACACACACCTTCTGTAAAGAACATATAGCTATATTCATTCTTTATATACATCCACTCAGTCTGTCTCTTTTATTTGGAGAATTCAATGTCGTCACGTAACATAACTGTGGAGAGGGAAACTTAGCTTTCTACATTGTTTTCTGTGTGTTTTGGTTGCCTATCTTTGCCCCTATATCTGCCTTCCTGCTTGTTTACTTGATTCTCTTTAGTGACATAATTTGATTCTCTCCTTTCATCTTATAGATATATAGATCTATAGCCTATAGATAACTTGGTTCTGGTTGTGGAGTTTACACAAAACTGCTTAAAGTTGCAACTATTTGAAACAGATACCAATTTAACTTAAGGTTTACATAGAATTCACTCTTTGTGGGTCAGTGTTGGGCATGTGCCGCCCATAGGCTACTATATGTGTTTTCTTTCTAGTTTCATTATGTAAGAAATGCCTTTAAAAGTTAATACCCTGAGGAGTCCGTTTCACCTGCATCTTGAAATGTTAAATGCTCCGTTGTGTTTTTCTGCCTTTAACCTCTAGCTCCAAGGTCTTTAGAGTCTGTAGTCATGCTTCACTTCTTCCATGCTACCCCATGACTCCCCCCTCATATAAGGGATATCATGAGCCATGATGTAATAAATTATATAATCATTGACATAAACAACACAATTCTTTGTTTCTTATCTATTAACGCCTTAAAACTTAAAAACAGAATAATGAAACTCAGCTATATGGGTTTCTATATTTCCCATATGTTGATCTTTACTAGAGAATTTTATATTTTTCTATGGCTTCCAGTTACTCTTTATCACTGTCCTGGTTAAACCTAGACAAGAGTATTTTAAAATGAGAAAACTTCAGTTGAAAAAACTGTCTCTACCACATTGGCCCTGTGGGGCATTTTCTTAATTCATGATTAATGTGGGAGAGCCCAGCACTGTATGGGAGGTTCCACACCTAGGGAGGTGGTCCTGAGTGGTATAAGAAATCAGGCTGATGGAAGCAAGCAAGTAAGCAGTGTTTCTTCATGGTCTCTGCTTCAGTTCCTGCCTCCAGGCTCCTGCCTTGCATTTTTGCACCGACTTCCCTCAGTGATGGGGTGGGACCTGATTGTTGTATGCAGAAATAATGCTTTTTCTCAACAAGGTGTTTTGTCACAACAATAGAAACCCCAATGAAGGCAAACATTTTTCCATTCTTGCTTAAAGTTTTACCCTAACATTTCTCAAGGCAGGTCTCCTGGTTACAAATTCTCTATCCTTCTGCATATCTAGAAATGTCTTATTTACTTTCCTTTATTTTTGAAGGATCATTTTACTAGTTACAATATTCTCAGTTCACATGCTCCATACTTTATACTATCCTAGTACCTTCTGGTTTGCAAATATTTTGCTGAAATTCCTATTTGATGGCACATTTTTTTCCTCTTTTCTCCTGTTGCTTTTAAGATTCCTGATGCTTGAGTTTTCAGAAGCTGATATTAAGAAGCTGTATCAGTATAGACCTCTAGATTTATCTATATGGTATTGATGTTTTCAAAATTGTGATGATTAACACATCATTGTTTTCCAGATACCTCTTCTCCCTTCTCTTCTAGTGTCTCCCGTAATTGGTCTGCCTGATGGTGTCCCATGAGTCTCTTAGGTTCTGTGTATATTCTTTTGTTATTGCCATATCACTTGTCTTCAAGTTCAGCTCTGCTTCTGCATACTAATGTCTACCGTTAGGCTCCAAAACTGAACATTCTAACCAATTTTTTGTTCATCTCTAGAAATACTGTTTAGACCTTTTAATAAAACATGAGATTTTCTTTTGTTCTGTTTCTTTTATCTTTGGTTCCCTTGCTTCTACTATCTATTTATCTATTTGTCTATCTGTTTATAGATCTGTCAGTCTGTATCCGTATCATCTGTTTCTGTATTTGTATCATCTATATCTGTATCTATATCTATCTATCTACTTACTTCTTTGCTTCTTTATTTTTGTATGCTTTGTTTTATTCTTTTTTCATACTTGACCTTTCAATTGATTGATTGAAAAACATGTTTCCCAGTTTTTGCAGACTGACTCTGCATAGGGCATAACCAGCTTGGCATGAAGGCTTTTGGTCTTCTTGGGTCAGTGTTGGGTATATGTCTCCCATGGGCTTGTGTGTTTGTTTCTTTCTGGTTTCTCTAAATACAGGACTGCCTTTAAAAGTTAATTCCCTAAAGAGTCTCTCCCACCTGCTCTTGAAATGTTAAATGAACACACACACACACACACACACACACACACACACACACACATATATATATATATATATATATATATATATATATATATATATTCCCAAGGTACCTGTGAGTGTGCTGTCACCCTGGAGTTTCCCCATGGTCCTGCATGTGCCACTGTGCTGCGGCTTCCAATCTGAGGTTCACACTAGGCCATCTCTGTCTGAGCGCTGTGCCATGTGATTCAGAATTCAGTCTGTCAGCCTCTCACAGAAAAGGTCAAAAATTGCAAGCAGATGCCAGTATCACCTTTCCGTGTCATGCTGTGGGGGAGGGTCAGGAAGCTGATGAGGAACCAGGATATCTCCCGTCATTTAGAATGTGCCTGTTTCTTCATTGGTTGATTGGTTAGTTGCTATGGATCCCTTCTCAAGATTCCACACAGTTTGTCTTTATTTGTAGGTATTTGATTAAGTGAGAGAAAGAGCTTGAAGCTTTCCATATGGACCTTCAGGCAGACCCCAATGAAGTGACTCTTATCTTTATATTTAATCTAACATTAGATTGGGGAATTAAGATAAAAGTTTCCCTTGGACATTCAAAGATTAGTAAATCTCTCATGCATAAATCTGCTGAAAAACATGAAAATACTGCCACAAAAGTTAATAATAGCTTGGTTAAGAGATGTCAGAGAACATTGAATATTAAATCATAAAACCTGGACATCTTTAAAATATTGGTAAGTAAAGAAAATCAATTTGGGATGAAAAGTTCAAGATAATTCTGGTATAATAGTTGGTTCAAAAAAAAAACAAAACAAAACTCAGGAAAATAGGAAGAAGTGATCACTTGTTGTGTTCTTGTATTATTCTACAGAAAGTAAAAAAATACTACTCTCAAGTATTGATAACACGTTAGAAGTATATTCACCTAGAAGACCTATGGATAGGATTATATGATTTAAATTACATAGGACATCGTCTAATAAAAACCTGAAACACCAACCAACAAAATGTTAATGAATTACAGATACATTTACAGATGGAGAAGGAATAGAGATGAGATGGTCATTATAGTTAGTAAGAGAATGTGTTCCATCCTTCCTAGACAACAACTGTGTAGCGATCACCACATTTTACTGTGCCAATATCTGCCCAGCGATTTCACTCTTTGAAAATAACATGTGATGTTCGATGCAAAGAGAGATGTTTTCTATTTTCTAACACAAAAAATGAGAACTCTGAGTGTTCATTAGTAAATTATTATAAATTTTATAAGTGCATATTGTGACGTATAACGCATCAGTTCAACAAACAAGGCTGATTTACAAAGAAGCAACCTTCATACACATTAAAAGCACAGATGAAAAAGGAACATGTTATGATACGTTATGTAAGTAATAATATATATTTATTCATGTCTAATTTTTATTGTCGTGAATCAGAGATTATACTCACTAGTACATGTGTTTCTGTTTTATCAGAATGCATTTAATATCTGTGATATTAAATAAGTGAATGTGCATTTAATTAAATAAAGTTTGAAATAATCCCACTATCTAGCTATGGAGATAATTCACATCCCTCATTAATAAGGCTGCAAGAAACTAGCTACCTTTGTGTTTTGTTGGCATTTTTTTTAACTCTCTCTCTGCGCGTGTGTGTGTGTGTGTGTGTGTGCAAATATATGTGACATGCAGAGTATTTGCAGGTCAGAGAGCAACCTCGAGTCAGTCATTGCCTTCCACCTAGTTTGAAGCTGTGTTTCTCTGTTGCTTCTTGCTACCAGGCTACCTGGCTTGCAAATATCTAGGGACATTTTATGTCTGTCTTCCATATTACTATAAGAGCAATGGTATTACAGATGGGCATGCTACCATGCCTGGCTTTTATATGGGTTCTGAGAATCCAAACACAGGCCCTCATGCTTCTATGACAACTGTGTTACCACTGACTCATCTCCCCAGGCCACTAACTGCCATTTTAAAAGTCTAAATAGTTCTACTTACATTTAGGCTTTGCACAGACCCAACATAAACTAGCCCCCAGGACCAACCTTGATGTTAAAGAGGGATTAGGAGAAATGGGCGGATACATTTTCTCCATTACAGAAAAAAGAAAAGGAACAAAAACTCCATGTACTTGGCCGAATTAACAGAAGTATCAAGTGATTAAAAATTATTTATTAGTATTTTTTAAATTTTTTTGAAAATGAATGTTATAATTATATCATTTCCAAAACATTTATTATTTTTTTAAAAAAAATGGAAATAATAACATAATTATATCATTTCCTCCTTCCATTTCCTCCTTCCATTTCCTCCTTCCATTTCCTCCCTTAAAACTCTCCATATAACCTTTTTGCCTCTCTTTCAAGTTCATGGCCTCCTTATTATTAGTTGTTATTACTTACGTTCATATGTAAGCACATATAAATAAAACCTGCTCAGTCTATGTAATATGACTGAAAACATGTATGTTTCCAGGGCTGACGATTTGGTACTGGATGAGCATTCTCCCCTGGGAAGACCATTTTTCCTCGATTAGTGTTCCTTAGCTGCCTGGAGTTGTCTGTGTAGTGTGGATGCTTTGGGGGTGTTTCCTTTCCATGTTAGCATCGCTATTGGCGCCATCCTTGTTCAGATCAGGTTTGGGCAGCCATGCTTGTAAGTCTTTATGAGAGGTAACTTCTGATGTTTCTAGGAGGTGGAATATCACAGCAAACTTCCTGTTCCTCTGGCTCTTTAAATCTTTCTGTCCCCTCTTTCAGTCATCCATAAGCCTTAGGTGCAATAGTTGTCTTGTAGATGTATCCATTGGAACTGGCTCCACAACTCTGCGTTTTGATAGCTTGTAGTTTTCTATAATGGTCTTCATCTCTTGCAAGGAGAAGTTTCCTTGATGAGAAGTAAAGAGCTTACCTGTGAGTACGGCAAATGTTTAAAATGTGGTTAGTAATCATGTCAGTTTAGTATAGTGATGCTTGTAAATTCTCCAAGCTCCATGACCTCAGTCCTGTGTAGCTGGCTACGTTTCCAGCACTAGGTATGTTGTAAGGGTTCAATTAATGATGTATTGTTTACCACTAATACCCATGCCATCAGCGTACCCTGAGGGTTGTCATGCCATGCTGGGCATATTTGTGGTTCATAGGTGTCACAGCTGGGCGGGACTTATGGTTCCTTCCCTCCTTGGAAAGCTTGCATGGTACCTTTGCATACGACTATGACAATTAGTCTTCAGAAAGGAAGCTTTCACATCTATTCTAGCTTTGGAGTCTCTGGGCCCTGTGTCTGAAGTACATGCTATCTTCAGCAAGAGAAAATCGGGGTTCGAGTGATCTGAAGGGAAAATGGGAAAATGAGAGGCTCTGAACAGGGAGAGGGGATGGATATGAATACAGAAGGAAGGAGGAGGGTAAAGTAGCAGTAAGGATGTCTGAAAATATCATAAAGAATCATGCTATTAAAGTGTTTGCCTAAAAATACCTGTAATACACGTAAGTCTTTGTATAAATGTACTTATAAAGTTTAAATAAGAATATTCTCCTCTTAGCTGACCATGCTTCCCACCAAGAGCCAAAGACCTTCTAACAAAACCCCTAATACAGAAGCCCTCTTTTGAGATGTTGGTCAGGATAGTCTAAGAGATTCCCCAAACATCATAGGCTATTTGCTATTGCCCCTGATTTCCCTCTAGAGGCAATTATAATTTTTTTACCCCATAAATACTAAACAATGCTAGACCAAAAAATAGTGAGTCCATGACTGCCGATTTCCTGATTTGCCTGCCCTATCTAATTAACATCACTCTGACTTTGAAATAGTGTCAGTCCAATTTTTCTTACCTGGATGTTGTTAGTTCATCATTGTAACATTTGGGAGGTTATAAATAAAAGTTCTGATTACATGCATGGTTGGGGAGAGCAGGGGCAGGATTGTCATTGAGTGTTCTCTGCCTCAGAGCACACCTCCCTCCATTTCTTCTAGCAGATCGCAGAGCAGGCTGACGCCAGGGAAATGCCTGGCAGGGAACTTTGCTAGGAGGCAGTTTTTAATTAACAGGGGCCAGCAAAGGTGATAACCCCAAGGGGTAGTGAAGAGAAATTAACATGGAAAAGCAGTTCCATACTTCCCAGGGTCCCCAAAGGGCAGTCGTATTAGTGGTGTCTGTTCTGATTGAACTTTTGCTGTGTCTTTTTATTGATTCAGCTGTCAGAATCTGACAAAAGGACCAGTGCCCTCAGTTGTTTGCACATAGTGATGGGTTACGGCTAGAAAAGGTTTCCTCATACATATGACTGGCTAAGGAGTGAGATCCATCCCTTCCGTTATCATTCTCTAGACACGATTAATCTTATTGAGATGTATGTGAAAATTAGGTATGTATACAGGCAGACAGCTGCCAGCCTTGCCCTGGATTTTTGAGCCTCTTTATGCACTTTGTTCTTTGTCTGGTTTTCTAGAAAATGTTAATTATTAAACTATTTAAAATGCAACTTCAGGGATAATAACTACACTGTGTGTTAGAAAATGCCTTCCACCCCCTGCTCTGCCATTTACCAAAGCTGTAACTTAGGAAGCATTTTAAAAGAATAATATCCTATGAATAAATATTTCAAGTTTCTCTCCCATGGCAGAAAATGAATAGTAAATAAAGCACAGGGAGGGCCTGTGAAGTCACAAATGAAGTGAGGAAGGGAGGGTGGAGGGATTGGATTCTCTGTTTTGTGTTTTGTTTCTCCCTCCCCTCCCCTCCCCTCCCCTCCCCTCCCCTNGTGTGTGTGTGTGTGTGTGTGTGTGTGTGTGTGTATGAGACATAGTCTCACACATGAGTAATGGACTGTAATTAATTACCCTGTTATATATGCTAACATAATGCTACATTGAAGAGTATTGAAGATTGCCACATTAATTTTTTGCCAACCGTATTCAATTGGGTGCATCAGACTTAGGAGAGAAAGCGCTATTGTTAGCATAGACAGTTCTTATTATGGTCCATGGAAGGCGTGGCGTTTTGTGGGAAAAAAAGAAGTTAAAGTGGCGATATTACAGGAGAGCAGTGGACAGGGAGAAGTCAGTTCAAAATGAACTACAATAGAAAGTCCCCACAAATATATGTAGCTCATGAGAGAGTCCAAGAACAGAGCAGTCCTGGCTACTTATGATATTCCCTATAGAGTTAAAAAGATGTTATGGGTATATAATACTTCTGAGACAAAAATGAGGAAAAATAATGATCAGAATTGGGACTGTGAGAAAAGAACAAGTGAAAAAAAATACTTAAATATATGCTTTCTTACACCTGCTGTAGACACTGACATCTCTTTCAATAATAAATCAGCTTTAAAAACTGTGTTCCAGAGCTGATGGGGATTTTGCATCATAGATACAAATGTATGGGAGAGATAAGTACAGCTGAATAGCTTTTTTTTTTTTTTTTTTTTTTTGTTTTTTGTTGATATGTTTTATATTTATACCATCTACCCCCTCCCCCCCCCCCCCCCCCCCCCCCCCTCTCTTTCTTTTTTAGTAAACAGCTGGCAAGCCAGAGGTGTGTCTGGCTGTTCACTGTTCTATTCTTCACATTGGAAGACCAGAAATGTGTTTTCTAACAAACACTTTGAGAATGTTTTGAACACTGCATGGTCTTTCTGATTCTATGAAGAATAAGCCTCTCTGGGATACCACATAGGTTTATCAGTTTTGAAATATGTATGCCTTTTTCGAAAATAGTGGCGAGTGCCATGCTCTGAAAAATGGGGTGCAAATGACCTCTGCTGAATTAAAATATTTTGAACTCCCTTCTTAAACATTACTTGATGAGATAAAGGTAAGACCTTTGGGACTGTG
The DNA here is from genome assembly GCF_900095145.1 of Mus pahari. Lineage (NCBI taxonomy): Eukaryota > Metazoa > Chordata > Mammalia > Rodentia > Muridae > Mus > Mus pahari. Next base: position 49,865,542 of record NC_034604.1, on the reverse strand, counting down.
TAGATGGCGCTCATTCCTGCTGTCTCTTGTTTTGTGGCTTTCCGCCATTGGCTGTGAAGTGTGATGCACTCAGAGTCCTCATGTCTGAACTGAACTTCTGTGAAGCAATTGTCCCTCTGAAGCATGGCCAGTCTTGATCAGGAAATGCCTCAAGTTACAAAGTATTCCCCATGCTTCATAGCCATAATATGCATATAAAATAATCCATTAGTAAGTTTTTATATTGATTATATATGGGTATGATGATGTGGGTAAAAGATATTATTAAATTCTATTTTACCTAATTTATTTACTCTTTTATATTTTAAGTGCAACCCTTATTAAAAATCCAAATTCTTTTTCTTTTCTATTAAACAGTAATGATGAAACAAAATATTATGTAATGTTTATTAAATGCTTATTATGTGATGTGTGCTAGGGCTTTATATTTATCCTTTAATTTACCAAACGCTTTATATTTATCCTTTAATTTAAGCTCATAATGCCATTGAGACAGGTGATTTCATTACCTCTGTTTCATAGGAAAGGAAATTTAATGCAAAGCTGTAAGAAATTCACCCTGAATTATGCACCTACATCTTTTTCACTCATCTTTTGACAATGAATTATTTTTGGGTGTCTTTACAGTAGTGTGTGTGTGTGTGTGTGTGTGTGTGTGTGTGTATGAGACATAGTCTCACACATGAGTAATGGACTGTAATTAATTACCCTGTTATATATGCTAACATAATGCTACATTGAAGAGTATTGAAGATTGCCACATTAATTTTTTGCCAACCGTATTCAATTGGGTGCATCAGACTTAGGAGAGAAAGCGCTATTGTTAGCATAGACAGTTCTTATTATGGTCCATGGAAGGCGTGGCGTTTTGTGGGAAAAAAAGAAGTTAAAGTGGCGATATTACAGGAGAGCAGTGGACAGGGAGAAGTCAGTTCAAAATGAACTACAATAGAAAGTCCCCACAAATATATGTAGCTCATGAGAGAGTCCAAGAACAGAGCAGTCCTGGCTACTTATGATATTCCCTATAGAGTTAAAAAGATGTTATGGGTATATAATACTTCTGAGACAAAAATGAGGAAAAATAATGATCAGAATTGGGACTGTGAGAAAAGAACAAGTGAAAAAAAATACTTAAATATATGCTTTCTTACACCTGCTGTAGACACTGACATCTCTTTCAATAATAAATCAGCTTTAAAAACTGTGTTCCAGAGCTGATGGGGATTTTGCATCATAGATACAAATGTATGGGAGAGATAAGTACAGCTGAATAGCTTTTTTTTTTTTTTTTCATATGTGGTATTTTAGAAACTGTAAGGCATGGACAAGTAATAAGGGGAGATCATGAGAAGCTGAGAAGCTAACCCGACTTATAGTAAACTTTCTTTTTTTTTTAATTTAATTTTTCTTATACAATATATAGTTATCATATTCTTCTCCTCTTCCAAATTTCCCAGATTCTCTCTACTTCACTAATTTCACACTTTCTCTTTTAACAAACAAACTACCCCAAAACAAACGAACAAACAAACAAGTCAAAATAATGTCCCCCACCCCCCAAAATGGTCTGCATTTTATACATGTCCTGAGACTTTGGAAGGGGCTAGCTATGTGCTCTTTAAATTCACTTATCAGAAGTCATAAATCATCACAACATTTAAGCCAGCTTAAGCAGCGCTGACTGCTTTTGGCTATGTGTAGTATAAAAATCAATAGCAAATAAAAGCAGCTTTACCATGAAAGAAGCATATTTGGAGCTATATCCAAAATGGAAACTATGTAAGTACCAAGGAAAAGAAACCAAGGGCTTTGGCAGCAAAACAATGGAGATGACTTGAAAGCATCTTAGACACTGGCAATGCACGGCCTGTGCCAGTGTCAACGGCAGAAAAGCACAAAACTGGGTTTGAAGAGATGGCTCAGTCATTAAGGCTATGTGTCTAGAGGATGTGGGTTCAACTCCCAGATAGCACCTCAAAAACTGTCTGTAACTCCAGTTCCAGAATATCCAAATTCTCTTTTGGGTCCTCCAGGAGCACCAGGTTTATTAGTCAAGGTTCCCAAGAGAAACAGAACCAATGATGTGTGTGTGTGTGTGTGTGTGTGTGTGTGTGTGTGTGTGTGTGTGCTAGCTTTAAGATAGTAACACTATTTATCCCTCCTGAGAACCCAAGATCCCTGTAATTACTTGGTCCACAAAGTGGGATGCCTCAACATTTGAGTGATCCTTAATGGCTCTCTCTCACTGCAGGGTTACAATTGTTACCCAGTCCACAAGGTGACAGTCCTCCGTAGTCCCATTATGGCATCAGAAGCCTGGAAGGTCCCTAGTCTGCAACAAAATCCTGGAAGCCCTGGTTTGGCTACTGGCAAAGGAATGAGCAGTCACAGCAGCCAGGCAAATAAGATTCGGTGACAGTAGACAAAGCCAAGGCAGCAAAAGGTGACAAAATCCTCCTTGTGTCCATTTTATCTGAGTTCCTATCCAATGTGTTAGGCACAATTGGGGTAGGTCTTGCCACATCAATAGAAGCAATCAGTAGATTTTGTCGGGGAAAGTTCCCTATTCAAGGGATTCTAATTTGTGGCAATTTGAACTTAAAGCCAACCATAATATTAGGCAGGAATTTGGAATCTTCAAGAAATATGGTCTAATAAAAGTAAGTTAGATCATTGGGGTGTGTGCCCTTGAAGGGGACTCTGGTGTGCTTCCATCATCGGCTTTCCAGTTGCCACAGAATGAGTAGTTTCCTCTGCTATGTGATACACAGGCAAAACACCCAAACATACATCATTTTAAAATTTTTCTTTTAAAATACAAATTCTTTTTTTAAAAAATATTCACTTCTCAAGACAGCCTCATGGCACCTTAAAGCCTCCTCAAAGGCAGCCTGAGAGATTTCCTTAGGATTGTTTTTTTCTCTCTGAATTCAACTCTTGTGACCCTCAGAGACTTCTGAAGGTATGATCCAAGGATATTTTGTCACAATTCAGACAGGGAACGAGCTTTCTCTCCATCTATATTAATGCCGATTTTCCAGGAATACAGAATGCAAGAGTTACGAGGTCATAGACGCTCCCCCGACATTTTTAGGAGTGCTTGGAAGACAGTGAAGTGTTTGGGAGGATCAGTGGGCCTGCAGTCAATGTCTGGTGATATTCAATGAAGACACGATGGACAAGCTACTCTTGTAGTGCAGACACCGGGAAGCTGAAAGAAGCCAGGGCGTAACCACGCAGGCTGCAGCCAGCAAGACTCTTAAGGGATGTCCTTCACACTACTGTGTCCTGGATGCCAGACATGGAGCTGTAGGATTTAATATATGCCCTACTGGGCTCTGGTCTTTCTTTGGTATGACTCATTTTTCTGGGCGTCTGTTGTTTAGTGAAATAGGAATGGTTTGCCGGTTGACGTCACACCACTGTATAGTACAAGTTTATCTCTGATTTTACAGGGACTCATGGCTGAGTTAGCTTTTGGGGATTCCTGCATATAAAATGAGTGCGTTTGGTGTTGCTGTGTGAGCAGAATCCTTTGAGACCAAGTGTAGACATTATGGCTTGACTCGCAGAGAGGCTCATCTGTTAAAGACTTGGTCACCACCACCCTGTTTTATTACTGGGGAATGGCAGGTTCTTCAGGAGGTGGGCCCTAGTAGACTAATATATGGAAGTCATGTCATTAGGGATGTGTCTTGAAGAAGCTGTTGAGATCCTGTGTATCTCCTTCTCTGCCTCTTCCTGCATGTCTTACACATTCGCGCACAGTATCCTCTTGCTCACCCTCTCTCTCTTCCTCTCTTCCTCTGTCTTATATGGTCAGTACTATGTAGTCCAGTTCTCCCTACCCCAGCATCCTCTCTTACTTTCTTTCTCAGTTTTCCAGCCGCATTTCCAGTGAGCATTTCTCTGCCATGATGATATATTTCCTACCACTGTATACCATGTCACAAAACAGTAGACATATGCTCCTAAACTCTGAAACAGTGATTTTTTTTTTTAAAGAACATCTTCCTCTTAAATAGGTTTACCCCAGATATCTTGTCACAACAGCAGTCTGATGTATTATGTATGATGTTAAAATCTTCTAAATACCAATGATTTGTTTATAATGATCTTGACCATTTAATTAAAAGTAATATATTTTCCTAATTGACTTATATTAATAAATAAAAATGCACACAAATGAGTTACTCTATGGGGGCAGTGTTAGCCAAGATTTTAATATGGCTTGAAATAGAAACACTGGCTAATATTTAAAATTATTTACAAGTTAGAAAAACCATTATTTTCTACTTTAAAGGCCTGACTGCATAAAGACTTATGGGGTCTTATGAAAAAAATAGGCTCTACTTCTCTGAACCTTCATCAAAAAGCTTCTTCCTGAAGAAGAGAGTAATTAACACAGCAACCCACAGCTAGACAATAGGCAGAGAGTATGTGGAGGACTCAGTCCCACATGCGATATCACACTGCTCTCCTCAAGGCTCAGGGGTCTACGCTGAGTAGGAGGTTGGAAGATTGTTAAAAGTTAATGGTGATGGATGACTCCAAATAAATAACATCAGACGCAGCAGGACTGTGTGTGTGTGTGTGTGTGTGTGTGTGTGTGTGT
>NC_034604.1:49827471-49860559 GCF_900095145.1 Mus pahari | reverse complement strand
TCTCTCTCTCTCTCTCTCTCTCTCTCTCTGTGTGTGTGTGTGTGTGTGTGTGTGTGTGTGTGTGTGTGTGTGTGTGTGTGTGAACTTTTTGTTCTGCATTTCTCTACCTTGCTGTTTTGTTTGTTTGAATTTTTATCTGGTTGGTTGGAGTCCCTGCTTGTAGGTGTGGTAAGATGGTGTACCACAGTATGAAGTGCGAAGCAGAGGAAAGTATTCATTCCACAGCAGCTAGGAAGCACCCCAATCAGGGGCACCCTCCCCAATGACTTACCTTGTATTTGTTTGTTCGTTTGTTTGTTTATTGTTTTTGGAGACAGGGTTAGCCCTGGCTGTCCTGGAACTCACTCTGTAGACCAAGCTGGCCTCGAACTCAGAAATCTGTCTGCCTCTGCCTCCCGAGTACTGGGATTAAAGGCGTGCGCCACCATGCCCGGCTTACCTTGCCTTTAATAATCCCCCTCATGAAACTTCCACCATCTTCCTCCAGGGCTATAGGCTAATGATAGCCACAGATTATATGCCTTTGGGACATTAAAGATTCAAGCACTGACACATTTTTTTTTTAAAAAGTTATATCTAGTAGGCTATTCATTTCTAAATTTAAGCTATACAAGATACTTATGGCATTTATTTACCGTGTGCTTTACTGTAGTGCAGCCATGAGTTGTGACATTTTGTTTCCACTATAATGCTATCAGATACTGTTTCCCACTTGGGGAAAAAAAAAGGCAGAAAACGGTGAAGGACCGAAGCTCAGACATGTTAAATAATAGCCCACAGACTTCCACACCAACAGAAGAGTAAGAATTTAAAGTAAAATTGAAGTTTAAAGCAAAATTCAAATAAATACCACTGTCTTTGGACTCACCAGAGCATTTGTTATGCTTGGCTGTGGTCATTGGTGAGTCTCCCCGGTCCAGCTACAGACTGCCCCATGGAGCAAGGTTCACACAGCCAAGTTGAAACTGCGGTTTAAATTCTTCCCTCTGTAACCTACACGAACCTTCCTAGACTATTTTTTTTTTTTTTTCATGCTTCCAAGTTTAATTCCTCCACATTAAATTCAAGATCTACACATTAGTAGAGACTCCGTTGTTGTTTGATTCTCCTTTACGACTTATCATCCATATTGCTAAAGTACCTTCTTCTCTCAAATACACGATTGTACTTTCTCTGCTTTAGAACGTTGGTGACGTCTTTGTCTCTTTGGGTGTTAAATTCTGACTCCTTGGGATGGTAGTGCATACCTCAACCTCCCTTTCTAGCTTATGCTTTCCCCTTCTCTGGCTTAAGCAACAGATTTTTCTAGTCACACTGAAAATATGCAGTAACCTCTATATGTGCCATTGATTACTGAACTCTGGGCTGAGTCCTTCCGCTAGAGTGCCATTTTTCCATGTGTGGTCACAGCCAGACACAAATTCCTACCAGAACCCCGAAAGCCACAGGCTTCTCCCACTTGGTTGTTATTTGATTCAAATCCATACTGCCAAACCTTTGGAAGCTTAGGCTCTTATCTAATAGAATCCTGGGAGGAAGCGAGCAGAGGGGACGGGGAGGGGGGAGAGGGGAGGGGAATGCCTGAATGAAACTGCCGGCCTTTCCCAGCTCCCAGTCAATTCTGAAAGCCCTTCCCACTAGAAAGGGTACTTGTGGTCCCAGTGGTTTTTATTTCTGTAGTGTCATTGTTCAGGTCAAGACAATAGATTAGAGAAAAACGTGTATTATTGCTGGAAACAAATCCTAGAGCACGTATTGGCAGATGATATTTTAATTGGTTCAGCCTCTCAAGTGATTAAATAATCATGAAAGCCCTTCTGTTTAACAACTGCTTGAGGTGCTTTGCATTCGAGCCTCAAAGTGGAGCAGTTTCTAGCTGTTAAAGCTGTGATTGATTTTTCCATATCAAATACGATGTTACGGTCTATTGTTTCCATAGCACAGGCAGAGCATCTGTCTTCAAATTCAGTCTGTGATCCTGGGCTAGCCAGTAATACTTTATATGACCGCATACTTCCATTACAAGTATGAGTGGATTAATATTGATTTTTTTTCCTTCTCCTGTCTGAGACTGAAGGTCTGCCTTAACAGCAATCATTTACACAGCTGGTACACACGGATATGCTTACTCCTTCTTACTCTCGTGGCAAGGATTACAGCTTGGTCTGACCTTCAATTTTGGCTATTTTTAACCCACAAATAGGTTGAAAAGGGTAACATACTTTTCAGCCCCGGCCATTTCTGCTACCACATGTTTCCAATAACAGCTTGGAGTTATCTGAAAGCTTTGAGCTTTTATAGTCTGCAAAACTTGAGGGAAACCACTCCAAACTGGAAGAAGTGTGAAACGTCGCAAATTCAACAAAAACTGACTTCGTTGGATATGGAGAATTCTAAAGTGAGTGAGCGAGAGGGACAGAGACCCCCCGGGGTGACAAATTTTAAAACTTGGAAGCCAGTAAGTCAAAACTGTCTAGGAGAGTTTACGCTTTGCTATGCCGCAATTCTCCCAGTCTCTCTCCTCCACAGCCCCAGAGACATCCGCTCCCGTCTCTGCAGTTTCTCAAGAAGATTGTCCTGCCTGGAATGCTCCCAGTCTCCTTTATAGCCGCACTAAATTTAGCCACTCCTCAAAAATCAAGATTAAATGTGACCTTTTCTTGGGCCTTTTGCAAGTAGTCCGGATCTTGGTGATATTTTTTTTCCCCTGTAGCAGTCTTAGAAAACTGTACTAGAAAAATGTAACTTGTAATTATCTTACTGTGTTCAGATAAACCTGCAAGAGTTCAACTCAGGATACAGGAGGCTGCAAGATCAAATAGACAAGGAAAGGTTAGAGCACGATGTCTTAGAAACCTTACTTATTTCTGAATGTGTGCTACCATTTATAATTACACAGTGTTTCATCCAGCACTTACGATCAGGTAGCATAGTAGTTAATAGTTGAAAATGGCAACCCAGAGTTCAGTTCCTCATCCCAATATTAGCAAAATTTTAAAAAGGAATGATGTAGGGATTAAAAAGTTAAGCCCTTTTCCAGACTCTACCACTATCAAATTATATAATTGGGAGGTTTCATAGCTGGAGAGAGTTAGTATTTGGGGATTAACAGTTGGCTCCGAATGCTATGGCTGCCCGTTTAAACCCAAAGAAATCCTATCTCTTTCACATTTTCAATCTAACATCCGCAGGAGGTGTCAAAATTGAATACCAAAACTCTACCTCCCATTTCCTAAATTCACCCAAAGTAACTCTTCTTGCTAGGGGAAACGGAGAGAGGGAACCCAAAGCAAACCGTATATAAACTTTTGAATAGTTATCACTGCAATATGGGTTGCAAAAATGAAGAAATGTTATTTGTAGATTTACAAAAGACACATAAGATGGACAACATACTACCAATGACAGAGAAATGTATTTTTCTGTTCTGTTATGGTGCTGAGGGTTGGAAGTAGGATGGTATTCATGCTAACACTACACACTGCACTGAACCCCAGCCCCAGCCCCAGCCCCAGCCCCAGCCCCAGCCCCAGCCCCAGCCCCAGTCTCTGCTTCTGGTTGGTTTTAAGACCATACTGAGGTCTTGCTTGTACCTGATACTGGTTTTCCTAGAAATTTGGACTATGAAGTAACTACATAAGTCACAGCTCTTGTTACTGTGGTTGTTCAGGTCTTGAATAGTGCCTGGTCTATAGAGGAGCTCAGTGACTATTTGTTGAATGGGTGGATGCATCACACTTTTGTATGTTTTATTGTATAGCTTGTTCAAACTAGTTCTGTTTCAACAACTCAAGGCCATGTGCCTAATAAAGCGAGGGCCTGATACTACTTCATTTCCAGGAGATTTCTATACCTCCACACTTTTAACTTGATCTACTTGACTGCTTCTTTCATATTTTTATCTTGCATTTTAAAATTTACAATACGATCTAGGCACATTAAACTAATTTTGCTTTTCAAAAGCAATAAGGTTGCCAGAAGTAAATGCTGTCAGAAGTTATTGGTTTTTCTGAGCATTTTCATCTCTTTCTACGTCTTCAGGCGAATGGAAAGAGCTGATGAAGCAGTCCGTGCATTTGTGCTTTACACTGTTGTTTCAACGATGCCTTCTGTGCTGCACAGCACATCTAAGGATGTTTATGTGCAAAGTGAAAATTAATGAAAAATAATCCCTTATCTTCATGTCTCGGCATGCTGTCCCATAGGTGTATTTTAAAGCATTCTTGCATGTACTTGATAATTTTAAGAGACACGGCACAAATAATTGTCCCACAAGGTGTATATGCTTGTTAGTTCTATTTAAAGAACTAACAAGAGGGATTCAGAAAGGTTATTGTACAGAATAATTCCAATTCATTCTTGAAGAAGGACAGACTGTGACAGTGTGGAACTGTGGAAGGGACAGGGGTGACTGGAGGAAGGTAAGACAAATAAGTGCCACATCACTTGGTTATTGTCAGGCATTGTGAGAAATACCAATCATTTCTATTAATGTTCTCTGGCTCTATACCATATAAACACATAGTTCATATGGCATATTTGTCAGAGTGTGTGTGACGGGAACTGACTATTGGATGAAAATAAAGTCAGAATTTTGAGTTAGGTATACATGCTCTTAAAGAACTTAGTAAACCTGGAGGTGTGGTACACTTCCCAGCGAGGAGGTGGGTGATAAGAATTAGTCCCCATCCAGTCAGATAGATTTTGCTTGACAAAAGAAAGTCCTGCACCTGTGACTATCTGTTTATTGAACTTCTGCTAGTAACTATGCAGTAACTAGTAGACACTGAATGTCCCTCCTCCATATAAAAATTGCTACTTAAGCAGTGTATCCTACTAAATACATTTAAAGATTAACTCATTATAAGTGTGGGTAGAAGAAATTGTATATTTTAAGATCCAATATTTGAGAGTCAGAGCTATGGTTTCTCTGCACTCATGTTCTTCAGATGTATAAACAGTATTTGTTTGGAGTCATATGCCGAGACCATAACCTCACAGATGATGTTGAGAAATGAGACCTTAAGAAGAAATCGGTGAGATGAGATTGTAAGAAAAGGCCTTCCTGGTGGCCTTCTACCGAATGCATCTGTCTTTCCTGACAAGTGAGGACACCGTGACAAGAACAATGTGTGAGGTGACAAGAGAACACTTACTAGAACCCACCAATGATGCATTTTTATCTTTGCCTGGCATCTTCAGTAACTGGAAAAAATTGTTAGTTTATTTTGTTTTTAAGCTGCCCCATATCTAGTATCTAGTATCTAGTAACTAGTAACTAGTATCTAGTAACTAATATCTAGTATCTAGTAACTAGTATCTAGTATTTCATTATTACTACCCACTCCAAACAATTAAATACTGTTTATACATCTGAAGAACATGAGTGCAGAGAAACCTTAGCTCCAACTCTCAAATATCAGATCTTAAAATATACAGTTTCTCCTACCCACACTTGTAATGAGTTAATCTTTAAATGTGTTTAGTAGGGTAAACTGCTTACGTAGCCATTTAGAATCGCTCTGTTAGATAATAGCAGCTCCCTGCTGGCCCCCTCCCCAGCCTCCTTCTCTAGGGCTCACAGTAGCTGCTTTCATTTCTTTCTTGGGTTTTTCTTGCTTTTCTCTTTGTATTTAACAATAACTTTATATACTATTTATTTAACTTTTGGACCTAGGCAGTATCCATTGATTTCCTACTAAGGTAGCTTGAATTCTGTTTCATATCAGACAACTTCATTTTCTTCTACTCTTAATTTGTAAAGGATTTTAGCTAAATAAATATTGATCCCAGAAATATAATATGCATATAATTCTACTTGTTTGTGATTCATATTCCTTGTAAATTTGAGAATTGTTTTTTCAAACCTACTAAATACTAGAAATAACTTTCTAAATATTGAAGAAGTATGGCTTTAAAAAAAAATCACTAGGGAACCTGTCACCTACATGACCCTGTCTTCACACTCCAAAGCCAGGTAAGAAATCCAGACGTGGTTAGAGTGACGTGGTTTCAAAGGTTTCTAGCCTTTGAATTGCTGTGTTGCCCATTCTGAGACCTGGAAAGCTGAGATTTCTCTGTTTTGATTTGTAGTCTTAATTCTTGTGTCTAATTCTCTTTACTGTGCCTTCGTATCTTATTGAAAGAGTAATTCATGATTGAACTCAAGGATGAAAGAAAAATTTTGACATCACTTAGGAAGTATAGTTCTACTTTCTTCTAACATATCATTGAACTTACACTCCTCTTACTACTATATTTTGGCTATCATGATTATGTGGATACATTTTTGCTCTCTTTAAGGATATTAATTTTAGTCCTTTTTTTTTTTTTTTTTTTAAAAAGTTAGTTTTCGTTTTCCCCTGTAACATCTCTAGTTTCTCTGTGGAAATTTTACTTGGAATGAGTATATCCTTGGTAATATATTTATAATCAAGAAAGCATAGAAAATTGGGAATTGATCTACTTCAAGACCCAGCTATACCACTCCTGGATATATACCAAAATGATGCTCTACCATACCACGAGGATACTCCCTCAACTATGTTCATAGCGTCTCTATTCATAATAGCCAGAAACTGGAAACGAACTCCGTGTTACTCAACTGAAGAACAGATAGTGAATATGTGGTACATTTACACAGTGCTGTATTTCTCAGCTATTAAAAAATAACATCATGAAATTTGCTGGTAAATTGATGGAACTAGAATAGATTATCCTGAATGTGGTAACCCAGACACAGAAAGACAAACATGATATATAATCACTTATATGTGGATATTAGCTATAAAGTAAAGGATAACAATGCTACAAACCACAGACCCAAAGAATCTAAGTAACAAGGAAGGCTAAAGTAGGGTTGTGTGAATCTCACTGAGAAGGGGAAATAGAATAGACGTCATGAGCGGATGGGGAAAGAGGACTGAAAAGGGATAAGGGGTGGGAATGGGAATAGGAGGGGTCAGGTGGGAGGAGGACAGAGGGAAAAACGTACTGGAATGGGGAGGGAGCATCTCTGGGATGAGCTAGAAACCTAAGGCAATGGAAACTCCCAGGAAACTATGACGATGACTCCTAAGATTCCTAGTAATGAGGGATATGGAGCCTGAACCAGCTGTCTCCTTCAACCAGGCAAGACTTCTAATGGAGGGGTTGATATCACCAATTCAGCCACAAAACTTTTGACTTACAAATTTTCCTGCTTACAAGATATGTAGGGTAGGCGTGGAAGGGTGAGGTATAGAAGGTACAGAAATTGATGGAGTGATCAACCAATCACTGGCCCAGCTTGAGACCCAGGCCATGAGAGGAAGCCCACCCCTGACTCTGGTAATGATATTCTGCTGTACTTTCAGACTGAAGCCTTGTATAATAATCATCAAAGAGGCTTCACCCAGCCACTGGTAAAAACAGATGCAGAAACCTGCAAATATTAGGCAAAACTTAGGGAATCCTGCAGAAAAGGGTGGAAGAAGGACAGGAGGCGTCAGATGCGGCAAGGAAACCCACAGAATCAACTAACACGGGTCCACTGGGGCTCACAGAGATTGAACCACCAGATAGCCTACATAAGCCTACTGACCTACTGACCCTCCGTACATATGTTACAATTGTGTAGCTTGGTTTCCATGCGGGGGCTCCTAAGACTGGGAGCAAGGGCTGTCTCTGATTCTGTCCTTTGGGACCCTTTTCTCCTACTGAGTGGCCTCATCTAGCCTTCATAGGAAAAGATGCACCTAGTCTTATTGCAGCTTGATATGTCTGGGCTTGTTGGTATCCATGGAGAGGTTTGTCCTTTTCTAAAGAGAAACAGAGAAGGAGTGGGTGGTGGTACAGAGAGGGAAGGTTGTGGGGAAGGATTGAGAGGAGAGGAAGGAGGGAAAACTGGGGGTCAGGGTAAAACCGAAGTAAATAAATCAATTAATATTTAAAAAGAGAACAAAGAAATATCTGTTTATAAGCCTATTGGCTGGCTTCATTTTTTATTATCAAATAACAAGTTTATTTTAATGTGGCAACTCTAGTATCATAAAGAAAAAAAGACTTGATTTTTTTTATTATTCTAATATTATGATTGGAAGGAGATGCCAATTGCTCTGGAAATTGATTCAGATATTCTTTTCTTTTTCTTTTTAAAAATTGGACATTTTCTTTATTTACATTTCAAATCTTATCCCCTTTCCTCATTTCCCCTCCCCAAATCCCTCATTCTATCTCCCCTCCCCCTGCTCACTAACCCACCCTCTTCTGCTTCCCTGCCCTGGCATTCCCCTTCACTGGAGCATCGAGCCTTCACAAGGCCAAGGGCCTCTCCTCTCACTGATGTCCCACAAGGACATCCTCTGCTACATATGTGGCTGAAGCCTTGAGTCCCTCCTATTCTTGGTTGGTGGTTTAGTCCCTGGGAGCTCTGTGGGTACTGGCTAATTCATATTATTGTTCTTCCTATTGGGCTGCAAACCCCTTCATCTCCTTGGGTCCTTTCTCTAGCTTGTGAATTGGGGACCCTGTGCTCAGTCCAATGGATGGCTGTGAGCCTCCACTTCTGTATTTGTCAGGCACTGGCAGAGCCTCTCAGGAGACAGTTATATCAGGCTCCTGTCAGCAAGCACTTGTTGGTGTCCACAATAGTATTTGGGTTTGGTGACTGTATATGGGATGGACCTCCAAGTGGGACAGTCACTGGATGACCTTTCCTTCAGTTTCTGCTCCAAACTTTGCATCTCCTCCCATGGTATTTTGACCCCCTTCTAAGAAGGACTGAAGTAGCCTCACTGTAGCCTTCCTTCTTCTTGAGCTTCATGTGGTCTGTGAATTGTATCTTGGGTATTCCGAACTTCTGGGCTAATATCCACTTAATAGTGAGTGCATCTTAAGACAAGGTTATGAGAATTGACCAAGGGTTTTGTTTCAACAATGTGTACATACCAGGTAGATGTATTTGGTTACTTATCCTTCCTTTTTCTGCTGTTATCTGTCTGCTTGCTATATCCATTGCCAAAAATGGTATACTGATGTCTCCAACTGTTATTATGGAATTATTTTGATTTTCGGTTTTGTCAGTTTTTGATTCTTAAATCCTGATATACTGCTACATTTGAATTTTATTGAATAGAATTAAAACTAAAATTACTACAGAATATTCTTTTTATTTCTTATAACAGTTTTAGATTCCCAGGCTATTTGTCTGATAAGAGAACATTCACTTTTGATTGTGTCACGTTAAATGTTTTTCTTCGTCCTTTACTTCCAGCCTCTTTGTGTTTTAGATTTAAAGTTAGCCTCTTGTAGATAGCATGCCCTTGGACTATCATTGCATCTTCATTGCTCATTATCCTCTCAGTCTCTCTCTTGATTGGTTTCATTTGATTTCAAAGGTCTTGCTTTCTGCTGTCTGCCTGAGTATGTGATTCTAGACTCCCTCCCCGGCAATGCTTTGAAACTTTGATACAAGAGGAGAGAAGGTAGCCAGAAGGACTTATCCAGGCTGATATTGTGTTCGGGAGCCGAGCCCATTCAAGGGACAGGGAGCCAAGATTTATCAGATGAAAATAGATATGAAGAAAAAGGAGATTCTCCTATGGGAACTCACAATTTTGAGAAATTTGCACAGGAACTGAGTGACAGTGTTACAAACGTGGATGTTTATACAGTGCTCATTACCCATGATTTTATTATAGTTGTATATATTATAATTTGTATACTTGCTTCTGTCTACTTAAAAGCTGCACTTTTGGAAAAGTCCCCACAGAAATACAAATAATCATCCTACTTAATGACATGTCCTTGGAGGACACAGTGTCTGTTTTGATATGAAATTTCATCTGAAGTCACATTGGTCTCCAAGACTACTCTGTGTATGTATGTATGTATGTATGTATGTATGTATGTATATTTCCATGCTACCATACAGATCTCTGGATGTAAGTGTATCAATATGACAGTTCGAAATTGGCAGACATATAAGAAAAATTCTTGGTTTAGCTATAGCACCACGGCAATTAGTTTTATTGGAAAATTTAAAAGAAAGATTATATTACACTAATAAATTTATATGACCAGGTTTTCATAAATTTTGTTGAGGGTCATCAGCAAGCACAGTCTTTAAAAATTATAATAACCGAACTCAATTCTGACCAAATTAGCTCATAATAACCTGTGTCTTAGGAAGTCCTTGAAGATCTGTAACAAAATGGTTGGAGTTGCACATTGCTTTGGTTAAATTGAATGCAACTTACATACAACTATGTTTTACCTAAAGTCTCCTTGATGTTAAAATTAAAAACTAATAATATGATTTATGTATGATACGATTTATATGACATGCCCAAGCTTGACTCTCTCCCCAAGCTTAATACTTAGTTAATACTTTAGTTCTATGACTTATCCAGTTGAGAACTAAATAATAGAGTGGTCGAAACAGAAGTCTAACTTTTCTGCAGTGTGGAGACTGTCCATTTGCAGGTAGCATAAACACATCTGGATTATTAATGCGAAAGCTAGGCTAATGTTTTCCTTTTTCTCTCTTGTGAATCATAAGGAACCCCTTGTTTAGTAGAAGTATTATTTGCGGTAAACACAGGCACAGGCAGCATAGGATATAGGCTCCAGGAACTTTCCCTATGTCCTCTGGACCTGCCCATACCAGTTTTCCAGCATGTGCTGCATCACTGTTGGGATCATGCATCTTTTGGTTTGGTGTTTCTGACACTGATCCTCTCGCACCTGTGATGGCTAGTCACACTTGTCAACTTGACTACATGAGAACTCATCTAAACCCTCTCTCTTACTAGCACATTCATCTATACTGTTAGTGCAGCTGGTATTAAATCCAACTTCGTCAGGATTTTAACATAGACTGAAGACCAACAGCTCTCCAGGAACCTCCATCATCCATTCTTACCATGACACATTCATTATTGAATGTTTTAGACAACATTCTGTTAAGCACATACACACACACACACACACACACACACACACACACACAGACAGACACATACTGCTATACCAGTAGCAGGCCATTCTTTTTTGGGGAGGGGGTATTTTCTTTTTTTACATTTCAAATGTTAACCCCTTTCCCAGTCCCCTGCCCAAAACTCCCTATCCCATCCTCTTTACCCTGCTTCTATGAGGGTGTTCCCCTACCCACCCACCCATTCCCACCTCTCTGCCCTCAAATTCCCCCTACACTGCAAAGCCATTCTTATCATCACAAATAGGGAGTTGAGGTCAAAAGAAACCTATGATAGCAAGTATTATTAAACTCACTCTTTATAATTACTTTCCATCAAATAACTATTCTAGCTCAAACTTCTGTCTTGTCCTATTTTCATAGCCTACTATTTTTCACTTAATCTAACTTGTAAGCACTTAGCTTCAACTGTCCCTCCACAAGGTTCTACTAATCTGACATTGACAATGTACAGGGCATGGGATGGAAAGGTAAGATTTTGATGCCAATTCCACAGCCAGGACCATAATTACTTGGTAGCAGCTTCTTTAGAAATGATTGTGACTTCTCTCTTACCAGTAACACCACCTTGCTTAGAACTTTGAGTGCTTGCTCCATAGTCTCATATCCAGGTTTGTCAGGAGTACTGCACACTGCCTTGACCTATCCCTGTGATATCTATCAGCATTACATCTATTACTGATCCCTTTCTCTGTACTCCACTCTATAAACGGCCAGTAGCCAGTTTTTTTTTTTAAAGCTACCCAATAAATGTATTTGAGAAATAATTCTGAGTGTGTTGTGCCATGATTCTGAAAGCCAAAAATATCTAAGGAGATTTAGTCATCTTTTTGCACATAGATTTGTAAAAGTTGCAAGTTACGGTAACATTTCCTATTCGCTGGAAAAAATAAAACCACATGCCTCAGACTGAAAGATTGTTTAAAAAACATATGCCAATCCATGTATCAGAATCTATAAGGTTTATCTCTTTACAAATGTGTGCATTTCATGTCTCCTTGCAGTTACCTCTGTTTATTTTTTTTTTTTGACACTATTAATACAGTGGGTCAGAATGATCCTTTGTAACATCAAGATAGATAAGATTACATATACGAAGAACCAAACAAAGCGTTTTTGCTCTCAGAATGGGAACGTGAATATAGATTGTCTTCTTAAGTGAATACAGCAATGCTCCTGATCTTCTTTCTGGACAGAAATGTCAAGTAAGAACTGGAGAACAGAATGCACACGCAGATGAACAGCCCCAGGTGGGACTACTCCACTCATAATTTTCTAAGCAGCATCTACCACTAGTTGTTATGGCTCTAGAGGAGAGGTTCTATCAATGAACTTGGCTGGGATGGACTGGGACTCTCCAGGTTCATGAAACTGAAGTCTTTGTTGAGGTTGTTAAGTCCTACCTTTGTGAGAGAGAGTAGGGGGAAGGAGAGGGAGAGAGAGAGAGAGGAGATGAAATAAGATTCCATTCTTATAAATGAAATGTCATATTGAAATATGAAGTATCCTGATGCCAGAGTTCAGATTGAAGAATAAATATGCCTCAAAAAAATATACAGAATTTTACTTAAAGTATATTTGCTATTGGAGGACCTGTTTGAACAGAGAGAAAAACAGGCATCATACTGTAAATATGTTGAAAACTACTTGATTACAAATGTTTGCCTCCATGCCCAACGGATTTGTTCTGAATTTGAGAATTGGTTTAATATAATTTCCCATTGTGGCTTATAACATCAGCTGTATGCTCACTTTTCCTGAAGTTTTGGACTCCTCTAGGCTCAGCAACATTCTTTTGATGTGAATTTCTCTCTCCTAGAAAACAGGGTCAATGATACACTCTAAATCTCCTATAAATCATGGCCTTCTACTTGCCATTTTGGCTTGGCTACCCATTGCAATAATTACAGGTTGTATCTGCTTGTTAAATAAGATCTGGTTGGAGCCATCTCAAGATTCCTTCATATTGACTTTGGTAAACAGTGATATCAACTGTGACTTATGAAGGACAGCTTCAAGCGATCTCCTCCATCCTATACCAAGAAGTGTGCCCTTCCCCCCAGCCTTGAGAGGGCTGAATCAGACCTTGTTTCTGCCACACAGTCGGCTAGCCCACCTCCAATGGAGTCTTCTGACCTAGGTAAAGTCTATTGTCTGCCACATCTGCAGCTTCCTGCAAGAAGCCACTACCTGCTGAGCAGCTGAGCTTGTCTTCCTGGCAAAGTGGAGGATGGGTTCCCCTCTTTATATTCAAACCTTAGAATTAAAACATTGAGCCTTGATCTGAGAACTTAGTCTTGGCTCCTTATTTCTCTTGCCATCCTTCCCATCCATCCTCAGCTTTCCTTTCAGGACCTCAGAAACCCATGGCCAATGGTGTCTACAAAGAACTTCTAGCCATCACACCTCACTGACTCTAGGTCATTATAGTTTCAAGTTTCAAGAGGCTTCCATGCACTATTCCCCTATGGCATGATATTAATTCTGGATAATACACCAATAACCTCTCTACTATTCAAGTTTTATTCTTCAAGGTCCTCAGAGACTTCTAGCTGCTTTTCCATTAAGTGCTCTATAGTATTCACTGTTCTCTCATACTAAATAATATATTTCTTGGGTACTCTGCTTGAGCAATATTGAGGCGTGGCTTTTCTTCCCACCATATATTCTTGTTTGAATATGAAATGCTCACCCTAGAAGCTCATGCTCTTCTTTGCAGGGATTTGAGGGTCTGGCCAGTGGAGGAAGAGAGCTCCATGGGTAGGCCTTTGTGTACTGCGGTCCAGTCCTCTTCTGGTGGCATATTCTGATCCCAGATCCACCAAGTGAAGGACAAAGTGTACTATAGACCTCTACCTCCGTGTATCAGCAGCTGCAGTGGCGGTGCCATCACTGCCCTTACATGATGGCTCCTCAAAACTGTGAGTAAGAATGAGCCTCTTTTCCTTAATTTGCTTCATCTGGTATCTGTTACATATGTATGGCATGTATTTGATTCAGGAGAAAACTTTGTATATTTTCTAAGCAATTGCAAACATTCTCTTTGTTATAGGAGATAGGACAGCGTTTCCCAGGACAGGGGCATCTGGAGATTAATATTCTGCACTCAATTGTCTCTAACCTGGGTCTCAATCCTTCCCTTTTTAGGCTGTAGCTTTCCAGGGCTCTTAAATCAACTTCACTTTGAATTATGAAACTTTAAGAACAAGAGACTTTCTAAATTGCGCCCTGAAGTTTAGCTTTTTGGCTACAACCTAAGTTCATGCACAGCATGTTGACGTTTGTCTGCTCTGTCCTTCCTCTAAGGACAGGCCTGGTCAGGGGCCTTGCTAGAGTTCATGTCTGTGCATCATCTACACTTTACCCACCTAACCGAGATGCAAGTCAAAGATCACGCCATGGGATGGGAGGTTATCCCACCTTGCCACATCCATCCAGTGTCAATCTGACCAACAACCCATCTAATGTCAGAGTGGCTCCTCAAAAGTGACTTCCTTGAACTCTTGGGTGAGTTGCTTCAAGTCATGAAGTTGAGTGTGGGTGTTGTGCCTGAGAAGGCTCTAGGATGGGAGGAGAAAGATGAGATAAGGGATGGAAAGAAACCAATCAGATGGTATCAGAAAACATATCAGCACTGTGGGTCCTGAGGTTTATAACTGTGTCCTGTATGGTCTAAGGTAGAATAGCAAATATTTATTACATAATACTATAGCCAGGGAAGTCAGCCAGTGTGTTGTAGAAGGATTAGGGAAAGTAACACAGACAGATGACTAGGTACACAGCTGCCAAGAGCACAGCCCAGGTATTGTAAGAGCCCTTGATGGAGAAGCCATGGCTTTCTTCTCTTTGCAGACTTCACATATAATTCATCTTCTGGAGCATGGCTTGTCTGAGTCACAGGACACTCCTTGGGTTCTAATGAGATCTTGGGGTTCAGAGTACATGTATGTGACAACTGCAAGAGCCGAGAATAGAACACGTCTTTGCCACAAGATGTGATAAGTGAATGTGGATCTCCCTAATGAGACCGCACACAAGTAAGAACCACATTTCCAACATTAAGGAGATTAGGAAACAAGAGCTGCAGGCTCTCACCCGGAAGCACTGCATCCACAAGGGAGGGCGTAGTAAACACCGGCAATCTTTCCTAACAGAGCTCATAATCAATGCCAGGACCCAGAGAATAACCTCTGAGGGACACTGACAACAAATAAGCTTGTCAGAAACGAACAAGAAAGGATGAACAAAGGCAAAGGTTTAAAGAGAAGACGATTCAATGAAACAAAGACTCAGAACTGTGGTTTTTAGATCGATGTCCGTTGACTTCCCTTTTTCAGGAAGTGGGGAGGTGGTGGTGGTGGTGGTGGTCGGGTGTTCAGGGAGCTTGAAGAGACCTCCCAACTATCAGAACTTCCTGCCTGGAACTTACCACTTCTTCCAATAACGAGTATAGGCAATAACCAACAGTAATAAAATAACACAAGTAGCCATGATCAATAGACTCAGATATTTTCATGTCACCTGAATTATTATAGATCTCACAATGTCATTTGTAGCTTATGTTTAAAAGTTATGGTGTTTATGAAGCATTATCAGCTCTTATTATTTAATTCATTAACATAAAACATATCATTACTATCC
The DNA here is from genome assembly GCF_900095145.1 of Mus pahari. NCBI lineage: Eukaryota > Metazoa > Chordata > Mammalia > Rodentia > Muridae > Mus > Mus pahari. The sequence goes on along the minus strand of NC_034604.1, from coordinate 49,844,943 downwards.
TAACTTCATTTCCTCTGTCATGAGTACCTGCCATCAAACAAGGTCTCATAATGTTATTCTAGGGCTAGGATTTTAACATACCTTTTGCTGGGCCACAATTCACCAATAACACTTCCAAAAGGGCCAGTGGGTCGCCAAGGAGGTAAAATGATTGATGGGTTGGATGGAGCCTGGTAATTCTTAGGCTAGAACTAGACTCTTTAAATACTACCATGCCGTGCTTTGAACAGTTTACCTGGCCCACTAGAGTTTGTTTGCTGTCTTTTCCTCCTTGGGGCAAAGAGCTGTGTGCTTTCAAATGGCTGTCTTCCTAGAGAACCCCCAGGGTTTCCCCCCCCACACACCACCTGAGTAGAGAGAGGGGGAAAACTGTAAATTCCAGGGGCCCTAAGTCGGGAGGGGAAAGCCTGTCTGATCGCCCCAGGTGGCGGCAGCTGAGTAAATCACCTACCAAGCAGCTGCGGGGCATTACAGAGCAATTATCCCCTGCGCCTTCCGAGGGCTTGTAGGCAGCTAAAGATAAAAAGCTGCCCTGCTTCAGGACTTGAGCTCTGAGAGAGAGGAAGGGCTGCTTCCTTCCCAGTTTTAAGGCGTTTGAGGAAACGCGCCTCATGGGACAGCCCTTCTCAGAATGCCTTGAAATTCAAACCGCCAGCTGGTTAGGCAAGGGTCTTGTGTATGAATGGACTTCGCACATAAATACGGTCGGTCGAAGGAGTCACATGGCGCGGGGGGGGGGGGGGAGGGGTGGGGGGGAGAGGGCCTACCTGACTCTTAGGGAATAAATATGGTATGCACTTCCAGAAGGAAACTCACCAAGAGTTCCCACACTAAATAGCAGGAGTGCCTGTTTATAACGTGTTAGCAAAGTTAATAAATAAAAAATGTTTACAACGTGCTCAAGTGCCAAACACTCTGTTTTCTACCAAAGATTAGGTGGTTTAATCTACACGACAACCATTAACATTAATGATGTCATTATCAACCTGATCTTGCCAATCAGGTCATTGGCTATCAGAGAATTAAAAATAGAACATCCAGTTTTCAGCGCAGGTAACTTATGGAGGCAGATATTTAATACATTCTTTTATTGTTGTCTTTCTTTTTTTTTTTTTTTTTTTGTGATAGACTCCAACAGAACTGGAGGCAATAAATGTAATCTGTTTCAAGAGTAGAAATCAATATTGTTCTTAAATTTTTTTTCAGGCACAAAGACTCAAAAACTTGTTTAAAATGTCACTATTTATAGTAAAGGCTCCAAACGAACACACTTGTCATTTATCCACACTTGTCATTTATCCATTGTGACACAGACGTGAATAGATACACATGGACCTGTCCACCCCAGCTGTGTCCCACAGACCATGGTGGCCGATGCTCATAGACTCTCTAGCTTTTGTATGCCAGTTGTTTTTTTAACAAACAGGTGACTAAATGAATATGAGAATGGCAACTTCTGCTATTTAACCACAATACATATTTGAACCATAGCTTCTGGTTCTAAGGTAAGCAGTTTTCATCCAATGAGGTCCAACAGGTAGATATTAGTTAAGCCTTCCTACTACCTATTCAGGGTAAATCGACCACCATTCCTGTCCAATTGAATTTTCCCCTCACCAGTTTTTGCCCCTCTCAGATACTTTGCCAGTAACTGGGATGCAGACACTGGGTGCCCTGTCAGGATGACATGCTGATAGAAGATTAGCCAGCTCTCTGGGTGAACACAAGCTCACCCTTGTATTGGCCCATCTTTATGGTGTCAAGTTCAAGTTACAAGCGTGATGTCACTGCAGTCACTACATCTCGAAGTGGAAAGGGATGCACACTCTCAAAGCAGGATGCTGGGCTTCGACACAGAAACCCAAACAGGTACAAGAGCACACACGATGTAGTAAAGTAACGGGAAAATGGAGGGTCTGAGGATCTTTTTAATATTTGTTTATAGTTTGTGTGTGTGTGTGTGTGTGTGTGTGTGTGTGTTGCCTGGATGTTTGTCATTGTGTTAGCATTCTGTCTAAGCTCCGCCCCACAGTTGCCTGGCAACAGTCAGGTAGGCCTGCTTGCCCCTCCTTGCTCTCTTGGTCTCTTGCTTTTCCTCCCCCCNCCCCCCCNCCCCCGCTTTCCTTCCCCCTTCTCTCTCCACGTGCTCATGGCTGGCCTCTACTCCTCTACTCCTCTACACTCTATTTCTCTGCCTCTACTACCCTCCTAATTCCCCTCCTCATGCCCTTAATCAACTATTCTCTACTGTACAGTCAGGTGGCTGGTACCTCACGGGGAAGGGGTGCCTTGGCATGGGCCCGCTATCTCACCACACCTCCATAGAATATATCCCACCCCTCTTTATCTTTTCATAAACACATCAGTGAGGGTTTCAGATCCCCTTGAAAACAGAGTTACAGAAGGTGTGAGCTGCCATGTGGGTATTGGGAATTGAATCTCGGTTCTGTAGAAGAGCAGCCAGTGAATGCTCTTAACGGCTGAGCCATCTCTCTAGCCACAAGTCTAAAGATTTTGCACATTTTAGATTTTGATTAGGTAAGTCTGTACAACTTACTGCGATAACTCTAAAATATAATTCACACGGCACCCCGTTTCATGCCAACTCCTTTGTCTGCACCCACTGAAGTAACTGTGCAAGGCTTTCTGTATTTTGTTTTGTTTTAGCGTTAGTTCATTAAAATGTTGCACTATATCAACTGATTTTTCAAATATTGAAACAACATTGCATTCTGTGATTAAAACTCATAAGTCAGGAAACATCCTCCTATTTACATTTGTTTGGATTTTATATTCTTATGTTTTGTTTATTATCTAGTTCATATCCAGGGAAGGTCGTCATGTGGATGTTTCTTGCGTGGTGATGCCTATCGGTGGCCTTGTTAGGACAGCGGTATTTCATAGACTAAATTTTAGCCATGTTTCCTCCTTTTAACTTTCTGGAAGAGTTTGTGAAAAAGTCATGTATAGAATTTATCACCTAACTCATTTGATTTCCTTGTGTAAGTATCTTTAAGCCATAGATTTAAATTCTATTGTAGATGTGAAAATTTTAAAGTTTATCAGTTTCTTCCTGGGGGAGATTTGGTGGTTTTCTTTTTTCAAAAAAAAAAAAAAAATTTTTTTTTCTTTCCAGAGCTGAGGACCGAACCCAGGGCCTTGCGCTTGCTAGGTAAGCGCTCTACCACTGAGCTAAATCCCTAAACCAAAAAAATTGTTTGTGTGTGTTTGTGTGTGTGTGTGTGTGTGTGTGTGTACCACATGATTTTGGGCATACACAGAGGCCAGAAGAAAATGTCCTGAAACTAGAGTTACAGGTCCCTGACCCACCTGACACAGATCCTGGGAACTGTAGTCCTCTCGAAGAGCAACAAGTGCTCTTAACCACTGAACCATCTCTCCCATCTAAGCTTGCTCAGACCAACCAACCAACCAACAGTATATCCAAGGGCTGTAGAGATGGCTCTAGTTCAGTAGGTGTTTATCTTTGATCTGCAAGCATGAGGACCTTTTTTGTTTAAAATCTCCATCCCTAAAAACAAGCTTGGGTATTGGCTGTATGTGCCTGTACTTTTAACATTGGGAAGCCAGAGATAGAGATGGGTCCTCGGAACTTGTTGGCCAGCCAGCATAGGCACAATGGTCTATTTCAACAATAGACCTCATTACAAGGCAAAAAGGGGGGAATCATGAAAATCATGTGTGCCTGCTCACCACATGCCACCCCTCCTACACACACACACACACAAAATTAGTACCAATTTATGCAAATTTTGCCTAACAAGATAGCTTAGTGGGTAAAGGATGCTGCTATCGAGTTTGATAAACCTAAGTTCTAAGCTGTAACCTCTAGGTTACTTAGGTTCCAACTGTAGAACGCATCCTAGAGGCAGAAAAGTGACTTGTGCAAAATGTCCTTTGATTTCCATATGCATATTGTGTGTGGCACATGTGCACATATCACACACATAATAATACATAAATATATGTAATTCAGAAAAAAATGATTTATTAGATTTCTTTTTAAGTGTGTGTGTGTGTGTGTGTGTGTGTGTGTGTGTGTGTGTGTGTGTGTGAGCGTTTGGAGACCAGAGGTTAAGTTTGGGTGTCATTCCTCAGGAGCCTTAAACCTTGTGTTCTCTCACTGGGGCATTAGATTTGTTAATTAGCAGAGGGTGTCTACTCATTGTGTCCCAAGGATCCACTTGTCTCCTCCTCTCCCGTGCTGGATTGTGGGTACTGGGAGAATTCAGATACTCAAGTCTACAAGTCATTTACTGACACGGTGCCATTTACCCAGCTCGGAAGTATAACATTTCTTTATCACTCTTTTTTTGTCCATAGGATATCACAGTGATCATTAGTAAAACTATTTTGCCTCCCTCTCTGCCTCCCTCTCTCCTTCCCTCCCTCCTTCCCTCCCTCTCTCCCTCCCTTCTTCCCTCCCTTTTACCCCCTTCTCTCTCTGTCTTGAGAGTCTGAAAGAACTACTTTTGTGGGGTCATGGATTTTCTCTAATCTTTTTATTTTTTCCGTGTTTTTTTCTTTATTGTTTCTCTTCTAGAGGATTTAGCTTTCCTCTTTCTCACTTCTCAAAATAGAACTCTTTAAATCCCTGTCGTAAGGTTTGGCTATTTCATAACATAAGCATTACTGTTACAGCATTCTTCCTGAGGACTACATTAGCAGCCCCTATGTTGGAATACCATGTTTCATTTTAATTAAGCTGAACAAGCTTTCTGATTTGCTTTTTAGCTTCTTAATTGAAAGATTTTTTTGTTTTGTTTCTGGGAGGTTTTGTTGTTGCTTTGTTTTGTTTTTACTGAAATGTAGGTATACCAGCTCCAATCTATCAAACAGGACAGTATAAAAGATCCAACAATCAGATATACATATAGAATGCATAGGAATTACTGTCTCATCAGGGGATAAAGAATCCAGCCCGCTATCTCCTGTAACTCCTGTTATGGCCCCAGTCATTTTTTTTCTTGTTTTTTTCTCTCTTTTTGTTTTGTTTTGTTTTGTTTTTGTTTGTTGGTTTTGATTTGGTTTGTTTGTTTCTCTTTGTATTGAATTTCCATGTTTCTTACTTGTAAGCTTATTGTCTTTGAGTATCAGAGTCCAGATGGTACCCACGTGGAATTTCTAGGCTCTTGCTTTCCCTAATAAGAAACTGAAATAGGAAAATGTGCATAGTTCTATAAGCAAGCACTGTTTGTTAAGAAAAAGCACATCCAAGAAAAGAAGCCAAGCCAAGATGGAAGACAGGTTAGAAGTTCAGGCCGACTGAGATTTTTGCAGCTCATCTGCATTTCTATGGCTTCATTTGCCTCAGTCTTGCTTCTCATTTGTTTTATATGCGGATTTTGACGTGACTTTCTATTCTATTCTCCTGCTCATAATCCTCAAAGTCACCACAAACAATGCCCTCAGGTATTTTTTGTTGTTGTTGTTTTGTTTTTTTTTTGGATGTTTGGACTCCTCTCTAAAATCCCAGTAATTCTGGGAAGCTAATCTGACTGGCTTCCCAGGTGTCTCCTGGATATTGCTGTGACTAAGGTAGGAAGGAAGCCACCTAGCACAGCTACCTATGCATTCACAGCACCAGGTATCTTGAGCAGAACACGTAAAGACAGAAGAAGGAAACTGATCTCAGTTTAGTGTCATATGGAGTTCAACCTTTCAACTTGCACTATGGGACCTCTACAGTCTTCTTCATATCAAGGCTTCTTTGTTCCAAAGTCAATACAAGTTTCCTGTCTTGCTCCTCCATTGTTTCTGTTAAGATAAACATATCCTGTGCACATCCCACCGTAGGGTTAAATGCTGTTTTAGCAGGAATTCTCTGCCACTGCAAGGTTCTCCCAGAGCCAGCTGTGCTTTCTGGTCTGATTCTGCATGCCCAGCTGCAGACTGAGCATAACTGGAGTTAATGATAGGTTTGCTCGAATTGGGGTTTCAGCTTCCAGCTTCCTAAAGTGAGCATAAGGGCACATGCTTGAAGTATTTAAGGAACATAGATGTGGTATTTCTTCTGAATTCATGTAGCCTTCCCACCAAGCAAAATTAGCCTATTTTTCCTTGATCTAGCCTCTAAATATATCTAATATAAATATATTTTTTCTTGTTTCATCCAAGAAATGGTTCATACTTTCAAACCATCTATTTCATTTATGAAAACAGAGTTTTTTTTTTTAAAAAAATCACAAGACCCATTGGGTCCAGCAGGTAATTCTACCCTAATCAAGTCATTATAAAATGCAAACAGATTCTAGATTATTCTGCATCTAGGGATTATGCTCCAAGTAAGTGGTTTTCCAAAGCCTAAACTACTGTAAATTCTGCTTTTAAAAGCATGGAATGTGCACTTAAAAGTCATTAAATCTAAGTAAATTTGCTTATACTGAAGATTTATTGCCCCCTAGGAAAATACAATGTGTGCTTGCAATTACTGCCTCTTTGTAATTTCTCTTCTCAGGCCATTTGTTCTCTGCCAAAGCTTTACAAAGGTGACTGTGCTGTTGCTTCTCAATTCAAGCTGTTTTAATAGTGGAGAGAATTTCCCTAGGCCCGCCTCTCTCTCTTCCTGACCTCTCTGCTGTGGCATTCATTAAACTCCAGATCCTGGCTCAAGTCAAAGAATTCAGATCTCCTCCTTGGTTAAAGAACTCTCCATTGTGGCTTGGTTTTGAACTTCAGCTCCTCCGAGTGCAGGGGTCACATGTGAATTTGTTATGCTTCCTGGCAAATGTTTCATAGTAAATGGATCCGATGAAATTCTCAGGGAGTATTTGTTTTTTAGTGTTGCTCTAATACACAATAAATTGTAATTTACGAGGCATAATTGAAGAAAATTCTGGAGGAAGTTGTGTATAAGATTAGGGGGATTATTAAATCAACTTTATTGTGTTTTCAAAACTTAAAAATGGTTTACAGCCATAATAAATTGCTTGAGAGTGCTATCAACCCATAAATTTTAATAATTTAATAAACATTCTGCAGTTAAGTTGGGCTTGTAGCCAAATCCCAGGGCTGGTTTTGTGTCATGTATAGTAATGTGTGTTTTAGCTTACCTGGGTGATACAGGAAAGAGCTGTTCTCATGCAGGACACGCAGTGATGGGTCATTAATTTTAATGAACTAAAACTGGGAACTGGAGTTTGAAACCAGAGGGGGAATTCAGCTCTGCTGCCCATCCCCCCTGGGTACCTCATTGCTTCCATCTCATACTTTTAAGGAAAGATGCCCACTTTATTTCCTCCAGCCCCAACTCTTAGAAAAAAGCATTAGAAAAACAATCTCTGATCCACTTCTAGTTTGGGAGCGGTTAACTACATTGCTAAAATTGTCTTTCAACCAATAAACTTGACATGTTTGTAATGAGTTGCAAGTTGAATGTTCCTAATGTTTTTGACTGATTAAAATAATGCAAGTTTATATCAGTTTTACCCAGCACATACAATATGGAATAATTTTTTTTTGTCATCTCTTGTAAAAGTTGCAGGTCAAATTTTAAACAACCTACTGAGATGCCCCATGTCTGTGTGTAGATTCTGCATCAGCTTCCAATGTGTGCCTTAATGAGCTATGCAACCAAGCATCATATAAACATTATTCACAAGTCTGTCTTCACACACCTCTGCCTACATCTGAACCAAATTAATGGGTGTATCCGTTCAATAAAAAATGAGTTTATCCCTTTTTTACTTTATTTTACTGAAAAGAATTATATGCATCTAAAACCAGAAGTGATTGCTTTAATGCTATGCTGTCTTTCAATGCCTGTTTTTATAGTAATTATGAAATTGTCACCAACATATAAAGGGCCACAATCATACGATTTAAACTATTGACATAAGACTGTGTATTCTGTGTTTTTAAGAGGCAAATTTAGATCCATAGTTTATAATAAAAAGTATGATGGGTTTTAACTTTTCCTCCGATTTTTAGATCCTCTCATTCTCAGTTTATTAATTGATACAACCAGAAAAAAAAATCATTCCTGATGATTTCATCAACAAAAGAATATCCTTGGTAACTGGGTGGGTCTTGCCTTTATTCCCTCATCCTCATAGGCACATGCAAATGTGCGCACTTGCCATGCCTGCATTTTCACTTAATGAAGAGCTTAATAAAAATCAGCATTCATAGCCTCTTCGTAGTCAGATAAATTAGTTAATGCACAATAAGCAGCTCTTATGTATAATGCAAAAGATTAGCCTTGTCATTTGCATAATGTGATACAAACGGCCCCCTGTTTCAAGAAGCAGCTCCCCCATTAAATTCAAGTCAAAAGCTGGATGACGTCAGTAAGGTAATTGGGCTTCCTTTGGCATAGCTCATTGATTGTGTAGAGTTCAGGGCCCTATCCGTGCTTGGTTGACAACAGTGTTGAAAGGCACTGGCCATGTCCAGAAGCAAAGATGTCCAGCCTGGGAAGAAGTGTGCTCACACTGACCCCACTTCACTACTGGATCCCAGCAGAAAGGCACCGGGCACTCTGCCCTGTGCACACATATATAGATAGCTAAGTGCTGACAGGAACTTGCTGAGAGAGTGGAAAACCCGGCTTCTCCCAGTAGCTTTTACCAGAATTCCTGGCACAAAGCTACTGCCCAGGACCTTCTCCTGCCCTCACAGAATATCCCGTGTCTCTGAGAAAGAAGGGGGTGTTATTTGAAAATTAATGTAGTTCTGAGTGTGTGAATTTGCATGTGCACAGTACACACATATCACACACACACACACTTTCTCTCTCTCTCTTTTACACACACACTCACACACACACATACACACAAAGTTACATCTTTTTCCTATAATTTTGCTAGAGTTTAGAAGACAAATCTCTTGGGTTTTATTCTTTGACCAATGCTTCACTATGTTTTTTTCAATGATAAAAATGAGAGTAATGTTCCTTGTATTTGCTTCCCCGCCTCAAGAATGGGGAAATGACTTTAATTGCAGGACAACAGGTGGATAGTTTTGTAAAGCTCCATTAAAACCAGGGCGACTACGCAATTGTCACTGAAAGATGTTGGACACATTTTACCTATCAGAGTCTCTTTACTACTTGCTCAAAAGCAGACTCAACAGGGGTGGGCAGTGGGGGTAGGAGTGGGGGGGCTGCAAAGAACACTCAGAGGTTAAGACCTGCACCACTCTCGCAGAAGAGAGGACAAACGTTTGGGTCCCAGTTGGATGGCTCATAGTGACCTGAGGTTTACATCTGCCTCCTGACTCCAGCTCAAGGGGGACTTGACCACTGTGGCTTCTGTGAGCAACTGCCTTCATATGCACGTACACACACAAGTCGACATGAATAAAAAGTCAACAAAGAATAAAAAAGCTGACTATATATTCTGCATTTTCAGTTTCTTCCATAAAAATAGTATTTGCATAAATATAAACTCATAACTTCTGGAAATCATGATGTTTTTTTAAAGATTTATTTATTCTATGTATTATGAGTACACTGTAGCTGTCTTTAGACACACCAGAAGAAGGCATTGGATCCCATTACAGAGGGTTTCAAGCCACCATGTGGTTACTGAGAATTGAACTCAGGACCTCTGGAAGAGCAGTCAGTGCTCTTAACCATTGAGCCATCTCTCCAGCCCCTATCATGGTGTTTTACTAACCTTTTCACTAAGGTTACTAAAGTAATTTTACAGGAAAGTTATTGTTAGGAATGCAAGTGTTTCAAATCATAGATTTCACACTGCACTTTCCATTATCGTATACAGCATTTTGGGAAATACGATCCGAGGGTTTATGGATACGCAGACAGTCCCATTCTCATCATGGTCTGTGCTGAATTCTACTTAGCTGTGTGTTTATATGCAATCATACTGTCTTTTAAAAGGTAAGATGTACAGTGTAATGGTAAAGATTGGTTTAAATACTGTCCTAGGAGTTTTATTGTTGCTCAGAAATAATAGGAAAGAAGCCAAAGGTGAAAGCCATTGTTAAAATGTATCCAAACATGCATATATTCAAAATAGCACATAAAAGAAGAAAATGGTCTTTTAGAAAAAAAGAAAAAAAAAAAACTCAATTAGGGATATAGAACTCAGGAGACATGACACATGCCTGTAACCCCAGCACTCAGTTGGGAAAGGCAGGTGGATATCTGTGAAGCCAGGAACAGCTTTGTCTACATTGCAAATTCCTGGCCAACCAGGGCTACATGGTGAGACTCAGTCTTAAAAAGAAAACATATTTCAGTTTGATAATTTGGTATTTTGATTGCAGTAAATGTAAATCATATATCAGTCATCTTTTACTGCAGCTCAATAATACACGTAGCAGACAAGATGAATGCTAATTTGTATAGCTTTAACTGATCTGGAATCAAATCAAAAGTGCTGTTACTTCCCTCCTTGTACTGATATCATTTAGTCCTGAACAAAATGACAATAAAAAACACAAATCTGTCTTCAAATGGCCGAACAGTACTCTGCTTGAAGGAATACAGAACTACTACAGCTTTTTTCCTTTGATATAGACAGATTCATTATGCTGCCCTCTGATTTTGTGTGTGCATGTGGCCATGGCCGTGGGAGAGAATTTAAGTGGTGTAAAGGAATTAACACAGATGCTTCAAATAGAATCGAGGCCAAAGTTTGATGTGTAATGTTTGCAATTCAAGCTTATTTCATCTAAGGGTACACTCTCATATTGTAGCCTTGATGGCAATAGAGGTTTTTATTAGGCTCTATTTAATGGTCTACCACTATGACAGTCTGTGTTATATCTTAATTAGTAGTATTCTTTCTAGTTCAACTAAAATAGCTAAAGGGTCCTCCTGGGATCTCTTCTGGGATATGATTTTGTTTAATCTTATTATTAATGATAATAAATTTTTACTTTGTTGCTGTAGCATCTGTATGCCAATGATGCCATTATTTAAACAAATAATTATTCCACATTACAATTCCTTTTAGAACACGACAATAACAAATCATAGTTATGGCTAATTCATAGTGAATTAGGTCTACAACATTAATAAAATTAATTCTATGAAATCTGATTGGAAATCTAAGCCAGTTAAGGCAGGGGGTTTTGCTCTGGTCTTTGATAATGTGCTAGTGTCTGGAAGGAAGCAACCAGCATAAAACAGCTCAGTGCTTGTTAGCAAACAAAGAAAAATGGAAACTTGGTTGCTAGGAGACATTATTTTTCATTGTTGACAATCCCAATTTTCTTTGATTACTGCCACTGTTGTTCATTACACACACTGAATGATTTTATTTGACATTAGGGAAACATATTTGGGAGTTCAAATGTCCTGTGACTATCAAAATATGTACTCAAACAGTGTTCATCCCCCCCCTTTAAAGCTAACTATCTCCAGTGAACCCTTACTCAGAAGGTTCGACAATATGCAGGTTTTTACATTTTTCTTGTCTGATGTACATTTCAGTAGAAAGTGATTTGGTAAATTAAAAAACAAAACAAAACATAAAAAACAAACCCTAAATTTGCATAACAATGAAATTAAAATTTTGAAACAAACAGAAACACAACAGTATTATCATTATGACAGTTTCTGCCATAACTAAGACTATTTCATTAACATCGAGGAAGATACAAGAAAAGAACATGATTTTTAAATTTTGAATGGGATAGAGACTTAGATATCTTGTGTGGGGGGAGGGGAGGGCAATAAGATTTTCAATTTGTTTATCAAGATGAGAACCTTGGAAATTAACTTTATGTGCACAGAATTTTTAAGAATATTTAAGTGTTGACACCATGACATCTGGAGGGAATGTCCAGTAGTTACATGGCTATGCAAGAAAGATTTGTGATGCCCTGCGGTCTAAATGGAGTTATCTTAGTTTTCTTCTATTGTTTTGATTTTTTTTCTTTTTTGCTGACATGCCAGTTCTTCTCCATACATATTGATTCTTGTTCTAACTGTGAACAGCACTCCTTCCATTCTGAGGACCTATAGAATCCCCGACACCTCCCATGTCTACTTCACACAGAAACAGAAACCAAAGAACCAGCATGACTCTCTCCATACTGAGTGGCCCTTTGTTTCTATCTATGTATTGTCCCTTTGTTTCTATCTCTGTATTGTCCCTTTGTTTCTATCTATGTATTGTCCCTTTGTTTCTATCTATGTATTGTCCCTTTGTTTCTATCTCTGTATTGTCCCTGCTTTCTCGCTCTTCTCCTTTCCCAGTTATAGACTCAGCTTAACCTGACAATTTTTTGTTCCTTTGCTTTGCACTTACTACCCTTAACGACGACCCTTTGTTTATAAGTTGTCATGTTGTCTTACACCATGCAGCTTGGCTTCTTAAGTGGGTTAACTGAGATCACTCAGGGATATAAATAGTATGCCATGAGTAAATTGTTATCAAACTGGAACAATTATACATGTGTATAGTTATATTTAATACACACAGCGTAATATGCTGAAAATATATTTCATTTAGACCTGTCAAGATTTTATTTTAAAAGGAATAAGAGATATGATTAGTCAGGAGCAAATTTAAAAGACACCCTTACATTACATTTGTATTCTTTTTTTCTTACATTTGAAAACAAAAAGTTATTTTGTAGTTGCGACCACAAGAAATGGCAACAGGCTATTTTGAAGGAGATTCTAAACGTCTGTGAGCAATATTATTATGCTAATTGCTGCATGACTTAATTACCTAGAAGGAGATATAGGAAAGTACAGTGTTTTTATATAATAGAGGAATGAGTAGAATGTTAATGAAAAGTGTGCTGTGAAAATGTGATTCACATTTCAAATCCTAGAACAATCACTTGTTGGCTAAAACAGAGAGATAGCCATTAGCACATCACTCTAAATGGACTGAAAAAGAAAGAAGTGCTTGTCTTTAAGGTAAATCAGGAAATGGTGAGTAAAAGATTCAAAGAACTAATAGAAAAGTATGTTTAACAAATAGCATCTGGACTGAGTTAAATTACATTAAATGTGCAGGGCAAACATTTCAGTTAAAAAGCAGAGATAATGTGACTAGAGGCAACAACAACACGGAACTGCACAAACATCAGAAATTCATCACAAAATATGGTAACTCAATTAAAAAATAATAAACCAATTCAAATGCTCAAATATGACCTTATTAACAAATTGTATTAGTTGGAAGTATTATAATTCATGATACACATTGGGATTCAATTCTGATGCTATGTGATGCCATGTACCTAACATAAAAGTATCACACAGTCGATTCATTGGTTTATAAATCCTCTGCCTTTTACCTATTCATCTCCTTCAATACTATAATCACTCCTTTTTTTTTTTTTTTTTTTTTATTTTTTTCTTTTCCAGATTGTTGTTTAGTTGGAAACTTCTTTATAGTGGCTTTTTCACTTAACAACACATATTTCCGTTTTCCCTATATGTTTGCATGGTTTGGTACCTCATTACTTTTCAGTGCTAAGTAATATTCCTTCATCTGAATCTACTACAACTTATTCATCCAACATCTAAAAAAAATCTCTGCGTGCTTCCAGGTTTTGGCAATTATGAGAAAAGCTTCTATAAACATCTATGTATAGCTTTTCATGAGAATATAAAATTTCATGGTATTTTGGTAAAAACCAAGGGCAACAGTGGTTGTTGGATGATAGGCTAAGACAATGCTTAGTTTTGCAAGTAGCTTCTTTGCAAAGTCGACATACTACTTTGTATCCTGGCCAGGATGAATGACAGTTTCCTTTTCAGTCCTGGCCAGCCTCGTTTTGCTTGGTCCAGTAGATGTAATAGTTCCTTGGTGTTATAATTTTTATTTCCTAACCTGAAAATATAATGATCATCATTTTATGTTTGCTTGCTCTCTTCTGCCTGTAGAATAACGCCAGGTAAGGTCTTAGCTCATTATGTAAGCTGATTATATGGTTATACTTGTTAGTTTGAAGAGTTATTTGTATGTTGTGGATTATCGTTTATTAGAAAAATACGTGTGTTTTTTAAACTGGTGTTTAGTTTATTAATTCTTCATCTCATGGGTTGTGCCTTTGATTTAATTTGTATCTGTAAAAGATACTACCAAGGTTATCTTAGATTTTTTCTTTACTTTTTTCTTTTTTCTTTTCTTTCTTCCTCCTCATCTTCCTCCTCCTTCTCCTTCTTCTTTTTATTTAATCTCCCAGGAGGTTTATAACCTTGATGGATGGCTTATGGTTAGAAGCAATCCAGCAAAACTTACTTTTTTATGTTAATTTAAAGTAATTTCATTTTCAAATTAAATTTTGAAGAAGGGTGCATGCCCTGTATCTAGATTTGTATTTTCACATGGAAATGTCCATTTGCTTCGACAGCCTTTGTTGAAGGCCAACATTCTCTCACTCAAGCCAGACCAGGCAGTCCTCTGCTGTACAACACATACACTTTTTAAAAAGTGTGATGCATCCGCATCATCTTGGTAAATACAGGGAATATACAGATGTGAGAAGTGTGTCAAAGGCCATTTAGTGGATAACTTCACAATCAGTGTAAACAACATTTAGTAAAAGTCTATTGCTTCATTAATAGACTAACATAGCCTATGGGAAGAATAAAGTTATCAAAAAAGAAATATGGGTTTGTGACATTTTTATGATAGTAGTCATGATAGCCATATGCTTGAAATGAGCACACAAGTAAAATCCAGTTTCTCCTCTTCTGAAAAATAATATCCAGAGTGAATTGCAAATAACCAGAGGCAGTCATATAACTGATGTTTTCTATATTGTTTTAATGGAGTACTTGTAAAAGCAACCTAAATGCCTGATCATTTATTTTGTAAGAATGATGCTGAAATGGTTATGGCAGAATTTGTAATATACATCATTGCTAGTCATGCCCGAGGCAAGTGCCTTCATCTCTGAAGAAAATAGCAGGTGTCTCTGTTGCTCCATGTCAGGTCACATCCTCTCCTGAACTTTGGTCTCAGCAAGAGCTATGGCGGACTGAGACTATGCAACTGTGGTTTGCGTGAGAATTGCCCAAAAGGCTCATATCTTTGGTCCTCAGTTGGTGAAACTATATTCTAAAGATTAGGAGGTGTGGCCTTTCTGGAGGAGGTGAGTCACTGGGGATGGGCCTTTGCAGCCACTCTCAGCATTCTCTGTCTAGTGGTTTTGTCTCACTTTGAGATCCCTCAGCTCCTGGTCCAGGTCCATGCCTTTCCGCATTATGTTCTTCAACATCACAGTCGTGGACTCTATTCCTCTGAAACTATAAGCCCCAAATCAACTTGAATTGTATAAATTGTTTTGGTTATGGTATTTCATCACAGCAACAGAAAAGTGACTAAGACATGGACTTTTCTGCCCTGACAGTCTTAGCAGATGGTTTTTCTCTCTCCCCTTGTTTCTGACCTAGGAACATCTGCAATCAGAAGTGAGTAAGCACAGATGTGAGATAAAAGGCAGCTAATCATAGGAGGAGGCAGGACAGCTGGAGGGCAGTTCTTAAGCTATTGTCTTCTTGGCTGATGTGTTAGTCCATTTTGATTTGATTATTTTGATTTTATGATTACCATGAATAAACTAGGCAACTTTGTAAGGGCAGAGGCTCATTGATCTCATTGAATACCTACTCAAGGGCATAATGTCATGTTGACTTGACTCTAGGGGGA
Source organism: Mus pahari (assembly GCF_900095145.1). Lineage (NCBI taxonomy): Eukaryota > Metazoa > Chordata > Mammalia > Rodentia > Muridae > Mus > Mus pahari. The sequence goes on along the minus strand of NC_034604.1, from coordinate 49,829,335 downwards.
GTTCCTGTGACTATGTCACAGTGTGGTGTGACTGTGTTCAAAAGAAGATAGCGTGCAAAACAGCCATGGGTGGGGCAAGAAGAGAGAGAGAGGCTTTCCTCAGTGTATCATGGCAGCATGTCCCCAAGTGACCCAGAGACCTACCCAAGTCCATGTGTTGTATATGTTCAACACCTGCCATTGCATCACTGAGGACCAGATTTCAGACACATGAATCCTTGAGGACACATCTGAACATCTTCAGATCATAGTGGGTAATAGCCTAGAGTACCCAACTCCTAGGAAGAACTCTCGGAACTGAGTCCTCATATTGACCATTTCATTATGTGCATGATTGCTGGCTTTTCTTCCTGTAATCTTGTCCTCTCTTACTCCTGTTTTCAATCATCTCCCAAGTGCATTGATTGTCTCTAGCTCTGCCTTCTGAGGGAACGTCTATCAGGACAATGACTAAGATACCCTTCTCTCTTTATAGGAAAAGGAGCTTTTAGAGCTCACTGAGTGTTCACCTAGAATCAGGACAATCTGAGGGGTTTAGAGTCCCCACTGTTTGAATGCTTCTTTAGCCTGAGCTGGAATATGATAGAAATAGACCTGGGCACAAGGGAATCCCAGAAAGTTCAGCTTGATCTTATATTTGCTTCAAAGTATTGTGTTCAGTCCTCCTGAGATGGAAGATGATCCTTAGCAGGGATGTGTATGTCAGAATCGCTGGTCTTACTTGAGTATTTGATTTGGTTGGTTTTGGCTTTTCTAGACAGGATTTCTCTGTGTAATCCTGGCTGTCTAAGAATTCTCTTTATAGATCAGGATGATCTAGAACGCAGAGATCCGCCTGCCTCTGTCTCCTGAGTGCTGGGATTAAAGGTGTACACCACCATGCCCATCTCTATATTCAAAATAATGTAGGCAACATATGGTAAATTACAGTGGAATGAAAGGCAGGGAGTGAATGACAAGTTCCCTGTCATGCCTCTTGCCTGTTTCCATGAAGAGTCAACTTTAATCACTTCTGGTTTTGGCACTACAGGTGAATACCATAATCTTAAGTGAGCCACAAATGTTGTGATTTTTTTCATTTAAAAAATATCTAGGGTAAATAGGTACATCTTATCTCTTGAAAATATTCTATGTCTGTTATATTTATTGATTTGTCTTTGAATAATGTGATTTTTAGCTTTATATACTATATTTTGCTTCCTGCTGTAGATCTTGATGTCATTTCTTTATTCTACACATTATATAATTATTATATATAGTAATATATAATTGGTGTGTTAGTATATTATCCTCCCTTATAGAAGGGAGGTTCAAATTACAATTGTCTATTTTATTCTATATTATTGACCTTACCATTTACATTTAATTCATGATCATAATTATACCTTACATGTTTTGGTTATGCATTCTAAAAGTTTAAGAGAAACAAATGATAAATTCTTATACCAATAGAATCCTGCTCACTGGGGAGCCAAGAGTGTTCTGAGATGGTAAATCTTTGCCTTGGGCCCCAAAGCACAAGGCTACACTCCCTGTGATGTCATTAATTCAGCATCTGGGGAATCAGCCGAAGCACCTCCAGCTCAAATTAGTTAATGCTTGAACATAATTACTGCAAGAGAAAATACTAGAGTCAGCTAGGCACTTCAAAAATATCTCTATGCACATGAAAAAGCATTTTTTTGTTGTTTTACAAAGTAAAACTTGCATTTTTATGCTAGGTTACAGTGTAACACATTTTATACTTTTCTAATAATTTCTCTCTTTGATCCATGAGTTATTTGTCAGACAACTTTAGGCTACTTTCTTCTCTCTCTCTCTCTCTCTCTCTCTCTCTCTCTCTCTCTCTCTCTCTCTCTCTCTC
>NC_034604.1:49786151-49826871 GCF_900095145.1 Mus pahari | reverse complement strand
CCTGCCTCTGCCTCCCGAGTGCTGGGATTAAAGGCGTGCGCCACCACGCCTGGCTACCATTTTCTAATTAGTATTTTTCAGTATATTTCAAATGACCTATACTAATATTTTTATCTTGAAGTCTAGTTTTAAATGAATGTAGTCATCAGTTTTATATGGTTGCTGATATCTAAGGTTACCATCACACATGTGCTGATATTCTTGATGCTATTCCACAGGCTCTAGCTCCACCACAGCTCTCTCCTAGTCAATCAGTGTTCTTCCTGTTCTTCAGACTGGATAATTCCTGTTTGCCTCTCTTAAACCTGTCTGCACCTTATGTCAGTTCCAATTCCTGCTGAGGGCTATTAGTACGTTTTTTGTTTCAATTATTATTGTGTTTTCAGTTGAACTTCTGGTTCTTTTCAGAATTGGAATATTTAAGTGATATTCCGTACTTAAGAAATCACTGATTCCATGCTTTCTTTCTGTATGAGCCTCTTTGTATCACCTCTGTGTGCTAAGACTCATTTTCATCCAAGGCTGAGAACCAGGCTACATTTTTTGCGTTTAATTGACCTATTGGGAAGCATTTAATTATGTGATGGCATCAATCAGTTGGATTAGGAGATTGACTTTTATAACAGTCTTTAACTATTAGTATTAGGATAAGGAGATATGTGCATAAAAACAGAAGAATTTGAAAACTTAAACCAAACAACAAGAAAATGGTTCAAAGTACATCTTAGCTCCCAATGCAAGAAGTACAATTATAAAACACTTGGAAAAAAAATATTGAGAAAGAAGCTGGAGAGAGTGCTCAGTGGTTACAAACACTATTCTTGCAGAGGATCCAGTTCAGTTTCCAGCACATATATCATATAGGTCACAGTCACCTTTAATTCTAGTTCCAGGAGATCTTGTGCTCTATAGACTCCACCGGTATCTACATGCACATAGTGTGCAAAAATTCATGTAAGCACACACACATATGCATAACTTGAAAAAGGAAATCTTTAAAAAGTCAAAGCCTCTAGATTAAATATTAAGGTTAAGGAATGTTTGCATATATATATATATATATATATATATATATATATATAATAGTGAACAACACAGTTGAAAAATTGAATTGAATGAATTGAATCAAAATTTAAAACATTTGCATTTTCAAAGACTATCATTAATTTAAGGCTCCTTGCTCCTCTATGCTCCAGAGACAGCCACATCTTCTCATGCAGGGTCAGCCTTACCCCTTAGACATACTGGTGAAGACTGGAGGGAACAGATTTGCCCATATTGACCATTTGGTTACCAGGGCTGCCAGCTCATTTAGGAAAGGATATTGTTGTCATCAATGACCCCTTCATTGACCTCAACTACATGGTCTACATGTTCCAGTATGACTCTACCCATGACAAGTTTATTGGCACAGTTAAGGCTGAGAATGGGAAGCTTGTCATCAACAGGAAGGCCATCCCTATCTTCTGGGAGCAAGATCTCACTCACATCAAACGGGGTGATGCTGGTGCTGAGTATATTATGGAGGCAACTGGTGTCTTCACCAACATGGAGAAGGCAAGGGAAAACTTGAAGGGTAGGCCCAAAGGGTTATCATCTCTGCTCCTTCTGCTGTTGCCCCTGTGCTTGTGATAGGTGTGAATCACAAGAAGCATGGCAACTCCTTCAAGACTGTCAGCAATGCTTCCTGCATCTTAGCCACCTGACCAAGGTCATCCATGATAATTTGTCACTGCGGAAGGACTCATGACCACAGTCCATGCCATCACTGCTACCCAGACTGTAAATAGAAACTATGGAAAGCTATGACATGATGGACATGGGACTGCCCATAACATCATCCTTGCATCCATTGGTGCTGCCAAGGCTGTGGGCAAGGTCACCTCAGAGCTGAATGGGAAGCTCACTGGCATGGCATTCCATGTACCTAACCCCAGTGTTTCCATCCTTGATCTGACATGCCATCTGCAGAAAGCTGCTAAGTATGACGACATCAAGGAGGTGGTGAAGCAGGCATCTGAGGGCCCACTAAAGGGCATCCTGGGCTACAGTGATGACCAGGTTGTCTCCTGCAACTTTAACAGTGATACCCACTCTTCCACCTTTGATGCTGGGGCTGGCATTGCTCTCAACGACAACTTAGTAAAACTCAGTCCTGGTATGACAATGAATATTGCTACAGCAACAGAGAGGTGGAACTTATGGTAAAACTGACCTCCAAGGATTAAGAAGCGCGGGATCACCTGCCCCAGCAAGGACACAAGAACAAGAGAGAGCTCCTTGGCTGTTGAGGATTACCTGTCCCAACTCAGCCTCCAAACACTCAACATTTCCCTCACAGTTTCTATCCCAGACCCCTAGAATAACAGGAAGGATCTAGGGAGACCTATTTTCTTGGATATCATCAATAAAGTTCAATGCAAACAATTCACCCGTACACACACACACACACACACACACACACACACACACAAAGAATTTATATATGTGTGTCATAGTTTTGGAGGAAATATTTGTAAATCAAAATTTTGATAAATTACTTATATCCAGACTGTATAATTGATCCTAAAGCTTAATAAGACATCAAATGGCCTCCTTTAAAAATAGTAACTGTACATAGGCATTTCACTATGGAATATGTGAAGCTGAAAAATGAAAAATACACAGTATCATTATTGTCAAAGAAATACAGATCAACAACTCAATATATGAGATCTTTTACTTATTGGGACAGCTACAATAATGATAGCAAACAAAATGTCTCCAAAACTATGAGAAGTGGGACCCAAGAGGCCCTTACACAATACATGCTACTGTTGGTACTTTTGATTGCCAACCAGAACTAGATGATAAAATTCTGTGGCTGCATACTTTGGTTGCAGAGCATAGAAGAATTAAGCCAGAAGTAATCCGTCAGCTTCCTGTATGCCTGCTAACTTGCGTAGTGCATAGTTCCAGAATGTGCTCTGTACACTGCTAAGGGAGAAAAACCATCAGTGGTTTTACCCAGCTGTGGATTCTTCAGGTGGCAATAACCAATCAGCCAAGCAAAATGTGCTCATTGATACAGTAGTGGTGTGACTGTTATGGAGGTCCCCAAAGACTTTCTGATCAGTTTGTAGGACCACATTGTAGTGGCTATTCCTGGTTGTCAACTTGACTATATTTGAAATGAACTACAATCCAGAATTGGAAGGCTCACCAGTGGACCTAATCTGGAGACTGGGAGATAGAAGTTTCTGATCTGGATCTTGGTATGGAGATCTTGAGACACAGTGGTGATTGAATCCAGAAGATTAAGACAGGGAGATCTCCGAGTCCAAGGTCATCTGGGATTAAAGGTGTGGTGGCACACACCTTTAATCTGGGCTACACCTTCTGCTGGGGACCATATAAGGACATTGGAAGAAGGGAGTCTGTCTCTTGCTCTTTCGCCTTCTTGCGGTGTGGGACTCAGCAACTGCTAGATCCTTGGACTTCCATTCACAGCTACTACTGAACCATTGTTGGGATTTGGACTGCAGACTGTAAGTCATCAATAAATTCCTTTACTATATAGAGACTATCCGTAAGTTCTGTGACTCTAGAGAACCCTGACTAATACACACATTCTCATGCCTACTACTGTACAGACTATTGTACAGTTTATCAGAAGCCCATGACTCGGGAAGCTATGTGGGCTATGGGTGAATCTGCTCTTGATGTTTTGCTAAATAGACATGTCATCACACTGCCTACTAAACATTCATGTTTTTAACCTGTCGTGGCTCTTACAGCCTTGGTCACAGAAGCTTCTTTTATGCAGTGAGTGATGATTAGTACTGAGACTAACAATGGATCAGACTGACGAGACTGATTACTGAGTACTCAAATATAAGTGGAGCGTCTCTTATCACCTCCTTCAAAGCTCAGAGAACACCACAGAAAGGGGGGGGGGTTCTAAAGGCCAGAAGCTAGGAAAGAGTGCTACAAAAGCTGTGCCTTCTGGACATGACATAACTATTGCACCCATGAACTACAGCAGTGTTGATCACGTGCACAAGACCTGCACAATACTGGGCCCCTCAACATGGCATCATGAATGGAAGAGAGGTTATGAGGCTCTGTCAACTCTAGAGCAGCTATAGGTAGTTCATAATTACTGGAAGAGGTAGGACCATGTTCTTAGTGGTATAATCATGGTCTTTCTTGGCCAATGCCTTTGGTCAAGTAAGTAAGTAGTATTCATAGTCATATAACCAACTATAACTAACCATTCTGAATCACCAACCAACAAACAAAATCTATGAAATAGGAGGAGTACTTACTAGAAAAGGAGAAGAGTTTATCAGGAGTGAGTAAGAATTAAGGGAGGATATTGGGTATGTGGTATATGCTCACAGTCAAACACATATAAGTATATCATTTGAAATAATAAAAAGAATAAGAGAAACTGCAATCCTCAGGCATCAATAACAGGTATGTGAGCTGTTACTTAGGAAACAACCATGCAGTATGAGTATTGTCTGTTAGCCACAGAAGCAGCCATGTCCCAATTTCCCATCTTGTGTGCATTTTTGTCTCTTGTCATTGGACTTCTGCGCTTTTCAATTTCAAATCTTCCAGTGTTTTCCATCACTCTGAAACTAATGAACAAACTTTAGACAGTGTTTCACAAAGAACTGGAAAATCTGACCTCTAGCATTGAAGACATACCATAAGTGAGAAATGTATTTTGTATGTGAAGTTACTGACATTCTGGTGTTGTTGGCTCATTCTGAAGATTTTTTATGTCACTGTTGCAGTATACTTCTAACCTCAAGCCTTTGTTGGTCTGGATCTTCCCACTTAAGTGACTTCTTTAAACTCAGTGACATACTTCTTTTTCTGGTTTACTAACTCAGCATCTGGTCCTTCAGGAGAAATCCAACAGTATTGCATGTGTTCCTCTTGACTGTAGCCATTGTAGCTTTCCCTCTTATTGCTGTTTTAACATTTACTTTGTTTATGTAATTTATGATTTACTTATATCTGTAAACATTTAACTGGGAGAAGGGACCAAAACTGTTTTCCATCTTTATTGTGCTCACAATACTAAGATGATCTTACTGCATAACTGAGTCAGGATTTGTGTCATACGTGGATCCCTTTAGTGCAGTTCCATACCTCATTTGGGATAGCTAGACGCTAAGATGAATTACTATCCTCTGTGTTTATGACCCCAAAACTACTCTCTGTTACAGGAATTCAGTGATTCAGAGTGTACTTGGATAAATTCGCTTTCAGCATACAGTCTATTGACAAGTATTACCCAAATACTATGGTTTGGGAATTTATATACTTCAAGTGTGGGCTTTATGCTCTATGTGATTAATATGAGTGTATACATTTGTCAAAAAATATATGTATATATCTGTGTACCATACATATGTATAAATATGTGTATCAATTTATGTATGCTGATTATCCCTGTATCCTTAGGATAAATCCCACTTGACTTGGCATGTGATCTTTAGAGGTATATTTGGGTACTGTATTCGTTGAGAAGTATTGTGTCTGTGTTGTCAGGCATGTTTGTAGTTTCCCACAGTAACTGTTATTTTGAACCTGTTTTGGATCAGGGCAATCCTGACTTTGTAGAATGATTTTGGGAGTGCCCTCTTTTTTTCCGTGATTAGGAACTGTTTGAAAATAATTAGTGTTGATGCTTTGCTAAGAGTATAAAAAGGTTCTGTAGTAGACTAACACATGGCATACATCCTAGAAGATGTTCTGTGTGTTCAGGAGAAACATGTATATTTGGAATCCATAAGGAGGAAGGTTTGGTAGAGACACGAGGCTCCTCTGAACTGTAAAGACTGTCTTTGATGTTTCCTTCCTGATTTTTTTCTTTGGTCTGAGTTCTCTACACTCTGGTAGCAGTGGTGTATTGAAGTCCCACTATGACTGCACTATTAGATCTAATAATGTTTCCTGTGTAATACAGTATCTGTCACTGAATGCCTGCATTTTTATAATTTTTTTCCTTGAGTTTATCCCTTTATCATCATTCAGTCACTTTCTTTTCCCAGTTTTACAGGGTTTGATTTAAAGTCTGATTTATTTGGTATAAGTATAGCTATGTCCATTCATTTTTGGTTCCCATTCCTACATATCTTTATTTTATCTCCTTTGATTCTGTATGTGCTTTTAGCAATGAGAAGTTTTATTAGTGTGGGGTTTTTTAAAGTTACTTTTAAATACATTTTTAAATAAATATTTTTATAAGAAATATTTGTTTGTGGGGTATGTGTGGCATGCTGCATCAGTTAAGGTCAGAGTACAACTTGCAAGAGCATATCATTTTCCTTCTGCTCTGTGAGTCCTTGGGATCAAATCTGGTCTTGGGAGCAAGGGACTTTGCCTGCTGAGTCATATCAGTGGCCCTCATTAATACGTCTTCAATTTATTTATATTATGTCAGTTTAAATATTTTAATGAGAGAAATTAATACATTTGTATTCGGGGTATATTTACCTTGAAAGACTACCTGTTGTTTTATATATGTTATTCTCTGTTGTTTTTGTGGAACCTGTTTCTCCTTATTGTTTCTCTTTAAAGTATCAGATTCTTCTCTTGGTCTTTGTAAAATCCCACTTTAATTGGGTTTTATATTTTCCTCTGTGTTTTATGATTGATCTTATCTTCCTTTGCTTCTCCAAGCAAAGTGACTTTACTCATTGTTCTCTGTGTCTGGTCTGATGATGATGAATTCCTTGTTTCTGCTTAGTTCAAAGACGTCTTGTTTCTCCTTCATGTCTGAAGAGTGGTTGTTCTTGGTGTAATGTGCTTGGATGGACATTGGATTCTTTTAGGAGTTTAAACACAGCATTGTCCTCTCTCCCGTGTCTGTGAAGTCTGCTGGAAAGTCTTTCATTAACCCAGACTGGCTCTCTTGGACATGATTTGCCATTTTTCTCTTGCTATGTTAGAATTTTCTTTTCTTGGGCTTTGACAGCTTTGTTATAATGGGCCAGAAGTGAAAACTATTTACTCTTTTGAGATTTCTAGATCTGAAAGAACGTATCTTTCCCAATAATAACTTTTCAGCCAGGCTTTCTATCCGTTTCTTCACTGGGTGGTTCCATAGGTCTTGGGACCTGATGTCACTCTTTTTCCATTAGTATTATTTTTAATCTGCAATTTATTAAAAATAACACGTGTTCAAGATGAGAAAATCTTCTGCTTGATATAGTCTGTTATTAGGGTTCTTTATATATTTTATAGTCAATGAGTTCTTTGGATCCAAAGTTTCTTTTCATTTTTATAATAGTGTCTAATTAGATTGTGATTTGTTACAATAATTTTGCTGAATTTTCTCTCTACACTTTTTCCCACCTTGCCTTTTAAATGTATCATTTTTTTATTTTTAAATTATGTGTAGATGTTTGTGTATGGACATGCACACATCAGTGTAGGTGCCCATGAGAGTAGAAGAGGTTGTTAAATACACAGGAGCTGGAATTACAGCTGATCACGAGCCATGAGGTATGAATGCTAGAACTGAACTGGGGTCCTCAGGAAAAGCACACAGTATTCTTAGCTACTGAGCCATTTCTTCAGCCACCCTCTAATCTTGTTTAATTAAAAACATTCTTCTGAAGTCTTTTACAGGTTTTTCTTCTAGTTTTTTTTCGGGATGTGAGTGCTTGGGGAAGGGGTGTTCCTAGGAAGGTATAGAGTTCCTTTGGAGGTGTCAGTTACATGTTTCTATGCCCCTGGGTTGACATCGCTGTCTTTATCCATTTGTAAGCATGGCTTTTGCAGTAAAGGACCTTCTTTTGCAGATATGTCCATCTTATTGTCCACTGCTTCCCATGTATGGAATGGAATGTGTGGTCCCATTTGACTATAGCAGCATATTCTCTATGCAGTTCCTTCTGCTATGATTGATAGCTTTAGGCTAGATGTGTGGAGCACTAGAGGCATGTAGCCCACCATTCTCTGCATGCTAATGAGGTGCAGTGGAGGCATTATGCAGGTAGTAAGTTGTAGATGTTGGTATCAGGAACTGGCTTGGCAGATTGCCTCCAAACCCATTGATGTCACCCATAGGTGACGGGGACCCTGTGCATCTGTTGCCATGGCAATCGCCATACATTCCCAGAATCCATTTGGCTGACCTCCCACCTTTACCTGTGAGCAATTATGTCACAACCCAAATAAAAGGCAGGCCCTCCTGAACTCTGCCCTCTTTTTCCCCTTCGCCTTCCATCTTTGCCCTCTTCTCCCGCAAAAGCCTTGCACATGGAACTGTATTGGCCTGGTGTGGTCTGTCCGGACACGAGCTGTGATTCTCACACAACAGTAGGTGTAGGGAAACTGATACATGGCACTAGTCATTAGTTGTCACTAGTGTTTTTGTAACTAGGTCCACAGGAATAAGAGGTTTGCAGTCTCAGGAAGTGCTAGCAGGTAAGGCTGGGCATACTGTAGAATGAACTTACTGATTTTTAAGGGCTGCACAGATTCTAGTTACTCCATGGCATCTAAGGTCAATAACTGGAACAGTATAGTGCTTGCTTGCCAGTAGTCAAGGGGAAATGGGTGGCTTTGGAGTGACACACAGTGTAACGGAGGTAGAGTGAGAGTGTTGTTAATCTCAAGTGGCCCCATGCTGCTAATGCATGTTTATTGGTGTTTATTATGACCTGGGGTGTGCCTCTACAACCAGGCAAGCTTATACACTCCTCATCATGGTGTGAAACCTGTAAAGATCAGCTAAGAAGAAATGGTCCACGTGTTCTCAATATCCTTAGGGGATGCTGACCCTCCTCCATTCATTTATTTTTTTCAGTCAAATTGTTTTGAGCAAATCTCAGCTGGAGAAATAGAGAAGTTAGTATAAATTGCTCTGTTCCCCTCTTGATATGCCGTCTTTACTCTCCAGGATTTTTTTATGCCTCATCTATTCATTTTCTGATATTTTTCCTACCCAAATATTAGCTATTCGTGTCTTGGGTTCTTTGTGTGTGTGTGGGGGGGGGGATGGATCTTAGATCAGTAAATCTTCTTAGAGAAAAAATTGTTCACTGACCCTGAAATTTTGATGTTTCAAGTCACATTAAGCACGATGTACCTGATGTATAAGAGTGTGTTTATCTCTGAGTATCTGTGCCCTAGCACTGATTCTCCAAATCATTGATCTGTGTTCCAGGATGAGGGATTAAAATATAGATAATCTAATTTCCAAACTTTTAAGCTTTACACACGAATATTTTCCAGAGAACATATTAAAGCTGGTGCAATGTTCTGAATTATTTAACATGTATTATTTTATTGTGGATTTTCTCATGGCAGTGTTCTTTAAAAGTCTATGAACTTTTAAAATTCATTTTAGTTGCATTTCCATGGTTTTTTTTTTTCATTCTTTGTTGTTTTATTACTTTGCTGCTCTTTCAGTTCTTTGCAAATTTTAGGATTTATTACTATTAAGTGTGAGAGACACGCACATGCCATGTCACATGTGTGGAAATCAGAGGCAAACTCTGTGAAGTTGGTTCTCTCAATCTCTATGTAGGCTCTAGAGATCGAACACCAGGTTTGAAGGTGTGCACTTTTGTCCAATGAGTCTTCTCTCCAGTTTTCTGTTCCATCAGTTTTTGTCTTGTTCTTCATTCTATGACTTCTGAGCTGGCAAGGCATTGTAGAGAGTCTGAGGTTAAAGCAGAAGTGGGAAGCCAACGTCTGGTAGTCGGTTTCATTCTGAGTGGCTTCTTTGTAACAGAACTTCTTCAACTCAGCTGTCTGGCTTGGAACATTTTCTTAACTTTTCAGAAAAAGAAGAACCATGCTAAGCTGCTACCCCTCAGCTTTCTTTTATCTACAATTTAGGATAACCTCTAGTGGTTTTGCTTCATTATATTTTTAATAGTTGTCAAAGTTATAAGATGAGGCTTGGCATCTAGCTGACACTCAGGATCAGTTCTTTACTCTTGTACTCCTGGTTCTGAGAGTGTGTAGTCATGTCGAAACATTCTTTCAGAACTCTCGTGAAACCCCATGCCATCATTTTAATTTACAAGAATCAATTATTTGATGTTCCTATAGGTCACTTATTCCTGAAATGGGAGCCATAATGGCAAGGACCATAGTGTCACAAAGTGCCAGGGGAATACAGAAACAGTGTGATTCTGAAGTAGACAAGCTCACATCTGTGTAAATCCTTCAGTTGCTTTGGATTGTAAATGCTGGCCAAGTACAAAACAAGGTTGAAATATATTCCTTGAAACAAACAATCTAGTGGATATTTGAGAGCACCCAGGGTATTCATCACCTGAAGTAAGAATGTGTAAGATTCAGATTCTGTTTTAGTACTAGCTCTGTGATTTTCAGAAATCCTCCAATTTATGTATGTGTCACCAGGTGTTTTGTTTTGTTTTGTTTAGAGATTTGAGATATTAAGAATTTTTCCTGTTAATGGGTAATAAGTTTTCAGGAAAGATGTTATATTGGCTTGTTTACAATCTATCCTGTGTCAGCTTTGAATGGTGGCATCAACAGAAGGTCACTTATCCAACCATTTGAGGCAGGTTCAGTCAACATGTGAATCTGTGACTTTGGGTAAGATTCTTGAGTCATGATTGTTACCTGAAGTGAAAATTTCTGGTTATGTCATGTGATGCAGTCTCATGTGATGTTTTGCTGAAGCAAGACCTGTGAGAGGAAACATGATGTTTGAAGGGAATATAAGTAGGACCCAATAGACAGGGGTGGGAGTGTTTACATAGGTAGCCATGCAATGCTTTGTTGGTCTCCATTCTTTGCTGATCTTTTCTTTGTTGAGGGAGGCATGGCTTTCCACTGGTTCTGGCCACTCTCCCTGACTTGTGCTGGTCTTAGCCACTCCCCCTGACTTGTGCTGATCTTGGCCACTCCCCCTGACTTGTGCTGGTCTTGGCCACTCCCCCTGACTCGTGCTGATTGGACGGAGGCCTGGCTGTTTCTGCTGGACTGTGCCACCGTTGCTGATCCGTGTTTGGTGAACTGGACTGCTGGTATCCTGACAATGGAGATTTGAATCACCCCAAAGAATTACTTCTAAACATCTACATATCCCCTTGTCCTATTTTCCATTTTATTCTCCCCTACCTTTGGACTGTAGACTAAAAGAGGGGAGGTCAAAGAGTTTGAGAACTCTTATTAAAAAGTAGGTCTTATGAACAGTCTCCCTTGCACTGAAATTTTGCAAGTTTTAGATTTACATTTTAAAAATGAAAACTTTTATCCTGTTAACAAAGATAAAAGTCTTAGTGTGACTTTTCTTTCCTTTCCTTTCCTTTCTTTTCTTTTTGAACAAAAGACCAGTCAGAACTCATCAATTTCATTGGTTCCCATGAAGAGTGGAGTGGCATGTATTGTGCGGTGAAGATAAAGGCCTTTAGGGTTGTCAAATAAGGGGACTCTCAAGGGAAATTTTCTAAGTTTTTCAGCTCTGTGTTCTTACTTGTAAAATGGATATTGTGTATTATTATTATTATTATCATAGGAAACAATATAATAGTGCGCAGTTTTATTTTCTGTAGGTAGGCACATGGTCACTAATCTTTAAATGTCAGTTAACTGTTATTAAGAGTAAAAACAAAAGAGGAAAACAAAAAGAAAGAACATAAAAATATAGTTGCAGTTGGCCTATAGTAACTGTCTATGCTTGGTAACAACATTGTCTGTAGCACAAAACATTTTAACATTTATAGCTTAAAGACTGGGGCTGAGGGTGGAAAGATGGTTCATTTAATGAATTCCGTAATGCTCAAGAAAAGAGGAACTGAATTAGAATTCCCAACATTCATATAAGGTAGAATATCACAATGAGTAATAAGTGTGTTTGCAGCCCCAGAGCTCTGTGATTGAGGTAGGTAGGTCCCTAGAGGTAGTTGGCCAACTAGTCTAACCAATTGGTGTGTTCCAGACTTAGTCAGAAACCTTGTCTCAAAATATAAGGTGAAGAGCAACTGAGGAATGGGTGCACACACCCAAACATGCACATACACCACATAGGTGTATGATGAACAGTTAGCTCTCAAATTTTCCTGATCAGTTTGCTGTTCTAATAAATGATGGGAATATTTTTAGAATTCATCCTGGCCAAGAGTAGAGTAAAACCAAGGTGGTATTAATGCTACTTTCAGATGAATATGGGGCCTATTCTAAAGTTACCTAAGAATTCTTGTGTAGTTTAGAGATGAGTTCATTCTTTGGGCACAGACAGCAACAATAAAAAGAATGTTTAACTTTTGCATAGTTCCAAAATAAAATGTTGCATATCCTAAAGAAGTCCTAAGATAATTTCAGAAGTGGTAGCTGGAAATAAGATCACTGAGTAGCTCTAGGAAGAAAATTTTAAATATCCACCATCTTTTAGTACATTTAGTGATGGTGTGAAGAAATGCAAATATGTGTAGTAATTTCATAGATAGTGCATGTCCATGACTGTTTACAGTTTGTATAGAATTAGTAAATTTTTGTACAAGAGAAACCTTTGTCTTCTACATGTTTTATCATGAGAACATTAAGATTATGATGATCTTTTTAAACCCCCCATGTTCAAAGCTTACTGGAAAGAATAGCTGAATTTTTAAAAGATCATTTTCACTTTGCATGATGAATTATTTCTGAATTTCATGGGGCTTTAGCCAAAATTTCTATCCAATTTTCTGTTCCTATTGATAAAATATAACTGTTATATTCTTCTCAATTACATATCAGAAGTAAGCTATTAAACCATAATACCAATAAAACACTAACTCTTTTTTGAAATCAAAAAGTATCTAATATCAATGTCGGAGTGAGGTTTGTAAAAATGTCATTATTCCTGAATTGTGTTATTGCCATATTATTTCACTGAAGGATGTGGATAAGAATTATTCATCTAAATGTTACTCAGAGAAGATAATGGGCACTGTTAAAATGCTGCTTGAAAATACACACAGCAAAATATCTATGAATTTATTTTTAACCTAGATAAAATAAGACAAATATACATAATACAAACTGGATATTTAAAATATCATTAACAAACTATTTAAAATAAATTGCATTTTTAAAAATCTCATTTATTTTTGTAAAAAAACACCACAGTCTGGCATCACACTGAATTGTTGAAGCCTGTTTGTTGAATTGGGGGAATCGTCAAGGTGCAGGCCCCTGGCTGTGGGGACAGTTATGAGCTCACATCATTTTATCTGCGTGTAGTCTCCTTTTGGATTACAAATCACTGAAGACAGACATAGTCATCTGTACAGTGTTTGAGGAAGACATTTCCTCTCTTCTGTTTCCTATTTACAATTCCACTGGGTTCATAAAATGGTCAGATGCTACGGAGCCATGAACAAACTACAGAGCTTTTAATAGAGCCATTCATCGGCTCCCTTGAAGGTTAGTGCTCTCTCTCCAGGGAGGGCTCTCGGATAATAAGAGGAAAATGAATGCCAGTTGAGCACCTGTAATCAAATTACTCTTAATTCCCTCAACTCCTGTCAGATACCGAGCCTCTCATATCGTCTCATAGGTGGGCATTTTACAGACGCCCGTGGTGTAAAGCAGTTGGTTTACCTTCTCACTTCTCTCTTGTTTTCCAGCCACCATCCATCACGACTGGGTAAATCTTGTCAGACAGAAAATCCCAGCCGTTGCAACAGTCAGACATAGTGCCAGCCTCGTCTACATTGCACCTGTCATTTCTCGGCATTAAGCACGCGAGGAAAGGAGCCAGAAGAGTGTTAGTGGAATGGATGCGGGCAATGTGCCCAGCATGTCAGCAGGGTGGCCTCCACTGTGGTCTAGCAGGATGCGACTACTCCTGAGGAAAGCGTCACAGCCCCCACTTTAGAGAGAAGGACTGATCTTGTAAAAGCCTTGCAGCCTCGGACCCAGAGCAAGCCGTAATTTAGTTCAGACTCTCGCAGACCCCACCTGTCACGTGTAACAAAACAAGAACAGTACAAAACACCAAGCTTCAGACCCTTTCAGCTGGGCTATAACTCATCCGGCTGCGAAGGCTGCAGAGGGAATTAGTGAACGGCTTTAAGTGTTCCTTTTCATTTATAGTGTAGCACTTGGGAGCAGAGATGGATGCAGGATACAGCCACAGACATGCTTGGGATTTCACTGATTTTATTTGTACGGGTTGAACCTTAACTTATGCTTATGGTTTTTAACGTTGACTTTTGCTGAACATACACCAGGCATAACACGTGGAAAATAATGGGCTTGTACAATTACTGAGGCATGCAAGACAGTGAGGGTATGGTAATTTTTTTTTTTTTTTTTTTATTACAAGTGAAATGACTTTCACCTTAGAAAACCTTATGGGCCAAGGGCTACAGGTACGCATCCAACCTTAAAAATGATGCTGTTTTGATGGAAATAATTTTTATGGTTTATTCTAAAGCTACCTATAATTGGTTCTGGCATAATGAACAACAGACTTAGAAATGCTTACCTCACTGGTGTGTTAGGCCAATAGGTTAAAACATCCCTTGCTAGAAATAGGTATAAATAGAGATGCTTCCTAATTTTTGTCTGGTCAGCTATCTGAACTTATCATCTCATTATCTTAATGACCAAATGTCAGTTACAGCATTGAATTTCATATTAAAGTAATGAGTGAAATGACTAAACGTCTACTATCTCTTTGCTTGTTGTTATATTTTTTTAAAGTATTTGACAATGCTGAAAGAAGCATAGGCAGATGGACAGATAGGCAGATAGACAGATAGACAATTTATTTAATTCCTCACCAGGCCATTGAAGGCAGTTCTGTCTCTGGTGTGTCTTCAGTGTGTCTCACACAGTTTATTTCACTGTATTTTGCTGAAGTGTGCATGTCTTATTCCAAGGCTTTCTTGGCCCCTGTTTCATTCCTCACACTTTAAGAGTTTCGGTTTTATCATTTCATTGTAGAGAAAGACATTAACACTTCCGGCATACTAAAAAAAATCCAGAGCAGCTACCGACAGGCAAATAATCCTTTTCTGTGTCTCTGATCCAAGATGTTTTGTGGCTTTTACTACCTGCAAGCTATATGATTAGTATAAATATCGTTTGCCTTCTGTGAAACACACACGTGGTCATTTCTCTACCGCTGCTTCTTTCCTCTTGACATTATTATGTGCAAGTGATTCCTGGATCTGAGCTACTCATTCGAGAATCTTGAGAAGAAAGAGCCTAAGGAAACTCAAAATCCAAGGAAATTAAAAAGACATGAGAGGAGGCATCTTTGAGAATTGCTTACTCTCCCGGCTCTGGAAGAATTACCCTACTTCCTGCATCATGTGCACGTATTTAATGTTTAATTGCTATATTTGCTGTTATATGTAGGCACAACATATCCACTCACATACCCTTCCTTAATGATATTTAGGCTTCAAACTGTATTGTGAGAATACATGTTTTTAAATTTGAACATTTGGTAGCAATATAAGAGCTGATACTACTTGCTTGCTTCCTAGACTGTATGAATGATAAGTAATAAGATACATCATATTTATTATCATATCTATGTTTTCTGGTGCCAGATACACATGTACCACTTTCTATACATTCTAAGCTCCTATCCCCTTAAAGAGTCGTGGATCTAGGCCTGTGGTTCTTCACCTAGAAGGAATGGGATGTTCTCAACTCCCCTTGATGGGCGGTTTCCACATCCAATGGAACCTGCTCCATGTTTATTTTACACTTAGAATGTCTACTTAGCTGACCCTGAGTTCACTGAAAACTTTGGTGACCATTTTTTCAAGTATGTGGAAGAGGACACAAACCTGAAACTAAGGCAGAGAAAATGATAGAGATGAGCAGAGAGTCCTGTGACTATTGTTGAAAGGGTTTATTGAGGTACGCCTGAAAAAGCCTCTAGTCACTATACTTTCAAACAAGGACTGATTGGTGACTGTCAGCTACTCATCCATATTCAACCTTAAACCCCAGACCTGGAAAAATGTTACATTATCCGACAAAACAAAACAAAAAACAAAACAAAACAAAACAAAGCAAAACTGCAAATGTAATTAGGATTATTAACATTCTGATACAGAGATGACCCTGGGTTTTATTTGTAGACTTAACTTGGCCACTCAATTCCTTAAAGGAAAGAATTTCTCTGGTCAGTGTCAGAAAATTCATGGGGCAGAGGAGTTGAAGTAGGGAGAGCATAAGTACATGACACACTCAAGACATCATTCTTGAGCTATAGATGGTGCGCATCTGTAAGATGAGAGCTGGAGGGAAAGGCCTCTGGGAGCTAGGTTACCACCTCATTAACTGCTAGCAAAATTCAAGGACCTCATTTCTACCCTACAAGGTATAATTCTGCCAAGAGAAGCTGGGCTTAGCCCCGAGCTGATTGTCCTCTGGGTCCTTCAGCTCTGCTGGTGAAAGCTTTGACTTTGACCTTCCAAGCCCTGCAGCAAAGAAACCAGTGTGGATATTGTGGCCTCTTACCTGTGCAAAGTCCAGGTAATAAATGTTGTTTTCAGCTACTAAGCTTGTCATAATCTGTTATAGCCTCGATAGAAAGCTAAAATCAATGTAACTGAAAAAAAAGGTTTTTGGCTCTTCTAAACGACAACAACAAAACTCCTCATGTCTTCACAATTGTAAATTTACCTAAATATATTGCAATATTAGAAGAAAATATACCAAATTTTTTGGCGTATAAAGTACTTGTTCTCTGACAGAAAAATGTTGAAATGTTATTATATAATCTATATAGATTTCTATAATGTTTTCGTTGGTTTTGTTGGTCTCTTGGTAGGAAAGGCGGCATCTTGAGAATAAGAATACTGCCCAAGATTGGAAATAAGTGAAATATGCAGAGGATGTGTACATTAGAATGCATCTTGCGTGTTGATTTTGTTACCAGAGTCCTAAAGAAATACCTGGGTTTTGGGGTTAAATGGTCTAGGGTTAGGGACCGCCCTCCTAGAACATTTTTCAAACAAAGAAGAAAAACAGAGACAAGAAAACAGGTTAAATGAGATTTTAATAAGATGAATGCAAGGTAATACTCTACCACCTGTGAGAATAGCACGTCATGTAGGCCTGAGGGACTTACTTTTTATGCCAGGCCTTTGTTCATTATAGTTGTTATTGACAGGAGCATGGAAACTGTAGTCTATTCCCTGTGGCTTGAACTTCTGCTGCAACATCTGTGCATTATTTGGGGGTGGGGGTGGGGGTGGGGGTCAACCACTCTGTACAGTGCCTCACTGGTAAGATGTCTGAAGTAGGCACCTGGGCAGAAATATTAACTTGCCCACATGAGCGAATCTTTACTTGGGCATGATAGGACATGCCCAAGTAAAGATATCTGGCTTTGGCTGGGTAGTAGGACTCACACATGGTCCAAGGAATAAGATGTGTCATTAGGTAGGTGAAGATGCATAGCTACATATTTGTTGTTGTTGTTGTTGTTGTTGTTGTTGTTGATAGTTTACCTGCTGGAATTTTCTGCGTCATACATTGGAGATCTAAACATATTTTACTGTCAGGGTGCAAACCAAGGATGTGTGTTTGAGAGAGGATAGTACTAACCATATTCATTGTCTGCTTGCTTCCTTTCTAGCTTTGGGTCACTTGTGAGCTTCTGCTTGTGGCTCTGTTTTTAATCTTTCAGTGGACTGGCAGAGGTGGCAAATACATGACAAACAGCTTGGAATTTTAGCAGTAGAGTTCTTAGAGTCTACCCTGTTGAAAGTCAGCCTCCTATCTCAATGCCTGAACTGAACTGACTAACTCAACTGTTGACAATAGAACTTGCTACAGGGGTGACTAAGCCCCATGAACAGGTCAGAGGCAAGTTAATTAAAAAGGACTCACAATGCCTCAGCAGGTGAGAGGGCAGAGGCAAAGGTTAGTAAGGAGGGAATGGGCAAGGTCAAAGAAGAGATCTTTCCCTTAATGGCTTTCGAATGAAGATTTTTAAGCACAGAACTCAGGAGTACCAAGGGATATGTGAAAGATTTAGATTGATAACCCAAAGCCAAAATGAAATAAAGGAAATAGTTGGGAAGAAAAAAAAAATCAAGCTATGTCAGGTTAGATTAAAACAAAGTATTGTCAGGCAGTGAAGATAACCTGCCCCTGAAATCTGTGTTTTCATCTCAGACACTCAAAGTGACATGTCACCCTGGTGTGACTGTCCTCACCCACTCAGATCCCAACCTCCCCTCGGGAAAAACTAGATTTTCTTCATAAATCACAAAAGTAATCCGATAAAACGGGCGCCTCAGCACAGGGCCTCAGGCACACAAAGACTGTTATAGGACAGTGTTCCAGGGGCTCAAAGAGCATCTCCGAGGAGTCAACCAAGCCCCTTTTTAAAAAACAGGCAGGGTCTGCATGAACTAAAACTGCTGAATGAAGCTTTCATTGCACAAGGTGTTTTGTGTCCTGGCCCACTCCGGTTGTGTTCTAGTTGGTGCTCTGTCACTGTGGTAATACACTTACCCAAATGAATGTGGGGAGGAAAGGGTTTATTTTACAACCCATCTTTGAGGCAGGTCAGAGCAGGAACAAGGTAACAGCAGCCACAGCGTAACCACAGAGGAACACTGCTTACAGGCTTGCTTTCCTCTGAGCATCCTTCTTATATAGCTCAGACTAATTTGCTAAGGAATGGCACCACCCATAGTGGGCTGGGAGCTCCTACATCCAGCGCAGTCAAGAAAATGCTCCCCAGACACGCCAACAGGCCACTCTGATGGAGACAATTATTCAGCTGTGATCCCTTCTTTCCAGGTTTGTCTTGGTTTGTGTCACCTTGACAAGAACTATTATAAGTTGTAATCACTAATGAGCCTATATGAAGAACAATGAAACACTTTTTACAAATAAATCTATAGTGAGGCTATAAGCACATAAGGATATATATTCTCTAGCTCTGAGATCTGTCACAAAGGTGTCTTCTCTGCAGATACACAAGCAGATAGAAACTGTTCCCTTGGACAAGCTCTCTGGATAGGCCTTACCTGAATTCTTAGCCTGAATTGTTGCTATAACCAGGGGCTCATTTTCTGAAGTGCCCCGGTTACCAATGGAAACCCATTGAGAAGCTTCAGAAATCATGGGAACTGTATTATCCCTCAGCAGTGCTCATTTTTCTTCATGTTGTGACCCACATAGAATGGGATAAAAGACATCCTTCTTCAAGCAGACCTCATCTGAACGTACACCAGGACACAGGGCTACACATGACTTACACCCTTTCCGGGGAGGACTATGAATTGTGAATTTGTCAAACATTCAAAGCTTCAGGAGTTCTGGCATGTTCTGAGGGTTAGCTTCCTAATATTTGGTATGGCAGCTACTATCTTACTTCTATTTTCTCTCAGAACTTTGCGGTTTAAAGCTAAACCATTCTATCTATTCTCTCTTATGAAATGATGCAGAAACTCTCTCACTTGCCATATTCCAACCTCCTCACCCAACCAGATCCTACACATTCTTCACAAGTATGAAGATATCAAAATGAGCTTAAAGCAAATGAACTTACTTAAAGGAGAATGAATGCTTAAGTGATGTCTGAGAAAACATAAACATAAGGCTGATGAAAATGAAGTAATCTGGAATTTAAAATATGAGTTCAATAAAGAGACAGAAATGTCAAAGAGAACAAGCAGAAATGAAGAGGGAATTGAAAAGCTGGCTAACCCAACTAGAAACCTCCAGGGAAAACCTTACAAGTGAATTCAGCAGAGGACATAATATTAGAACTCAAAGAGAGGTTCAGATCTAGAGGGAAAAAAAAGCAAAGAATATATTTAAAATTGAAAACACAGAAAAAGATTTGCAGGGAATGAAGGGCACTATGAAAACAAAACAAAACAAAACAAAACAAAGAACCAAAAATCAAATCTGCAAATTATAGGAATAAATGAAGGAGACAAATATCATGTCAATGGTACAGATAACAAACTAAACAACATCCTAGAAGAAAATTCCTCCAAACTAAGAAAAGCTATATCGCACATATACAATAACAACACAAAACACCAAATAGGTGAGACTAAAACTAACAGCAGATCATAGTTAAAACACTCGAATTTACAATAACCTCAAAGGAAATAAAGCACCTGGGAACAAACCTGTATGAGGAGCTGAAAGACCTCGACAATGACAACATTAACTCTCTGAAGCAAAAACATTAGAAAATGGAAAGATGTACCACATTTATCAATGAATAGAATATGGTGAAAATGATCATCCTACCAAAAGCTACTTACAAATTCAATGACACCTCCATCAAAATTCTGACCTCATTCTCATAGAGTATATTTTTAAAAGCCTATCATAAAATATGTATGGAGTCACAAACAAACAAACAAACCAAACCAACCAACCAACCAACCAAAAACCCCTAAACAGCCGAAACAATCTTGAGCAAAGAGTGCAATGGTGGAGGATTTGCCTCTACATACTTCAAGACACACTGCAAAACTACGGTAATAAAAAGAATATGGTACTGGTATGAAAATAGATATGTAGACCAATGGAACAAAATATAAGAGCCATACATTAATACAAATAATTCCAGCCATTTAATATTTGACAAAAAATTTCCAAAACCATGTACTGGAGAGAAGAAAGCATCTTCAGTAACTGCTGTGGGGATAATGTGGAGTTTAAATTTGAAGAATGAAAATAGACCTGCATCTGTTCCCTAGCACAAAATTAACCCAGATGGATCAAAGTGAAAACTGAAACTGTGAAACTTCTAGAACACATAGGCAGTGCTCCAGGGGATACAGATATAAGAGTGGACTTTTTCATCAGGACCACATTTGTCAAGTAATGAGGGCCCAGTTAATACATGAGACCTCTTAAAACTAAAAAGCCTCTGCACAGCTAAAAAAGCCATTAACTGAGTGAAGAAAAAGCCCACAAATGGGAGGCAGTCTTTGCCAGCTATATATCAGACATTCATTAATATCGAGAATGGATAAAAAGCTCAAAACATAAAAAGTCAAAAAAAGAAAACCACCCCTCAAAACAACAAAAACATTCAAAAAAGATCTTTTCAAAGACCCTTCAATTGATGAATGAATAATGAATATGTATATGCATACACATAAATACTGGTATATATCAGTATGATGTTCATCTGTTACTATAATTTTGCAATATGTCTTGATATATATATATATATATATATATATATATATATATATATTATATACACACTGTTGTATTTTCATTATGCATTTATATATAATACATTGGTCACAATTAGTGAATTATTTTCTAATTTCTTTTCTAATTAACTTCTGTGAAGGTTTTACTCTTTGAAAATGGCAAGGTTGGTGGGTGGGGAGCACCCTCATGAAAGCAGGGGGAGGGGGGATGGGATAGGGGGGTTTGCAGAGGAGAAACCAGGAAAGGGGATAACATTTGAAATGTAAATAAATAAAATAACCAAAAAATACCCCAAAACAACAACAACAACAACAACACTGGCAAGTGCTTATGCTTCCTTCTTTGTGTAGTGAAGAGGTTTTTGAAGTCAAGAAACCCAAGACCTTCCCTGTTGAGGGACACATCGTTGACTCATATGTCTCAGAAAATACTTCGTTACCAGAGCAACTTTTGCTTTCAGTTCTAGTCACCTGTACATCCACCCTCAGTGCAATTCCCATTGTATGACAAAAATACAGACATAGGGAGTAAATGCTTGTCGGATAATTCATGGGGTAACTTGAATCTCAGACACACCCATGTGTACATAAATATTCCCTTTAAACTTTCTCCAATTTGTCTCCTGAGCTCATCTCAGCTGATGATAGAATATGGAAGTTTGTCAATCCAGGCTCTCTCATGCACTTAGAAATGCATTTATACTTGATTAATTCTGAAATTTGAAAAGATCTTTCAGTGACTTGATTCATCTCTTTTTTTCTGCCTTCTGTTAAAAGTGGACAGAAGCCCTGAGAGGAGAAGCATCTCTCATATTTCCTTGCTTTTCAGGAAGGAAGGCTGCATCTAGTCCCTCTTTAGACACTTTATGATTCCCACTATTAAAGTCTGAGGTTCACACATGCTACATTTGTCTCATTAATGACTCCAAATAATATTGTATTAAAGGCAACGTGCTAATTTAATTTCCCATTGCTGTGACAGAAATGTCTGACAGAAGCCACCTAAGGAAGGATGAGTTTATTTTGGCCCCCTTTTTAGAGACTTCAGTCCACGGTCGCTTAGCCAGTACATGTGAGAAGTTATCATAGCAATCAGAGCGTGTGGCAGACTGCTCTTTGTTAACTGAGACCTTACCCTTTCTAGGCCTTGGTGAAGTGTATCATGCTTAAGGACTAAGGTATTACATTTCACAGCACATGGGATACTTCAGTGTTTCCTGATTCACATTCAGTTGCTATAGATCTGTAGTCCAGAAACATTAACCCTACTGTCAAGAAGAGAACAACATATGGCATTCCAAGTGAGAAAGTAAATAGGTCGGCTTAAGAGGATGGCCCAAGGCATGCGTGAGATCCTCTTTCTTATTACCTAATCTCATCCTATGTTCTTGGAGAATATTTGTTTTCCCCTAAGCAGCCTTGTGCTCACTCTATTGAAGTTCACAAGTAACTTAGAGCCTGGAAGAATAATATGGCTGCTATCAAGGAACTAATCGAATGTATACATGTTAATGGCAGGGCTGCAGTATGGTGATGTTCACAAATCAAAATGTAAGTAATAAGTATACATCATACACACACACACACACACACACACACACACACACTTATATGTTTATTTTACAACTAAACCAATATAAATTACACACATATTTAAAGTAATTACTCTGACTAGAGGCTTTCATAAATATAAGTGAAAATAAAATGGAAGGAACATGTGCCCACACCTCAGAGTGATTCGTCTGGTTAATACATAATTCTGCTACTGATACTTGGCCCTGCCTTGAATCTGCTTTCAAATGCAAGTTATTTTCCTTCAGCAAGGATTTAAGTGTTTGTTTTGTAAGAAGCAGATAATATATACTTGTATGCAAATGTCTTTATGAAACCTATCACTACGTACAATGAATATAACATACGCCCAATAATAAATATACTGTGTGAGCTGTATTTTCTGACAGTAGCACTGTCCCACCTTTATTATGTGCAAGCATTCGTAGACAAAACATAAATTACAAACGTGGCTGTGCTCCTATAAAAACATTATCGACAAATCTAGGAAACTGGATTTGACACAAGAATTATTATATACAGATACTTAAACTGAGTTAGAAAACAATCTTTTCCTGGATTTTGTCCCATTGGAACAAAAATAGATTAGAAATGTATGTTTGGATAAAATATGGTTTTGATGGGTATTGATGAGGGGGTTGCTGGAGTATTAGTTTAAGGAGAAAGGCCTTCCTGCACAATGTACAGTACTGTCTAACAGGTAACCCAGATTTTAAAGAGTTCTAAGGGAGAACCATTGTGAGGCTGGCTGCCCTTAAATCTGCAGCATAAGAAAGCATATCGAGTAACTGCTGCTGCCATCAGACTCTAGTAACTGCTGTTGCCATCAGACTCTAGTAACTGCTGCTGCCATCAGACTCCATCTTTTTCAGATTTCCTGTATGGACTCAGTCTCAGTAACTCTCTGGGAAAGATCTAGGGTTTGAGTGCTGGTTTGGACTGGACTCACCCAGCCTTCTGGAAGGATAAGGTAGTTACTGGGTCCTCTGCCTTTCTAGTATGTAGATGTAGATGGCCACCTTTGGAATACTCCCCTCTTGATTTGCAAGCCAATATAACCAATCACTTTTAATATGTGTGTGTGCATACATATGTATATGTATGTATATATATATATATACATGTATACACACACACACACATATATATATATATATATATATATATATATATATATATATATATATATTCCATTGATCCTGCTCCTTTAGAAAACACTTTAATACAATGCCAACTAACAATATTTCTCAGTGGTGAAGGTCAGACTTTATCTTTCCTTTCTCTAGGAAACACACCCAGTGTAGTCTTCCATATACAAGTAGCAGTTGAATTCTTTGCAAACTTTCTTGTACTCTGTACAGATGAAGATACTTTCTGTTCTTATTGGCAAAGGTCTGTGGTCAAGGGCAAATCTGAGACTTATTGACCACCACTCAGTGAAGTGTCAACACACTCCTATGGTCAACTTCCACGTTTGGAAACTGCCCAGAGTCCAAACACAATATGCTGTAATTGAGTCGTTTCTGGACTCAACGCTTTCAGGTGTGGACTTTGTAGATACTTTGAGATATTTAGCACTTAAGAACTTTTCAGAATATTGTCGTTTCCTATTTCTTCTATACTCCCATTTAGCGCCTTCTTGATAGCAGATATAATTATATTAACTCCAAGAAAAGAACGGGGACCTATTTGGATTTTATGTCCCTTGGCTTTGTTCCTCTCATTACCAGTACTTCTATTAACATCTCAGAGGGCACATACACAAGAAATATATTTCTAACGTATCTGCCCGAAAAACATATTGATTTGTAGAGGAAATGACAAACCATTGATTGTGTTGTCACAGCGGACTTTCAGTAGGACTGAAACTGGTGAAGGAGTATAAGATGCTGAAATGCAATGCTTTATTCACAGGGGACATCAGCATTCTCTACTTGAGGCAACATGAAAAGTTCTCTATTTTCTTCATTGTGATCCAAATTAAAGCAAAGTTTAATTAAAGTTTCATTAAAGAAAGATCTTTTGTAGTCCCGGGTAGCATCTTTTCCTTTGAGCCAAATATGTTGTAGAACGGCATGCTTTCATCTCCAGTTTTTAATGTTGCACAGAGGGAAGAAAGAGAATTGATACACCATTAATGAGGCGTGATGCAGCTCAGCCAAGAGCATAAAGCGCCAGGTGTTCTATCAGTTCTCATCGAGGTTGAATGTTCTGCAGCACAGCCCCTAAAAGATCTTCTGATTGGCAGTCTCCTAACATGCCGCCACTGTGGGGCTGCTTATCGGGAGCTGCTCCTTTAATCAGGATTCCCTTTTGCAGGCTCATCCCTTCAGCTACTTTTCTTGCACATCAAACTTTTGGATGCCAAGTCTCTTCCCATCTCTCTTTCTCTTGTTAGCTTCTCCACCTCTCTTCTTTGGGCTCCCACCCTCTTCTCCTGTAAATAAGCTTACCCTGTTAGTGTTATCCTTTAAAACATCAGGCACTTCTCATTGTAAAGATGTGGCACATCATGCACCCATTCAGTATTCTGCATGGCCTTTGATAGTATGTTATTTCTACCTGTAAATGAATTTCAATATTGCCTCTATAATTTGGAGAAGGAACACTGGGAAATCAAAGGACAAATGAAAGGTACATGGTCTCTTAGCTTAGAGTCCCTGAGAAACACACTCTGAAGGAGACGTGTGTGCAAGGAGATTGCATAGGAGTGTCTTAAGAAAGAACACTTAGGAGCACAAAAGGAAGCCAAGGCTGCCAGATCAAGAAGCTGAAATGCCTAAGTGAAGCAGAGGCTTCTGAAATGGTCTACAGGAAACTCAATGAGACAGCTCTTTAGAGATACAGCCTTTGCTGACTGGTCTGTCAGTGCAAGGAGAGTCATTCTCAAAACCATGGCTCTGGAATAAGAATAATTCCTACTACTGCCTATTGACTGATAAGAATGTCAACTTTAAGGTCCATCCACCTCCAATATATTTATTACCTAGGTTGAGTCAGTATTTGATCCAGCTAGGATCATGTGGGCTCTGGGCTCCATAAGGAACAAAAAGAGACTGTCCTCCGAGGGAGCTGTAAGAACTAGCCACCATGTGCTTGAAAGGACTAGAGTTTGAGTCCTTAATTCCTATGTCAAATCATGAAATTAAATACAGGAAAATTTGTATGAGAGCATTCTCTCAAAATGTAGATGACTTCCTATTCTGGGAAAGACCCTAGAAAATGATTGAACTAGTAACTAGAAGGTCTTCTGAAAACATGGGAGGAAGATGACCCACATCAAGAGTCACTGAAGTGTCAGAATCCTTTTAGCAGATAGGACAGAAAGGAATTGAAAACCTCAAAGACAGTCATGCTAGAATAGGCTCATAAGTCTGAATGATGCTCCAAGTGATATTTCATGGACTGGTCATCAAAAATGAGCTTATCAGAGAAGCGCACATGTCATCGCAAATCTAAAACCCAACTCTCTTCTTTCCTACAAGACTGACAGGAGGAAAGTCCATTGTAGAATGGATAATAATCCGAAACAGTGAGGGCCATATGGCAATGCTTAGATGAAAGGAACCAAGCGTGTATAATTATTGTATTGACTGCCAGAAGATCTTATTGTAGAATATTGTAGAGTTGCGGTTTTAATTTTTTTAAAAAATTATTCTTCTCTCATAAAATACATTCTTGACTATAGCTTCCCAACCTCCCTTCTCCCTCAGATCTATTCTTCCTCTGTTTTCACTCAGAAAAGATATCAACCAAATATATCAACCAAATATAGCATAACAAGATGCAACAAGATTAAGCATAAACCCTCATATCAAAGCTGGATGACAAAAGCCAGTGAGAAAAATAAGGTCCCATGAACAGGCAAAAACGTCAGACACAGACCACTCCCATTGGTAGGAGTCCCAAAAAACCCCACCCTAAGTGACTATAGCATTATGTAGAGGACCTAGTGTAGATGCACATAAGCTCTCTGGTTGCTAATTCAATCTCTATAAGCCTGTTCCTATAATCCCCGCAGAGATGATTTTGTGGGCTGTGTTTAGAGATGTGTTCTTAAAGGCGAAGTACCAGGTTCATGGTATATTATAATTCAGCTTAAATCTTCATGATTATAGTAGAACTAGATGGTCCAAAGGCTGATGTTTCTTAACTAATTCACAGATTTCTCATGCAATTTCTAGCTCAAGCCATTGTTCACACAGTATAAGTGAAAGAAACCCAAGATATTTCAGCAAGTGTACAATGAAGTCCTATTTAGTCTTTTTTGAAAGAGACATGCCTTTATTTTCTTAGATAACTGTACTGCAGGGAATGGGAAATCTGCAAACATATCTGTGAATATTAGCATGAGCCTTAGGAACCAAATATAAAATATAAAATAAGGTGTCATCAGTGCTCATAAAAGATGCCTTGAGGTGCTTTTACCCAACCTCGGGAGTAGATTAACAACACAGGCCCTGTGTGTCTGGAGCAAGATTATGATATTTACAATAGAGCCTGGCATGGCATTTGAGAAATAGCTTCTGGACTACTACTGGGCTTTGCTAATGACACAGTGCTTGGTCATGGAACATCAAGTAATCATACACTAAAATAGCAGCTGATCATCATGAACTGAACAGGAGATATCAAAACCAAGTATGAACAGAACTCTCAGAGGCCAGAACAATGAATGGGAGAAGGAGAATTGTCTTCTGTGCAAAAAAGAAAAAAAAAAAGAGTACGTTCAATTGACATTCAACAACAATTTTTTAAAGAGAAATATTGTGTTTAGTGGTAAACCTTAGCATGCTCCAGCTCCAGGATTAGCACAGAGTCAAAGTAGCAGGGAAGGCTGGGGACCCCAGGGAGACTCATATACTCATATGGCTAAGATGATGAAGAAGGCAATCATCAAACAAAAGAGCCCCACGGTTACAGACAGAACAGAGAGCCCAAAGGGGCATGGGGGAAGAGCTGCTGAGTGAGAATCTGGTTCCCAGCACATCCATAACCAAACGCCGTTCCAATGCCATTCCCTGATCGAGGCACACCAACTGTGGTAGCCTCAACACCAATGAACTTCAATGAACTTGGATGCTATCTATGTCCCACACACAACACAGGTCTGGAATTACCATCTGGCCTGTGAGAGAGAGAAGCTGCTGTAAGAGGGCTGCTTACATGAGGGCTCTTCTTTTTACATGAGGGAGGCAGACACAGGCCAGATTAGATTTCTGCTACAGAAGCAGATCAGAACTGGAGAAATGGACAGTGCCTTGATTGTCTCCTTTTCTCAGTTTGCACTTCTACTCCCATGCAGTCCTAGCTCGAGCCCACAGTGCTCTCCCTATTCAAGGTGAAAACTCACATTCAGTAATTCTTAAATTATTTTATATGCCAAGGCTAACTCTGAGTTCCATAGTTCCATTGGTTATTGTGACAATTAGCTCAACCTACATTCCCTACCCTCCACCACCACCACACCCCACCATTTTTGTTTTTGTTTTTGTTTTTCTTTGCAGTCTTGACTTTGGCCATTGCATAAGTCATCTTGCCCTCCTAGCACAGTAATAGTGAAGCCAGCACTTAGCCTAGTATTCGCCACAAATGTGTTCTATTAAATGTGTCCCATAAGATTTGACTGGAGAAAATGAGTCCCAAGATTTGCCTAGGGATTTTCTATCAAATAAATTGAGAAAAATATTGAGTCTCTCTTACAGTTTCATAATTTTGAAATGATGCTTGAGATGAATTATGAAGAGTGCATAGCAATTCTCTAAATGAAGAAGATATCTAAGGACCTTCAGAGCCCAGAGAACAACTCGAAGAAAGTTCAGAGAGGTGAAGATGCCTTAAGTATCTAGATATTACTTAAGTGTCTGATCAACTCAAGTGAGAGATCTATGATGGAAGAATGGTGAAGCAAAGTTCTAATTAAAACTATAAACATACTCATGCAGATTTTGGCTCATTTGCTGTGTCAATTTAAAGACATGGTTTCTATCCTTGTAGCATAAGTAAACAATAAGAGACTGTGTTATCAATAAGGTTATGGAAGCAGCCCAGAATTAGAGCTATAGAATGGGAGTGGGAGGCAAATGGGGGTGGGGCTAGTTAACAGGCTTTTATGATTATTAAAATGAAAGGCAATCACAAGACCTAGTGATAAAAATACAAAGTAGATTGTTTCATTCTAAGTGGCATCCTGACCTCCATCCTTCATGCAGCTTCATTTATGATTTCCCACTAACATATATAAAGATAGAGGAAGAGACAAATGTTCAATAAAATGGAAACGTAAAATGAGAATATCCATTTCCATAAGACGGAGTGCATTTTTACTAACCATAAAGCTGTTAGAGGTATGTTAAGGAAAACAAAACAAACAACAAGCAAACAACTGGAATTGGGTGTGGGGAGGTTCCCCAAAAGCTGTTGCTTGCACTTGGGATATGTGCTTCCAGCTAAGTTGCCTTGTCTGGCCTCAGTGGGAAAGAAAGTACCTAGTCTCACAGAGACTTGATGTGTCTGGGAAGGGGGATACCCAGTGGGTTTTCTACCTCTTCAGAGGAGAAGGGGATGGGGGATGGGGGAAGAATTGTAGAAGGAAGTGACTGGGATGGGAAGGGGGCAGTGAGTGAGATGTAAAGTGAATAAGTAAAAATTAAATTAAACTAAATTTTTAACCCCCCCGAAGCCCTGTTCGTTTGTTTGTTTGTTGGTTGGTTGGTTTAAATCCATATGCCCCCTGCCCCTTCTAAATCCCTAGAAACAATACTAGTTAGGAAACAGCCTGTATCATTTTCTTTCAGTCATAGCCCTTTTGGCGTTCAAGGCATTGTTTCTTTTATGCTTTCCAGTTTTTTCAGTATTTCTAAATCAATGTGAAGTTTTCAGAGTATGAACAGCAAAGAGAGACATACGAAATGATGACAGACTATAGCAATTCTTAATCTGTGGGTCATGACCTATGGGGGTTGAATCCTTTCAGAGGGGTTTCATATCACATATACAGTATATCGGATATTTTCATTTAATTCATAACTAGCAAAATTACAGTTATAAAGTAGCAATAAAAGTAATTTTATGGTTGTGGGTCACTAGAACATGAGGAACTGTATCAAAGGACCTCAACATTAGGAAGGTTGAGAACCACTGGACTATAGCTTCACCAGCGGAATGCATCAGTCCTAGAGCTGGTGAAGTCCAGTATTATGGGCTTTCATACTATATAATAACAAGCAGAAAGTATTACATATCAAGTGGGCAAGAAAGGACTAAGTAAGTTCTATGGTAAAGGCAGTACAGAGGTTGCCAACTCACACGATAATAAGGACATTAAGCTATTGGTGTGGGCAGAGTTCTCAGGGCATAGTAGCTGTTTAAGGCTCCATCTTTCAGAACTGGTGCACTGAGGATTAATCACCAACTTGTAAATTTGGGTGTACACATTTAAGACATAATACACCATTTGAATCTTATTTTTCCATAAATAGTTTACTGTAGAATAAGGCAAAACACACAGTTTCAATTGGATGATTAGCATTTTGTACATTATAGACTGAGTGAGCGAGGGAGTAACATCACAGGCCACTAGGCAAAACTCATCACAGCTGGACCAGAGGCTAATTATAAATTCAGGAAAGCAGCAGCAGATTTTAACATGTCACAAGCTATGGGATAGAGTTTGGTAACTCCTGAAGTGCTAGGATTATAGCAGATACAATAGTCCCAGGGGTTTATCGGGGAGGCAGAGATAGGTGGGTTCCTGGCACTCACTGGTTAGCCAGCCTAATCTACTATCTTAGTCAGGGTTTCTATTCCTGCATAAAACATCATGACCAAGAAGCAAGTTGGAGAGGAAAGGGCTTATTCAGCTTACACTTCCACATTGCTGTCCATCACCAAAGGAAGTCAGGACAGTAACTCAAGCAGGTCAGGAAGCAGGAGCTGATACAGAGGTCATGGAGGGATGTTACTTACTGCCTTGCTTCCTCTGGCTTGCTCAGCTCGTTTTCTTATAGAACCCAAGACTACCAGCCTAGGGATGGTGCCACCCACAATGGGCCCTCCCCTCTTGATCACTAATTGAGAAAATGCCTTACAGCTGGATCTCATGGAGGCATTTCCTCAATTGAAGCTCCTTTCTCTGTGATAACTCCAGCTCATGTCAAGTTGATACACAAAACCATCCAGTACATCTACTAAGCCAGTACTAGGTCAGTAAGAGACTGGATGTCAATAAACAAGGTAAATGACACCTGAAGAGTGACATCTGAGATTGATCTTGCCTGCACCTCTCTCTCTCTCTCTCTCTCTCTCTCTCTCTCTCTCTCTCTCTCTCTCTCTCTCTCTCTCTCTCCTCCTCCTCCTCCTCCTCCTCCTCCTCCTCCTCCTCTTTCCTGTCATTCCACTTAAGTAGACGGTGGTCATTAAGAGTGGCCTCTATACATTCTCCTGACTCTATACTGGGGCACTTCTGCTTTTCTATTAAACTCACTTCTCACACTTTTATCAGCTCAAATTTTACCAGACTGCCTAATTAAACATGGTCTAGGCACAGCCACGATGATGTCCAGCCGATAACTCCAGTACTCCTCTACCAGACCAAGCAGAGTACATTCATTACTTAAAATATGTGCTCAGTCAGTCCTCTTTATACATGTACTTATGTTAGATTTACATTTTGGCTGTATCTACATATAGAGCTGCTGAGTGCTAAGATTCAAACATTTTTAGTTTAGTAAGAATTTTTTTTTTCATTTTATCATAGATGGAACTGGACATTCCAACATGAGTAAGAAACTTCCCTTGTTTTCCCAAACTAGTGAAGCTGTGTGGTATTTTCTTCTATTTGTACTGAAAAGTTGAGATAATATGCTTATTGACATGCTCATGTTTCGTCCTCTGGAAATTTGCCCTCTGTTCAATTTCTACTTTTCGATTGGGTCCTTAAAGTAAAACCTTAAGGGTTCTTTAGAAAGTCAGTTTTGTTATACGGTGTTTTGGTGATGAAGGAACATTTCACTAAAGTGGACACAGGCAGAAGGCTAAGACAGACTCCTGAAGACACGGTTCACTGAAACAGACACTGGTTATAAAGATGTTCTATGAAAACAAACACAAAAGAGGACATGTGATAAAAGATTCGACGCTAATCACACACACGTATTGGTTCTTACACTACATAGTTGAATTCCATTTGGTGGGACTGCGCAGAGAGAAACAAACCAAAAAACGTTTGATGTTGCGCTGTGGCTTCTTGCTGCTTCTTTGCTCCCAGGTGAATTGGAAGAATGATGCCAACTGAGACAGACATCATTCTGAGTTTTATTAACTCAGTCTCACATGCTGTGACAAGACCTGTAGAGGACACATGATGTTTAGGGGGAATGTAAATAGGACTCAATAGACTATGCGAGAGCTTGGTTTACTTACACAGCTTTAATGCTTCTTGGTCTCATGACTCCACTGATCTTCACTTAGCTGAGCCAGGGACAGCTAAGAACTTCTCCTGGCATTTCAGCTGGTCCCTCCTGCTGACTCCTGATTCCGCTGAGGTCTGGATGTTCCCACTAGGTCTTGTCCCTGCTACTGCTATCCCAACACTGCTGAACTGGACTACTCAGCATATCCTTGAAGTGTTTGGGAATGAATCGAGCTGCCACTGTTGACCTGTAAACTAAACTGATTTCTTGACAACGCAGATGGGATCTGCTCTAAAGAACCACTCCCTTGACCCCCCCCCCCCATATCCTCTCTTTTCCACTACCTCTGATGGGTGATGGGCTAGAAGAGAGGTTAAAATGTTTAAGAACCATCATTAAAAGTAGGTTTAAAAAATTAAAACTACAGGTCCTTTCTGTTGATTATAGGAATTTTATACATTTTAAATACCAGCTTGAAGTCAGTAGAATTACAAATAATTTTTTTTTTTCAGTTTCTGACTTGTCTTTAAAGTGAATTCACCGTATCTTGCATCTCAAACGTTATTTAATTTTTAATGCAAAATAATCATTTTTAGGCTTCTGTTTTATGTGCCTGGTTTAAGGCAATTTTTTTTCTTTACTGAGCAAATAAAAGCATCATAGGAAATACCATAATAAATGTTAAGTCTTTGTTCAGATGGGAAAAGAGCTACACCGTGTCCTGTAGGCCACATACTGAATACATTTGTCTTATACAGTTTTCATTTTCTTCTCCTGTGAAGAGGCCATCTACATTTACAATGCAATTAGCACATGAAAATGCTTTATTGACTTTTTTTCTCCCTATTAGTAAGTTTGAAGTTAAATTTTAGAAAAGTTCAACACCAAATGAATTGATAACACCAGCAATATTAGAAAGAATCTTTAGTGCAGTGGGGTAACTCACTCCACAATTCAGCTCACTTCCTGTGGGCTTGCACATGCATAGTTTGAATTTACTTTTTAATCCCTATGTTGTGCTCACCAGTTAAGCCTAATAGTATTCAAATAGAAACCAACTGAACCACAGCCATCTGAAACACATGCATATTCATTAGCTCGAAAAAGAACAGCTTAAAAAATACACAGGAATAGAACAGAAGTATGCCAAAAGATAATCTCTGCATGCTAAAATCAACTAACATTATACAGATGTGCAGAATAAAAACATATCCAATTTATATCTTTCAGACCATTCAAACTAACAATTGTTTGGTTAAGGTATCTGGCAAAATATTGATGTCTTCCATTTAGTGATTGCTGGATCAAGAAAGGCTAGGAAAGGTCATGCTATTGACAAATTAATTTAGCATTAAAGCATGAAAGGGCGTCTTTAACTGCTCAAGGCATATATTAATAGCTGAGCAAGTCCTCCCTGGACTCATCAACTGGCATTATAATACAGTTTTTTTATTTGGAATTTTATCTTTAAACCTAATTTTTCAGTGACTTTATCTTGTGTATTTTTCACCATATAAAATAGTTCTCCTGTTGCATAAGTATGATTGAATAATAAAGGATATATAAATGCCCACACTATGAACATCTTTATAAACTTGAATGAAAGATATAGTAATCATTTTCCATTGAGCAAATCTTGGTTTTCTGTTACCAATAGTATTTACTGGCTCTAAGTTTCCTTTGGTTCAGCAGTATTATTTGAATATAAATAGGTTAAATAGATAACTTTCTTAATAGTTAAAATCTGAAATGACTTAAATAATAGAATAAAAGCATGGGGGTGGGAGAGTTGGGATAATTCCTACTGCCAAACACCACAGCTATCACAACTGACTTCCCCTTTGCTCAACTGCCCCTTTTGTGCTTTAAGTCCTTGAACTGGCCTTACCTGAGGTTACCACCTTTCAAGAAGGAACCTGCTGTTCTCTGGCCTACCTTCACAAGTACCATTGCTTCTAGACCTCTTTCAAAAGTCTTCGAGCTCCTAGGGACCAATTACGAACCTTGGAGGAGGCAGCTTACATCAGAACCCTCGTGAGGTTTCTTTTCTCTACTGCAGTATATCAGCAGACATTAGGAACATGACTCTAAGAAGAGATTCTTAAGCATCAGATGCAGGAGGGAAGAATGAGATTTGTGAAGCTTTTGAAAAGCTGGCATAAACAGCCTGCAGCATCAGTGCTCATGGCTGGGCTTGAGGGTTGGGAGTGCTTTACTTGGGCATTAACTGGGTCAAGCTTTCCCTCTTGCTTGGCTGGCCTATGCAGAAGACACCGAAGCTTGTGACAATGGTAGTGATTGCTGCGGGCTTACTGAGGCAGCATCTTTTCCAAAGCTACTGCTGCATGCTTGGAGAAATCCACAGCAAGCTCTAGTAACTGTTGGTCTTCCATTGAGCTGGGGGGGGGGGAGGAAGCATTTTTCTCTTCCTTTCCTCCTTCTTTCTTTTTTGCTTTATCCACATTTTCAACAAGGGAAGACTTCTAGGAAGCTGTTGCTTCCCCAAAGAGACTACTCTTTACCTCATCGACTTGCATGGAAGCTGCAACAGGTAGATGTATTTGTAAGACCTAATGAGGAATGAGCATTCTAAAAGCCATAGACTGCCAGAGAGGAGAAAACAGGTTAAACAGAATTCTGGGGTGTCAGTAACTTTTCTAATTGAACTGAAGTGTATCAATATGGAGTCTTGAAAATGGAAGGCAGGTACGATAATGCATGTGCCCTATGTCAAAAACATGTGCAAACAAACAAAAGAATGCTTGGTAGATTCCTTTGATATTTGGGAACAACTTATACATGACAGAGTTTTGGAAGGGTCTTAGTTGACCTTGCTTGCAAGATAAATAAGGAAACTACTATTCTATGTCTTGGTGGGCTGGTGCCGGAAGTGTTAGTAGATCAGAAAACTACCTATGTGATACGGTAGAAAAAACACTATCCGAGTGTGCTTTCACTCTATCATAGGGCTGTTTCTATTATTGTGGAGTAAAGCCATTTCCCTTTACCTCCTAATCCTTCTGGTAAAAAGTAGTTCCTGGTTTTGTCTGGGACATGTGTATAGAATTAATGATTGGCTTTAGGGTGATAGTTGGCCAAGGTTCCTGAGAAGGTCATTTCAGATTTCTAGGAAACTATAGTATTCATTACTAGTGACATATACAAATCTTTGCTTGAGAGTACAGGTATATTGTGTAGATCCTGTACTAGGGGTTCTCATACTGCCAGCTCTCATTTACTAAGGACCAATGAGTTCATTAGTAGTGTCCTTGATCTAGATGAGAGGTCATTTAAATCTAGATAAAATCAGAAAGTGTTAATATCTAGAGTGCTGAGATCTACAGAAGTAGATTGGTATGGTATTTGTGGGTATAGAACTCTCAATAACACTAGAAAGGGTAACATGTCTGGGTTATATCTAAGGAGTGCATGTCATTGTCTTCTTTTATTTGCCAAAAAGATATCTGAAGGTACAGATCTTTACTAATTTAGATGTTTCTAATGTGATTGGAAAAAAAAAAACCCTGAATTGTCTAGAGTGGAGGTAGGAAAGTTGTTTCATGTCATAGAGACTAAGCACAGTTGTCTGGATGAACTTCTAAAGATTTAAGAATGTTTTTCTCTTAATCCCAGCACTCGGGAGGCAGAGGCAGGCAGATTTCTGAGTTCGAGGCCAGCCTGGTCTACAAAGTGAGTTCCAGGACAGCCAGGACTATACAGAGAAACCCTGTCTCGAAAAACCAAAAAAAAAAAAAAAAAAAAGAATGTTTTTCTCTGTGTGCGGGGCTCTTGGCAAGCCTCCACTGTGGAGTAGATTGTCAGTACTTAGGAGAGCAAGTATGGTCTGCTCTCTGTCAGTCACTCTCTCTGGGAAAGAAGTCTTGCCCATGCTTTTCTGAACAGCATGATCATAGTATAAGGGATGTATGATTGTCCATAGGTTCTACTAATGTTAACCTCATTATCATCAGTCAAAACACTAGTTTGTTAGAATTGATTTATACTGGAATCTTATCAGCTTAGGCCAGTCATCCAACTATATGATGAGTTTGAACATTTCTAATTTTCTTCTGGAATTGACAAGTACAAACATAGATTGTAAGAACAAGGAAAAAGGAATGAGAATGGCTTCCTCATTCCTGCAGTTAATGACCCACTTCCCAAGCCTCTGCTCCTTTTCCCTAGATGCAATTGGCTTAGAGGTATGAGAACCTAATGTTGGGTTATATCCACTCAGGGACATACCAATAGCTTCATTAAATTACAGTTGAAGCTTCTCTTGCCTATAATAGGTAATATTTGCCATTTACTAAGACAGCAAAGATAAGACTCTGATGCTTGCTGGGTTAGTTTTTGTAGTTATTGGAAGATGGAGAATTGCTGTTATATCAGTTGTAGGAGAGAGCGCTTTCTCCCTAGTACAGAGGCAGCTGTGTCTGCAGAGAAGTTTAGAAGAGCCACACAGGCAGACACTAATGAATGAGGCCTTAGGCAACGTCATCAGACAAAGAAGTGAAAATCAGATGAGGAATTACTAGGGGAAGGCAAAAGGTGCAGAGAGGACAATGGAGGAAGGAAGATATTAGTTCTAGATGTGAGCTCATAATGATTATAGAAAGCAAGATTGTGATGTCATCAATGTTTTACTTACAGTGGCAATTCCATGCACACACAATTACCTTGCTTTGTTTTGTTTTGTTTTTCTGCATTTTTACTATCTTAGTTAAAATGCTTAGTTCATAGTTAATATCAAAACTTTATGTCAGATTGGTCTGTAACCAATAGCATATCATGATAGAACTAGAAGAAGCTTATTGGTATATTACTAGGCAAAAGACTTGATTGTTCTTTGAGTGAGATGATTAGAACATATGTGTTCAGCAGTATTATTGTTGTAGTGTACAATAAAATACCACAACCTTATGGTGATAGGAACAAAATATTTATTTTTCTGTTCTAGAAGCTGAGAAATCCAAGATCAGGGTTAGCATCATGGTGAGCTTCTAATGAAGGATGTTTCCCACAGACTTAATCTCCACTGTGTCTTCACACTGTGAAGAATCTCCGGAATTTCTTTTCAAAGGACTCTAATTCCCTGCAAGATGCCTCTACTTTTATGATCTAGTCACCTCCTGGAGGCCATTCTTCCTAATGCAGTTTTGTGTGGGAAGATTTCATGGTAGGAATTCATAGAGGGAGTAAACATTGAGACTGTGTCATTTAGGAATGGAAAGGGATACAATGACATCAGAGCCAAAACACGCCCCATCATTGGCACTTATTAAGTGTTCTGGTTGCCTTGTTCATTTGACTGCCTTTTCTATGCTTGGTGATGTTATCCCCCCCCCCCCCAANAACTATTGTATCTCGCTGAATCCACAGATCTCTCCTGGATTCTTTTCAGCAAGATGACCCTCAGGCTTCTTGCTACTGACCACTCATTTATCAATATTGACTACTATGTATTATACTATTTTCACACTTACTTTTTATGTATTGTGTTGGAAACCTCTGACATATTTCAAGTGTGCTAAGTAAAGCAAAGAGAAAGTTACCCTCCATTAGGTCCTCAGAGAGGGAGCATTCTCCCCAGAATAGAGGTTCCAGTGCCTCTTGGAGAAAAGACAATCAGAAGGACTGGACTACACAGGGTCTTGGCACTGCATAGGCACTGGGTAACGTGTACGTCCAGGATGGGGTTTTGCTGTTATACCTTCTCCCCCAAACAAAGGCAATCAGTTTTAAACACAACGTTTAATTCCTAACTAGAAATATGCTAACAGCCAATAGACAGCTATTTCCAAGCAGATGTGCAATCTAGGGTTCTATTAATTTGTAGCTTTTTCCTCTCTCAATGATAGCTTTATTGCAAAGAGTTTCTAAATCTTTCTTGGGAGAAGTCCAAGGACTAAGAGTGAGTATGCCCTCACTTTTGAGCACCAGGAAGAAATAGTCTAGCATTTTAGATTCCCATGTAAAACAATTTCAAAGGCTCTTGGATGGGATACCAACATGAGCGCCACATGTCCTTTCATTCACTAACCTGACAGGACGATGGAAGCTGCTTAAGAGAAAACCCAAAACATGTCAGAATTCTTGGACCATTTCCACACATTCCTTACAGCTGCTCAACTGGAAATCATTTTGAAAACTTTTCTTTAGAATGACCAATGTTCACCTACTTATCATTGTTCTGATTTACGACAGAATACAAATGCTTTCCCAAGAACCAAAAAGTAATTTTAATAATATTTACAGAAAATGGAAAATATGAGGTGATAACAGTGCTGTACAAAAGTCAGTTCTCATGCTTCTTTAGCAGGGACGAGAACAGAACCACGAAGTCAGTTCTTGAATATGACTATGACCGAAGTTAAAGATTGCCCAGTTTTTGCCACCCAAACAAAACCTCTCTTTCCTGCATTAATCATAAAGAAAATAATAACAATAGCAGTAGATGTGGTGTGAAAACTTAGAACTTGTGTTTTTGAAATAACATAAGAAAAGCAAATTGAGTTCAATGTGCACATGGTGGTCTAGAAAGAGACATGCTGGTAAGACAACATCGAAATACAGGAAGTCAGTCCATTTTTTTAGGCCTAGTAAGTCAGGGTTCCAAAGGTCTAACCTCTCCCTTTGTCTAACTGATCTATTGGTCTTGCTTTGATCCCTTCTCTCTCTCTCTCTCTCTCTCTCTCTCTCTCTCTCTCTGTGTGTGTGTGTGTGTGTGTGTGTGTGTGATTCCACTCTCTCTTTCCCTATGTCTGGCACTTTTTGTCTCCTCTGGTGAAGCTAAATTTCATTATTTCTTTTGTGATTTATTTCTTTGTGGTGCGCATGTTGGGGGCCAGCTGTGGCTCCTCATGCTCTGCCTCCTCCCTCTCAGGGTATCCAGATGCTATGTGGAAGCATAAAACAGAAGCCAGAACAGGTCATGGATTTTTTGGGGGGTGGGGTGGGGTGCGGTGAGGGGGCCCTTCTCTGAGGATCTTAGTGTACAGCTCTTTTAGACGAAGGTCTTTTCTGTTGGCCTTCGGTGAAGCAGCTCTGTTAGACAACTTTAGCTTGTACTATATACTTCACTGGGGGTGGGGGGAGAATGCCATATATAAACTTTGGAAAGTAAGGAGTTTTCTGGATAAATGAAAATCATCCACTGGAGTTTAAAATATTGTAAATGCCTCATTTGAATGTGGAGATATTCCGGGGACCCAGGTACTTCCTGGGCGGGTTCTTATTGGGAAAAGAGAAAGTTGAACTTGTAGGTCTGTCAAACTACTCACCCTTCCCCAGGTAGAGAGTGTGAGGGGTGGGGATCCCCAGACAGACGGGGAAGCCCTGCTGGTAAAGGGGGTCCTCCATTTTGCACAGAGCTCAGAGGAGCTATCCGATCATAGTTAGACTGGGAGACTGTGACTTGAATTAACAGGGTTTCCCCACATTTGTTTACATTTATTATCCATTTTATTGGAGTCAATTTGTTGTACATGATGATAGACTACATAAAACATTTTCATAAAAGTATATGTGACTTTGATCATATTCATCCCTCACCTGACTCTTTTTCCTCCCTTTTCTTCCAGTCAAATCTTATTGATTCTCCTAGACAGTCTTAATTTCATGTGCTATGTAATTGTGTGTGTGTGTGTGTGTGTGTGTGTGTGTGTATGCATGCCCGAGCGTGCGCATGCCCATACACGCACACACATGTCCAAATCTCCACAAAATCCTGGACTCATAGATGAAAAAAAAATGTGGCATTTGTCTTTCTGAAGCATAAAGTTACATTTGAGTTGAACTCAAGATATTTCTGTTTAGACACATTTCTGTTTAGAGCAAAGATTCACATTCAATCCTTGGCTCTGAGAAATCCTGCTGGACCATTGTTTCCTGAGCTGTCTGATTGCCTCCTCTGTGGTAATTGTAGCCATGCCTTCTTCTACCTGGTTCACAAAAAAGTGGGCAAGCATCACAGAGATGTGCGTGCTGAGAAGCCACAACCCAGCTTGTGGTCATTAATGGGAGGGTGCAGCTAGGATAAGTGCCAAACTGTAGGTCTTACTTTTACAGGTTTTCCTTCTATATAAAGCCTTTCTCTTAACACACATTTTACTTTTGCTTTCACACTGTGTCTGTGAAAGCACCTGTCCCCACGTGTTGGGAATGTGTCTGTGTTTATTAGTCTGCTTGGGTCAGCCGTGATTTGCAATGTTGACGTTCACAATAACTATGCCCAGTGCATGTTCCCGACTCGGGAACTCTTGCACTGTTTTGCACTTGTTCTCATTTGCTTTCAATCACTAACAGATGCACAGTGTATGATCATGTCCTTTTAACCTACCAAAGGGATTAGTGGAATTCTGAACTCTAAACCAAGTGATTCCTCTGGGTCGCCTGACTTCACTTCTTGAACCTGAAGGATAAAAGTCACAGGTAACACTATCTGATTCTCAAGTTAATGTTTGACCTCATTTCCTTTGTTTTGGGTTTTTCTTCTTCTTCTCCTTCTCCTCCTCCTCCTCCTCCTCCTCCTCCTCCTCCTCCTCCTCCTTCTTCTTCTTCTTCTTCTTCTTCTTCTTCTTCTTC